>NC_089825.1:83077981-83377981 GCF_035046505.1 Tiliqua scincoides | reverse complement strand
CTAGGATTAGAAGACAGAGCTTTAAGATGAGCTTTTCAGCAAGCTATCCGCTACTTCCAAATCCCCCCATTTCTCAAGATTAATTACACTCACCCCAGCACAAATTATTGTTGCTGTTATTATTCATAACTCTTAGTCTTGAAAGTGGCCTGGTAATAAGGCCTGTTGCCAGAAGTACCTCTTTTTCCCATACTCTTCCACTTTTCTCCATACCCAAGGCTGGTAAAAGACACAGCATGGGAAGCAGTCAGCATCGCTCAAGAGGGTCCGTTTTAGCCAAGGAGTGTTCAGAGACTGACTCCCTAGTTTCGTGCCAACCTTATACTTTTTGGGGAGGTGTAAGCAAAGAGAACACACACAAACCTAAAAACTCCACTCAGCCTGGAAAGTTATTTGGGTGACGCTGGGCCAGTCACCCAGAGATTATTCAGGGGTTTTGCGATCTGCTATCCAGTGACTTCCTTTTAAAATACATGATTTTAAAACAGGCACAAAATGGCTCTGAATCTGATTGAAGGAGCAATAGCACTAGGGCGTGGGCACAGTACCTCTCTCAATGTTATCAGCCTTACAGCCTTGCAGGAGGTCAGAAATGTAGGCAAAGCACATCTTCCCAAACACCCCAGAAGTCAACACTCCCTAGTAAGTGTGCTGCGGCTTGCAGCCTTAAAATCTGGCAGCAGGGAGTTTCATCACCTAAGCTTTTACCAACATCTACCCAGAAATCCCAAGGTCCACACTCCCTACTAAGCGTGCTTCAGCTTACAGCCTTAAAAAATTGTGTCAGAGAGTTCCATAAGCTAAGCCTTTACCAACATCTACCCAGAACCCCAAGATCCACACTCCTTAGTGAGCATGCTTTAGCTTGCAGTCTTAAAATCTTGTGGCAGGGAGTTCCACAAGCTCTTTACCACCCCGCCTCTCCTTTTCCTTCCAACGTCCCCCTCCACACAGCTTTGCACAGCCCCCCTCCTGACCCCGGCAGCAAGCACACCCCCTTCCCCCCACTCAAACCTTCAGGGCAAGCCGGCACAGCACCTCCGCTCGCTTCAGCAGTCAGGCAGCCTGTCTGGCAAGCAGCGTCAGCCCGCGCGCTCCCTGTAAGCCATCCAGCCCACCCATTGGCTCCCACTTCGCACCCTCCCCTCCCAACCAATCACCGCTCTTCGCGCCAAGTGCATATCATCCCTTTCCCGCGCCGCCTTTGCTCTCCAGCCAATCGCCTTCTTCCCTTCCTGGCGGGACTGTCTGAGCATTCGAAATAGATTCAGCATAGAGCTGGAAAGGCTAGACTACCAAAAGTAACACCACGTGGGATCAAAGGCAAAAGAGGCAAGGTATCTGCATGCTTGCCAATAACTCAGAAAGCCCATATTGTTCATTTGACTCTAGCTTTTTTATGTCTGTACTCCCCCGCTCCCAGAACAGTAGTCAATTCCCATCAAATCTTGGAGGGGGTGGAGAAAGACTGAAGCGAAGTATGCTGGGATATGTAGTCCAAAAAGTGGACAGGCATGAAATTTGAATGGGGCAACCTCCACCCCACACATTGTCTATTCTACACTGTATATTCCAGTGTTTCTCAAACTGTGGGTCAGGACCCACTAGGTGGCTCGCGGGCCAATTTCAGATGGGTCCCCATTCATTTCCACATTTTATTTTCAACATATTAGACTTGATGCTCCCATGGTATGTGACTGCATTTGGGGAAATGTGACAGACCTGTACTTTTAACAAGCTACTATGTATATTCTTTTAACAATGATAGTCAATGAGACTTACTCCTGGGTGAGCGTGGGTAGGACTGCAACCAACAATTGCAAACGTTTCCAGCTTGATGATGTCACTTCCGCTCATGACATCACTTCCGGTGAGTCCTGACAGATTCTTATTTAAAAAGGGTCCCGGCCCTAAAGGTGTGACAACCACTGGTATATTCTACTTTGTCCTAAGGACACTCTTGCTTGCCATGCTGAGGCCATCTCCCCTAACCTGGGAAGAGAGGCATCACTAGAGTGCATTGCCTGATGCAAGAGCTCATTGCAGCACTCCCATGCTAGGCCTCCTCCCGTACCAGACAGAATTGCAATGTCATACAAAAGTCTAAATGCAGTGTCAGCACTAGGGTTAGTGTAACTCCTACAAACTATATTTAATATGTAACAGTACAGGTCACCCAATATATAAGTACCCAAAAAGAAACCAGCGGCCAACTTGATGACACTCACACAACTGAATAAGAGTTCTAGTATGAGGGAAATGAGAGCTGACTTATACTAATACCTTATTGGTTCCTTGATGTGTCATAACACCATGTTTGGCTCTCAGAACAATCAGTCTCTTTGGTCAGTTTTGAGATAATTAAATCCACTTTGTTACATACAGCAGTTGTGTTTTTCTTTCTAGTTAGTTGGCCATAACTTTTGATAGAATACAGATAATTCACCATGGTTTATTTCATTATATTCTGCATGCAAGTACCTTTCCAATGATGTAACAAGATGCTATCATTCATAAATACTTTCTAAAAGATTTCCAAAATTTTGGACACTAGCAGAGTTTTAAAAACTGATTTTAAAGGGATGCATTTTCCCCCTTCTCCAGGGATCAGTACTTTCTCATTTGCAGTGGCCATTCCTGTTGAGTCAAATCCGTGTATAAAAAAATCTATGCATAACAAGGTTGGTCCTGTACTGAATTTTAGCATTACAAAGAATAAAGTTTCCTTTGTCTTTCCTAGGTTTTGTATAGCATCCCAGAACATGCAAAGGCATTAAGGTTTGATCATGGTGGCATAAAAGCCTAGCAGAGGAAAAAGGACTGAGTCAACATATATATGGCTCTGAGTTCCTTAGAAGGCGGCTCTCCTCCCAGGAGCCATTTACCGTAGATCCAACTTCCTTCTAAGACACCAGTCAAGGAAAAGGCAATGTTATCATCTGACCTTGCTTACATCAAGGAGAACAGGATCCTTCCCTCACACAGCAGACTACAGTGTAAGAAACCAAATTTTGTTTTTAAGGGGAAGAGGGAGTTCCAATTTTCTCCAGTGTGCCTTTTGTTGTATCTTTTTGTTTATAATCGGAAAATTCAAGTAAAGTGGGAGAAACATGAAACTAGAACAAACTGTAAAGTAGAAGTGCTGCATTTTGGGAGAAAGGGAACAAGAGCAGTAAGACTGCAGCAGTGAACAGGAGTTGTAGGTTCCTCTACCCAAGCTGGCTTTTGCATTTGTCAAGCCACTCAAATCTAATATTTCAGCTGTGAGCCCTGCGGGGGACAGGCAGATATTGTTTAAATTATACAGAATTTTCAGCTTACCAGATAATATACTAAGCAGCAACACTTTTGAATGTGAATCTGAAAGTGTAGTGAAAGACTAAAACCGCAATAGAAGGCTACTTAGAATCCGCATGTTCTTTGCCTGCAAGCATAGTGCAAATTAAACAAATGACACAAACGCTATTTGTATTTGATTAATTTATTAGATCATGGACACAGACTCAACTCTGCATCAACAGGTGCAGTTACAATTTTAGTAGAGACGGCACCACTTAGTGTGGGTCAGATACAGTGTCTTGCGAAGTAGTGAAATAGTAAGAGGGAAGGAGGCACCGCAGAACACAGTACATAGAGAGCAGAATGACGTCCTTCACCCTGTCCAACCTGCCTCTCAAGAAGCTCCAGCAGATGCTACTTTCATTTTCAACCTTCATCTCTGTAACATCAAAGCCTAGGATTTGCTCATTAAGAAGTAGAAGCTAAACTTTTGATGAATGGCATGGAATCATGAGAAGGACGATGAAAACATACCATCTTCTGATCCAGGCTGTATAGTACAGTGGGTTGGCAAGTGACTGTGCTGCAAATGAAATCTCACTTTGTGTTGTGCAGCACAACTACTCACTGACTCCTACCTAAACCCCTCTGGCAGCAGCATTGGGAATAAAGACAGTCACTCTTATTAACTTGCATCGTAACTACTGCTCAACGCAAATTACTCTTGGAGAAACAGGCAGATAATGCTCTTCAGTTATCCCATTAGAAAAGAGCATCAGAAAGAGGAATGCCTAGTATATTTAAAAAACCAATCATATATTCCATTCATACAAGAATAGCAAAAGCATACAGGAAAATGATCTGTGCTTACTGGCATAACTCACAATTTGTGAAATCTAGCATCTCAAACAAACCATTGTGATCATTTTAATGACATGAATGTAAAACCAAAGAAATACAAATGCCTTAACAAGAATCTCTCCTGGAGAGAGCTCTTCAGTTGATCACCTTGCACTGGGGTAAGAAAATTGTCTATGTTATGCAAGCCCACTGAGAAAAAAAAACCCTTTCCTTAACAAAAATTAGATACGTCTCTGCCCCGTACAAAAGACTCAAGAATCCTAAGATTCTTCACTTGCAGATCAAGACTGAAAAAGATTGCTCTCCCCCCCCCCAAACCTTCACAAAGAAAAGCAAGGTTTGGAGGAGTATATGAAGGAGATTTTTCCCCCCTCGATTTTAAAGGGAAAGCGCAGACTCAGAACAAAGTATCAGTGCAAGAGACCAAATTCTGGTTCTTGAAGCCACAGGAAGTGGCTCTCAGTAGTGTTTCTTCAGAGTAGTGGTATTATTAAACAAAAGAATTAAGATTAAGAATAAGAATGTATGATAGCTCACAAGAGTAAAGGTTGACATGTGTTAGAAGACCAACACTGGGACCTACTTAAGGATAAGGCACAGAGAGTGAAGCTTGACAAACTTGTTATTCAACAATGGATACTACACCTTTCACTCTGGCACACTCATGCAGTTTCATACTTCAGCTGCAATGGAAGACAAGTACAACTGCAACATCAAAAGGTGGAATAAGGAAAAATGACTGAGCCAGAGTAGCCGAAATTCCACACCAAAAAATGTGGAATTTTGCAAGCTTTGAGTTATGCCAATTATGCAGATTTGCAAGACTGTTCCATGATGTATTCTAATATATCATTTATTCCACTTTTGCTAGTCAAGGAACTATACAGGACAATGAAATCCTTTCCCTGAGCTACCAAAAAATATTCAATTATCCCATTGGTTTTTGAGAAACCACAGCCTACACACTTCCAGGCATCCCTTGGAAGCTTAAAACCTTTTGGGTTACTTCTTTGTTACTCTCAACTTGCCAATTGTGCACTCAGGACATCTCCGAGTATTTTACTAGACTCACTGAACACACAGTGCTGATTAAGTGACAAACTGCACATGACAATAACTTTCTAGAAGACGGGCAAAAATATGGGAGTGGAGGCAGTCCTTTTATCTCCCTAAGAATTAGTTGGGGGGGGGGCTTGATATGGCCCAGCGATGTGACATATTATGAAGTTGTTGTCTAGTTTGCATGCTGAATATAACCCCCTCCCGGTGGCAGCTTGTAGCAAGTAGCTGCTTGGGGGAGGGGAACCTTTTGCTGTTGCTAAAGGGGAATAATTTTTGGCACAAACACAGTGCGGTGTTGTAAGGTTTGTTTTTAATACATGCCATGCATATGCTCCTGGGCAAATTCCCTTCACCTCAGCTAACTTTTGGAGATAAATGAACTGCTTCTGGTCCACCTCTGCCCTTCTTTCAAAGATGCAATTAATTCCACATGTACTTTGGCCCCAAGAGCTGCTGGTAACCAATCCATAGTGTTTGCATCTAAAACATGGTGCAACCGATTATGGAAAGCACCATAATCTATAGTCTTTTACAGTCAGAGGCAACTTAACATCTACACTGTGCTGTCATGTCAGGTTGCTGTCTGAGAAACCAAATCTGAAGAGTGCCTGTTTTAGCAAACAGCAGAGCCCTGTAAGTTGCATCCCAGGTTACTTTCTGAGATTATCCAATTACGTTGGTTGATAAATTATCCCATAAGAATTTCAACAGGACAAAGCTAGAGAAATTGAAACAGATACTACAAAATTGATATACTGATAGCATTTTCTGTCAGTGGGCCAATAATTTAGTAGACGCAAGCAAGAACGATTTACCTGGGCTATACCTTCAGTATGTAAAAGTGTGTGTCACATATGTGAACACTCGTCCATTAAAAAATCTAGCCTGCACCTAGAAAGACAGCAAATCAGGAAGGCTAGGCTGAGCCTTGTCACTGATAAGGGCCTGGGTGTATATGTGCAATGTACAAGGCACTTTTTTAGATGGGATAGTATTCAATATGCAATTCCACACCTGCAGCTCAAGATGGTACAGCCCAGGGAAAGAATTAATGCTTGATTCTGCTGAATATATTAACTGGCCCAGTCACTGCAATCAGGGAGGTGTGTGGCAGTAGCCTTCACCATACGCTCAAATGCAATTTGAAAGAGTTCATATAAGAGCTGGGAGGGCAAACAGAAAACGTAATCTTGATGGTGATGATCTTGGGGAGTTTTACATTAATGATTTTTAAAGTGTTGCATAAACCTGCTCTGAACTTCTGGAATGTGGCAGGGGCAATGCACACCTTTACTTCCCCTTGTACAAACACACTTTTGGTTAGTAAAGGAATGCAGAACAGACACACACTGGACAATAAAAACCCAACACAGGGGAAAAACCCAACAGGGGGAAAAAAGAGAGGAAAGAAGCAGTGATTTGGCCCAGAGCCTGCAAGTAAAACACATGTGCCTCTTTTATTGTTTAATTTCACTGCTGTTCCAAGCATAGGAAACCCCCCTTCATAGTTGCTTCCTAAACAAAGGATTTATGTACTGGAAGCTAACATTACAGGGAACATACCCTTTTAAAAAAATTACCCCCCTCCCCTCAATGCATAGTGCATTTAACTTCTGTTCCCAGCCAGCTACGCTGGGCAAGATTTAATTTTCCTCCAGAAGAAAAAGAAATTCCTCCAACCAAGCACTGGCCCTCAACATGAGGGGCTACCTGGTCGTTAACATAAAAGCAGATGAATTTCCATCATCATAGAAAAAAAGACAAGTGGAAGGTGAGATAAATTCTTTCACATACAGCTGGCAAGCCCACCTCGATCCTATATTACAAACTTTTTACAACATACAAAATAGATCAATATTTGTGATTATAACACGTATTTCTCACCCTAAGTTACTTAAGAGTAATTAGACACAATAATTATAATAAATCTGGTACCAATCACATGACGGAAGTAGTGTGTAAGGCAAAGACCAACCAGCAAGCTAGGCTATTTTATGCAACTGTCTGCATAAAATATGAACAGTAAAGGATGAGAAGAGGAGAGAAATTCTACCAGGGGTCAGATCTATGGTGTTCTGCAGCAGCAGCACAGGACGCGTCTACTGCTGGGAAATAGCCAAGCACTAATTTCCCAATGGGCGGCATGTGAACCAAGACAAGAGGCATGCATTCCCACAAGAAGCTATTGTCTGTGCTGAAAGTTACTGTGTTGAGAAGCACATGCGCAACTCACAATAAGCTTTTCTTCCTCATGACCGGAAAAACAAGCAAGACCACCACTTGGGGCTCCACCCCTTAAAGATAAGAACACCACTGCTCTAATAAAAAAAGACCAGGATCAGACCGACAGCATGCCATAGGAGATACAAGCAGTATCCCCAGCTGCTACACACTTGGATGGCAACCTCTTCCACCCCTATATCAAAGAATTACTGACAACAGACTTCGTGTACAATGGACCAAAAGTACATGAAGAGTGCTCTTATGAAAAGTTACTTTTTCAAAGTAACTACTTTGGGTTAAACAAAGCAACTACTTTGGGTTAAAACAGTTGGGTTAAGCACTTAAAGTGTTTTAATCAGACACACTAATCTGAGATATGGCCAGAGCAGTATACTAATCAACCGAAAAAGTTACTTCTCAATTTGACCTCCTTCCAATACCTGGTAAGTGTCCTCCCTAGAGTGGGCAGGCAGCCAGTGCTCATTCACCCCTTAAGCACAAAGGTGAACTAACACAGGCTTCCTTCTGTAAGCTATCCACAGCATAAGAAGATAAGCCAGAGATGTATCTCTATTTGAGGGAAAAGCAGAACATGATCTTCTGAGAAAGAAGCAGGGCAATCAGTGGTCACAGCCCCACATCAATGTGGGGCACAAAACACATTTTGCACTATTGCGGTATCTAAGCCCATGGGCATCATCCTATTGTATTCTTCCTATCAAACTACTGAGCCTCTCTGCCCCCTCATCTATGTACTAAGACTATGCATGCATAGGTTGGTGGCCACCACATGTAACCGTCTGTGTTCACTGGTTTTTTTTTTACACGGCACAGATGCAGTATCATTAGAAGTCACAGCAGCTTGAAGTGGGATGCCAACAGCCTTGGGACACAGCCAACACCCATGGGAAAGCCCAGGATGTGAAGCACAAGGGTTATGTCAAACAACCTTGAATTTTTGTCAAATGTCTCATACTCTCTCAGGATCAACAATCACACATGGGTGTGCAGTTTTCCCCATTCAGAATTTTCTCCAAGGGAAGCTGTTAATATACTATTGTCCTTCCCTCCCCTCTTCTTCAGTTTAGCCAGTTAGCACACAATGTCTCAATTCAACCATGGAATGATATTTCAGTCCTTGACACATACAGTTTTCACGCTGTCTCTCTTCAACAGAATTTCCCATCAGGTGGCCATTTCCCTTCTTTAAATCAGGTGAGCACCTAGAAACAGTTACCCCCCCCCCCAGTCCACAGTTCCAAAATGTGTCCTATTGGGTTTGCTTTTCTGGGAAGTGTTTCCCGCACCCTTGTTCCTGAACCAGGGACTCTGTTTGTATGACAGGAGCAGTAGAGAAAGCGGAAAACGATGCAGATCTGCCAAAGCGGATTCTCACCCAACTGTGCCAAAAGGCGTCCACAAGTCCAGATGTGAAATGCATAGATGGAGGTGAGAAATTGTGGATTCATCCAGATGCTTGCAACAGTTAAAAACACAAAACAAAAAATAAAACAGCAGTTTCTCATGCAAGTTTCTAAAGAATGTGAAGGGAATCAGAAGAACATCGGTCCATTTCTTTTGGTGCTGCGCAACGATGTCCAACCGCTGTTTTTCACCTGGGGATGGGAGGCAGAGGTGGGACCCCACGAGTAGCTGAAAAAACAGTAGAGGCTGTGAAATGCCATGCAACAGGCTGCCAGCTTCTGCAAGGATTCTGGCTCCCAAGCAAGAGAAATCTATAAATTCCCACGCTGTTACCACTAACCCAAGCAAATGTCTCCTTCCAGATTTTGAGGCTATTCTAAATAACCTCAACAAACCCCTTCCCTCAAAGTGTCAGTTTTCCTGTCTATCTCCTAAGAGATCGTTAACTTCTCAGGCAGATCCAATAGATCCTATACATCCTATACCTGTCTCCCTCTTGCTGTTCCCTTTAAGCTGCACAGTTCAAAGTTCTCCAAAGTTGAGCTGAGTCTGGAAATGCTGAGGAACTGCCGGGCAGCAAGCAAAGGAGCCCGAGCAGCTGGAATACAGTGCCACCTACACATTATTTATCATGAAGGGCAATATGTTTTTTGCAAGTTCCTCTTCCCCCTCCCTTCTGCTTCTCACTCAGTTTCTGCAATACTGGCAGACTTGGTGTAGACTTGAGTATTCCCCTATTCTTCCTTGCCAATGCTCCTTGAATCTGGAGAAACCCAAACCAAAATGTATGTAATGGAAACAAATTTATACAAAGCTGCAACATGCCCAGAATTTGAGAAAGGCTGGAAACAGAACGATTGGTAGTTAATGGTGAAATGCCTCTTGTAAATGGTTCATTTCCAGACTGAATTCAAATTGCTAGGGGGTCGCTGTTAGGAATAGGGCCTTCTGTGGTGACACCTCCGTTATGGAACTCCCTTCCCCTAGAATGACTCCCTCTGGAGATCTTCAAAGATGCCTCAAGACCTTCTTATTCAGGAAGGCTTTTAACCGATACTGGGGGCTGGTGCTTTTTAATGTTATATATTTTGATAACTGTGATCCTGGGTGTTTTTAAATTGTTTTAATGTTTAATATATAATGAATTGTATTTTTATGATTTTACATTGTTAGCCGCCTTGAGTCCCCTTTGGTGTGGGAGAAAGGTGGGATGGATGGATGGGTAAAGTACAGGTTGAGTCTCTTATTTGAGAGGGTTCTGTTCCCAGAACTCAACTGGCAAAATTGCATTAAAGCAAATCCATTTAAAAAACAATGTTCCTTTGCCAGGCGATTTAAAAACAGCCTTGCTGACCTTTGTGATATAAGACAAAGTCATTAGGCAGACAATCCATCAGTCAGTCTCTCTCCATTCTAAGTACCCAGAGAGAGAATTACTGATGAATTGCCAGCTGACTGCCCTCTCTTCCACTGAGGAGGCTATTGTTAAACAACTTTTTTCCTTTAATTTAAAGGGCCCTCATCACAAGTATTAAAAATAAAACCCACAGGTAAAAAGAATCTGTGGATAATTAGGTTATACCTGTATTGACAAATTGTGCTCAGCCCCAAGGAACGGCTTTAAATCACCCATCACTTCTTACTAAAGCATGGCACTGCTTACAAATGATTCCACTGGGCCCTGGACTTCAAGAAACAGGAGAGTCAAACCAGAACTCACCTCTGTTCGTTTTGCTAGGATAAATCCTCTGGAAGTGCTTGAACTCTTCTGGAGCTGGGAAATCTTCAACTGGATGGAATGAGTATTTGGATTCAAAGTCATCTGCAGACCAGGGGAAAAAAGTAGTTTTCATCAAGGTGGTAGACAACATGAGGTAGGCATCTAGTCCACTAGACTAAGGAGATTCCTACTGCTCTCCTTTTTATCCTTGAGCTGAGGTCAAGAGATGGCGAAAGTGATAAGGTGACTATTCGAGATTGCCTTACAGATGTGATGGCCCCCTTTTGTGGCAGGTTCTGGGCACAATTCAGAGTGAGAGAGATCTGGGACATGACACACCAGGAAGTTACTGTCAACTAGTAGTAAGGGCTTCCCAAGTGCAGCACCACACTAATGTAGTCCATTCCCTCATCTGACTTCCAAGTAAAGAACCACATCAATCCAGAATGCGCACACGGGCACTTAACATAAATGCAAAACACAGCCTTTTCATTTTCTGAGTTGCTATACACCTCAGCAGTCTATTAAAGATAGATCTGCTTTATACAAAACTCAGAGGGTAACAAAATAGACTCTCTCATGACTTTGAAGTTTATTTTCCTTACAAGTGTGGTAACGAGGGCAAGGTTTGTACAACACCTTCATCTGAAATGAACAGGGCCACAGGCACCGAACATAAAAACATGTGTCCTTGCATCATTGCCAGTTATTTCTGGGTGCCGAGCTCTGCATCTGCAGCACTAAGGATGTCATGACGACAATAAGCTTGAAGATCACTGTTTTAAGGAAAGAATTGCCCTAAGGTCTTTGGTTGGCAATTCTTACCCTAAGACAGTGGCCCCCATGCTTAATGTCATCATGACACCCTCAGCGCTGCAGATGCTGAGTTTGGCACCCAGAAGTAATTGACAAGGACATGAGGACGCGACTGTCGATTATGTCCAGGTTGCAAGATCATGAAATGACTCTGAAAACGTGATAAGCAGCTCAGGGCAGGCTGGCTTTTTGTTCCCATGGAGCTGAGCCTCTGCTCCGTGGTCTTAAGCACTGTGTTGTGTTCTCACTACTAAGTAGCTCAGGCTGTGAGCAGCCCATGACGCTCCTGTGTGTTTGCCACACTGTCCCATGGAACCATGACTCACTGGGAGCCACTGCCTAAGATATGAATTTCATTTACAAAAAATGCCAGCCCCCAAAGTATCTTGAATACTCTGAATCTTGAATACATGAGTTTGGATCCTGCCTTCCCCACCCTATTTATCCCTCACAATTTGCCCTGGTCAACTGTAATATTTTCCTAACCTCCACAATAATAACTGAACTTGACAGTAAGAGTCAGTAAGGTCAGTAAGAGTGGTTCAGTTCTGGGTCAGCTGTGCAGTTTTAGAACCCAGAGCATACCACCTAGCCGAACACCATCCAAGTTCTAGGAAGGTAATAGCAAGTTCTTTTACTCACCCAAGAAAGACCTGACAGTGGAGACTGAGTCCCGGTGACCATTTCTCATTGGTGGGGGAGGCGGCGGCGGTCCAACTGGTGTCCTGGTGGGTGGCAGGGGCGGTTTCCCACGGCTCAAGGGATCTGAAGACCCATGCATTCGGTAGGGTGGAGGTGGGGGTGCATCCCTACCGCCGTTCCGGTTCAGGGGTGGTGGGGGTGGGGGTGGGGCTGCAATGAGAATTCCTCAGGTCAGGTATTATTTCAAACTAGTTCAGTAGCTAGGGGGTGTGTGCACATGGCAGTTATCTCTGGGTAGTCAAGCTGTCTGGCACATACAACATCCAACTTTTCCAACAACATCATGAATTCCATGTACCTGCAACAGCCATGCCCTGCCCCACAGCTGTAATACAGGTTTTTACTTTTTCTGAGCTCTCCAATTCCGCCCAGGAATTTATTTACTGAAGAGGCCCCCCCCCCTCTCTCTTACATATACATACAAACAATTTCAGCATAGTGAGATGTGAATTACTGGGACATGGTGGGAAGTGCATTCACTGAAGCAGCCACACAATTGCTTTACTGGGTACCCTAATCAGGGCTCACTGTGCCAACTGCCAATTCATTCTTTCTGGAGCTGAAGTTTCCTGGCCCACTAGTATTTACTATGCATTCCAATATAGGCAGCTCTTGATTCACATGGGGGTTATGTTCCTGGAAAAGCATGCATATATTGAAAATGCATAAATGAAAACTGGCTACCCCGTAAGAAACAATGGGATTGGTATGGGCAATGGTTCTCAAACTTTTAGCACCAGGACCCACTTTTTAGCATGGGTCTGGGACCCACCAGAAGTGATGTTATGTACGGAAGTGACATCACCAGGCAAATTAAAATAAATTGTGAAATAAAATACACAATTAAATAAGAGGAAACCAGCCCTGTTGCACCAAGTGAATTTTCTCTGCAACCTGCCTGCAATAACCCCCCCCCCAAAAATCAGTAAGATATTCAGCTTTGCCCAGTGCCCAGTTCAATATAAGTTCTTATATTCAAATCATATCACTATCCGAACCCACCTAGCTTTCTAAGTCTGAAAAGGAAAAAAATTCACCTTACCAGATCAAGCGTCTGTTTTATTCTTTTTTGGGGGGGGGGGGATGCCTTCTGGAGCATTTGTTGAGCTCCACTTTCATCAGATTGAGACCATTCTGATGGCCTTGCATTCCTCTTTGCCTGACCTGACCACAAGCCAAAGCACGTTTGCTTACTCATGAGTAAACACGACCATGTAGCTTATGTTCGCTTTTCATAGGGCTCAATACATTCCTCAGCCTGGAAGGAGGGACTTCCTTCTCGGGCGTTTTTTGGGGGCTACGTTCATAGAATTGCGACCACTATGGTGTTAATGGATTCCTCTCAGCCTGTCCTTCCCAATGCAAGTTCGCCTACTTGCAAGTAAACACACAATATGGCTCCATTTCACTTTCCATAGGGCTCCATGCCTTCTCAACTATCAGCTAAAGCTTCACAACCCACCAACTGGGTTGCGACCCATAGTTTGAGAAACCCTGGGTCAGAAGAAAGTCAATGAGCATGCACACTGATGATGGGCGATCATGGTGGAAGGCTACTGGGAGTGGGACAGTGAGGCAGTGTTGTTGACGTTGAGTCCAGGCAAACTCATACAGACAGACATATGCCTCTCTTCAGAAATGAGGGACACATTCCAACATAAGACTAGCCAGGAATTTTAATTCAACAATTTCACACTGGCAGCAAATGAAATCACACATGAAGTCAGTTTTTACCCAATATTCCCAGTTTTCTGGAAGTTCATTCCCATAAATCCTTGGATTAAGACCAGGGCTTCCAAATCAAGTTGTTTAGCCTTCAGACAAGTTTGACCCCAGTACCTTTCTTTTTAGACACTAACAAGTCTGCTAATAGTATCAATTCACCTCCAGGGTTCCTGAGAAAAACCACAGCTGGAAAAAGCTCTTACCTGCACCCCGGCTTGGAGGCTCACGGGCGGGAGGAGGGGGCCGACTGCTCTGTAAAGAAGGGGAAGTTGAAGGTGGTGGGGGAGGTGCCATGCCCCTCACAGGCCCCGGAGTCTTCCGATGTAAGGAATTGTGTCTCTGTGGAAGCTCAGGGGCAGATTCACTGGTAGGGCTGGCAGGGCCATTGGGAACACCAGGGGGCTGCCGGTAAGGTGGAGGAGGGGGTGCCAGACTCTGGCCTTGACTGCTTGGTCCTGTTCGGATATTCACTGGAGAAGGGGGTGGCTTGATAGGGGGAGGAGCTGGTGGTCCATCCCGACTCCCAGGGAGCCGCTGTCCTGGAGTTGGTGGCAATGGCTTTTCACGGTTATAGGAAGGTGCTTTGCTGCTGTGCATGGAAGGGGGAGCAGGGGGTGCGTTGGCTCGGCGTCCTGGTGGCGGAGGTGGCGGAGCCGATGAACTGTGTTTCATGCCAGTGCTGCTGGCACTGTTTGGCCGTGAAAGATCTGGCAAGGAAGGTCTCTGCATACGCGGAAGCTCTGGGGGAGAAGCCCGGCTGTTATCAGCGTCATCTTGGGGCCGGCTGCTGGTGGCAGGCACAGGAGGCCGTGGTGCAGCTGATCTGGATCCAGGAACCTGCAGTGACTGCTTCCCAGAGGGGCTCTCTGAAACCATAAAAGGCATACAAGATTACCCATGAGTGAAGTTAAATAGGTCAACTTTGAATTCTTATAAAACAGCTTTGATCTTAGTAAAAAAAAAAAAGTCATACTGTTCCTCATACGAGTACTGTGCCCACTGCAGGACTCTACTATCCAATTCAGTGAAAGTGACTGACCTTTCTTGCACTGGGTCTCTAGCAGTGGTATACTGGCCATAAACATTTTACATAATAAGAGGTCTGCACACATTTCCAGCAGTAACCCCAGTGTCTTAGCTTCTTGTTGCACATTTCAGTCATTTCCTCTAGCAATATGAGCTAAGCAGCTCATATTAAATGCTGAAGAAAAGCAATTGGGGGTTCATAATTTTATTCTGGCTAGAGACATACAGCCAAGTGGGGATAGTTAATTCATTTAGGAATACGAATTTTGTTATTTCATCCTTGGCCCTCCTGTTCCCATGGATTTTGGGACAACTATCTCATCACCTATCTAATTCCACCCCTAATTTCACCCCACCCATGCTAATAGTATCAGCATGCTATTCTTCTTCTATTATTCTACCCTCCAGTATAGTGAATGACCTCCTTCCTTATACAGTTTATTCTTGGCCTACTCTGCTTCCTCAGATATCCACTTCTCAGTCCATCACCTTCTGCATTCCTCCACAACTCTGCTCACTTGGCCTCCTAGCTTTCACCTCCTTGTTTTCCCAGAACTCCTGCCTCTTCCTCTCTGCTTCTTCCCTTCTGCCACCAGCAAACTTTGTAAGATTTTTTTCTAGCCAAACTGACTCCTTACTCTCAAGGAAGTAGCACTCTTCAAAAACATTTGGGGATGTTCACTTTCCTCTCCAAAACAGCTGCCAAGTCAAAATAATGTATGTTAGTCAGGGTTTACACTACCTAATAAGCAAGACCACTCAGTTCCATTAACAGCCACTAGAACTCAATGAGAATGTTTACTGATCGTCTCAATATCAAGTTAGAAGTCAATCTTGAGGAAGCAGAATATTTTGATTATTATTATTATTATTATTATTATTAACAGTATTTATATACCGCTTTTCAACAAAAGTTCACAAAGCGATTTACAGAGAAAAACCAAATAACTCATGGCTTGATTACATGAATACAGGATTACATGAATACAATGGGCTCTTCTTATCCATGGGCTCAGCGTTCGCAGATATGAGCATCTGTGGATGCCAAGCCCACGACTTAGAGAGCCTCCTGGATGGAAGTCATTTCTGGTTTGCATCAGCAACTTCCAGTCGCACCTGGAAGGTCACGTGCAGCCTCCCCGAGCCTCAGAGCACTTGTTGTATGTGACCAGAAGTGGCTTCAGGTCATGTTCAGAAGGCCTTCTGAGGAGGTTGGTGCAACCTCTGAAGGGCTGGCTACAACCACTAGGTAAGTTATTGTGAAACCATGACCCTGGCCCTACATGGATTTCAGCATCCATGGGGGTTGTGGAACCAATCCCCGGCGGATACCAAGGGCTCACTGTACTAAGCAGCAAAGATTGGCGTTTCAAACCGTGTTTTAAATCACCCTTGTCTAATCCAGTTCATGGAACGTGGCCAAATCACCTAAATAGTCTTTTGCTCCCACAGGTCGAAGCTTGGGAACACCCCCTTGGAAGAGGCCTCCCTTTGGCAGCAGGGGAGATGAACTGGAACTGTAGTTGCTACTGCTCTTGGATTCTGAAAGAAAATGTTCCCAAATTAGATAACACATCAAATAAAGCAATGCTTGAGCAGGCAGTTTACTGCTAGAATATCAGTGATGGTGTTCCTATCACTATCAGGTTTGCACTTAGCAATGGCAACTTGGTGTGAAATTGTTGAAAATCCAGGAATAGCTTTCCTGTCCCCCCCCCCCCCCTTAGGAAGACTTCAAACAGATGGCACTAGGAGTTCTGGAGCAAGGACCATTAACTATTTCTGTTATGCTACATCAAGTGCTGTTTTCATGGGCAGCTTCCTCTATACTTAATTCAACACATGAGAATATGAGACAGCCCCTAACTAAAACAGCAGTCACTAAGCAAAGATACCAGTACTGGATTCATTCCCAGCTGAAATGACAGTGCAAACAGCAATGAAGTGAATAAACATCACTACAGGCTGAACCTGTTTATCCTCAGATTTTATATCCACAGATCTGTCTCAACATGGATCCCCAGGACCCGTGTTGAGCCAGACTTGGCTCAGCCTGAGGCCTCCGAAGGCGACCAGGCCTCAGAATGCCTTGCAAGGCATTAAAACATAACTTCCAGTTTCCCGGTTTCCTTGGGAAACAAGAAGTCGCTTTTTTTGCCTCAGGGCTTCATTCAGAAACACCCCCCCCCCCCCAAAAGGGGACCAGAGCACTGTTCCAGTCATCTTTGGAGGGTTTAAAGTTGTAGTTCCCAATCTTTAGTGGCCTGTGGACCACTGAGGCAAAAATTGAAATTGTTGTGGACCACATGCAACTCCCTACCCTCTGCACACACAAAAATACAATTAAATTTGTAACAGAGAAGATTTATTAGACGTATTAGATTATTTATAGAAAAGATTTTTTTGTTGTCTAAGGCTGCAGGTGGTCCATTCTCTGTCCTCTCTGGCGGTCCGTCGGGGAGCATCTCCTGAGCAAGCACTGTCCCAGCGACTACCAGAGATGGTGGAGAATGAACTGCCCACAATCCACACTTCAGCCCTCTCTGGTGGTCCATAGGGGAATGCTTACTCACTGAGATGTTGGATCAAAGGTGATCTTGTTTTTTCTGAGGGTACTGCATACCACTTCTGAGGGTCTCATAGACCACCTGTGGTCCACTGATCATAGATTGGAAACCAGTGGTTTAAAGGCACCGAAACCACAGGTTACAGGTTACCCACGGTTTTTGGTATCTGCAGGGAGTCCAAGAGCAGATTCTGAGGTGCCACCTGTATTAACAATACAATGGTTGTCCAATTACTTCTGCCTGACTCCTTCTCCTGCATGACTCCCAGTCACAGCATGATAAAGTGAGCCTTCCTCCAGCAATCAAGCTATGCAGTTTAGACCACAGAGTCCAATAAGCTAAAAGCAAAAAGACTTTAGAAATTGCTTGCTAAGCCAATAGTTCCAGATGTCTCAAATGAGTGACCCAAGCAGGTTAGTGTATACAGTGGGGGGATTTTGCTCAGAGCTGTGGTTGGAACTTGGATGGAGTATTGAGGTTGCATCACGGCATATGCTTGTAAATAAGCTACAGAAAACTCAAGCAAGTGAACCAAGTCACTTGCTACAGAGTATGAATAAATATTGCATACACACTAACCTATCTGCTGTTTCTTGTGGAAGTTCTCATTGATGAATCATTTTCTCAGCTCATTTAGCTGAAAGAGTGCCACCTGGAAACTGGGTTATGGTATTTAATGACCATAGATAACTTTGGTTCAACTGGTTAGCAAGGGCCTTCTCTTACAAACGCCCCCATACTTACTCTCAAGGATGGGTGCACTCCGGTCATTGGTTTGGGTCACTTTTTTCAAATTGGTCCCTTTGCAGATGTCTTGCAGCAAGGCCCCCCTCCCTCGCTGTTCATCTCTGGTCAGTTTGGGAGGCTCTGTGTTTGCCTGAAGGAAGAAAATGGCAAGCAAATGAAGAAAAGGTGACCACTAAAGTAGTTTTGTAGGCCTTCAACAGCTGCTTCTTGGAAATGAGAAGCCACATTCTCTCTTCCCTCTGGCAGCTTCTCACAATGAATGAAAGGGACTACATAGAAGAGGTACACACTGTAACCAGAGCAAGACAGCCTAGAATCATGTTTTGCCCAATGTTGTGTATAGCACCCTGCGTTTGTGTAACTAAAACATATAGATGGGTAAGGGATTCTCATGAACTTCCCCTCAAGTCTCACAGAAATAAACAGCACCAAACCACCAGTGCCTTATCTCTCAACCCAATCCCCTTCTGCCATTTTATTTAAAGGATTTATATCCCACTCTAATTGCTGGCTCCACATCAGTCCTCTTGATCCAAAATAGATAGTAAAGCTGCTACATAGGAACTGTACTATGCCTATATGATGATATTGCATGCAGCTGGACAGCAATAATATCAAGTCTAAGTCTATACCTATACCAGTTTATCTAGCCAGAACATCTAATCAGACAGATACTTCTCAGCTCCACTGCTTCAGATCATTGGAAGTGGAGCAGCCAAGGACCAAAATCGGGACCCGTTTACAGACAAGTACATAAGCTATGCTTGAATAGTGGCTCCTTCTCATACAAGAAACTGCCTTACACTGAACCAGATCAATGTTTCAGCTTATGCTGTCTATCATCCTCAAATGTTTCAGGCATACGTTTTTCCCAGCCACACTATCCAAGCATGAAGATGCTCCAAGGAAGACAGATGGTCTTCCCACTGCTATTAGCCCTCTAATAACCAGAAGGTGGCCAATATCCCCTGTTGGCTAAACCGGAGGGGGGCGGGTACAGAAGGACATCATGTAAAAGCAGGAGAAGAACCTACCTGACTGAAGGTTGGGGGTGGTCCAGGTGGAGGGGGAGGGGGAGGAGGTACTGGCATCTTTACCTCACTCCCTGCTGGCTCAGCGTAAAGATGACTTTTGGTCACTCATAAATCTACATGTTAAAAACAAAACAGAGAAGGAAACCATTACAAAAAGCAAAAAGAAACAAGTCAACAGACTAGGATGGTAATACAATATCCCTTCTAGAGTAGGCCTTAGCTTATGATTTGGATTAGAGAGTACAACTTGAAATCACTTTGATGCACCGCTACACTTGCTGGTATCCCACAAGTATGTCAGCTCTGCATAACCTGAAAGACATGAAGCTCCACCAGATACCACATCACAAAATATGCAATACAACAGAGGAAACAGATACAGGAAAAGGCATGACTCATCCCAGGCAGTACAGTGCCGATACCTGTCGAAACCACAGGTTGAACAACATCAAGTCACATCAGTCAGAACTATTTCATTCAAGGAAGACTAATGCTACTGGAATGCACCTGGCTTCAGCAGCTGCCTGCCAAAGCAAGAATCACAAAGACAAGAAGATGGTGGTATTCCAGTGAACTCGAAATGAGAAGCCTCCATGAAGATAGCTGACGCTCCTGAAATCCTTGTATTTGAATGTGAATTATTTTGCATAAGTGATTAGATACCTTGACTAATATCTAGTCCTGCTAGAAGTAGCATAAAGCTTTTCAAATGCTGGTCAAAAGACAGCTAAGAGTGAATGATCAAAAACTGAGTTCTTAACATTTATAACCTCAGCTGTGCCCACTTTAAGAAGATACATGAGTTAGCAATTCCTTGGTCTACAGACCCAGTCCACCAGGGTAAGAGAAGTGCAAGGTAAGATCTGCTGAAACTAACAGAAGAAGCAGGAGCACGCATCTGCAGTAGACTTTGCTCACGGCAGACAAGAAGAGTCATGGCTTTCAGGCTAGATACAACTTGTGAGTACATATCAGACTCCAGAAAAATCTGATTTTTAAAAGCTAACTTCCAACCCTTGTGGTTTAAAGAGATGGTATGCATATCAGCTGCCTTCCCCATGATATGGCTTACGATACAATGGACACATTAGTGATTAGATACCTTCTGTTCCTATTTCCATCAAAAATGCATGCAAAGCTGTTTGCACTTCAGCATAGAGTTGGGCATGCTCAAGCATTATGGGCTCCACTTCCAGCATTCTTCTAGGGAAGTTATAACCAGGGCCTGTAGAGTAGGTATTGACTCTGCCTCAGTTCAAAACTGCTTCTGACTCTCACTAAGCAGGGGTGGAGTTGGAAGCAGTTTTGGGGTTGAGTCGAGGCGAAGTTGGTACCAACTCCACAGCTCTGGTTATAACTTCATTAAAGTCGTAATAACTTCCATGCAGTTTTTGCTACGTGCGATAGGCATCATAAGGAACACCATCCCTTGCAAGTTTGCTATGTAGCACAATAGGGCTGGGGTGCTTCTTCACAAATATCCAAGTGCAGTTTTTCCTAGGAGTCAAGCAAAATGCAACAGTGGAATGCAAAGACACAATTAGGGGTTTACTGTAAAGGAAAGGGAGATAATGTAATACAACAAGGACTTTGGTTAAAACCATAAGTTTGAAAACACAAATGCAAGTTTCATAACTTTCCCTTACATCATACCTGCAAACAAATCTATAAAAGTTATTACCCTAGGGGTCATTCCATACTCACTATACTTTTTCTAACTAACCTCCTTAGATTTTTATGAAATTTCGGGTGCTTATTTGGGGCAGGAGGTATGGTCTAGAGCAGGGGTGCTCACACTTTTTTGGCTCGAGAGCTACTTTGAAACCCAGCAAGGCCCGGAGATCTACCAGAGTTTTTTTTACAATGTTCGCGCCATCATAACATATAACATTTATGTGTACAATGTATGTTGGTGTACCTTGAGCCCCACTGAGTATAACAGGACTTACTCCTGAGTAGACATGCCTAGGATTAGGCTGTGAGGCTGCAATCCTAGTCACACTTACCTGGGAGTAAGCACCATTGAGTACAATGGGCCTTACTCCCGGCATTTCCTCCCAGAGGCACCTGAAGGGGGGGGGTCAGCACTCCATGATCTACTCATTTTGCCTCGCGATCTACCGGTAGATCGCGATCCACCTATTGAGCACCCCTGGTCTAGAGGGTAGGGCCTCCATTTGTCTGAAGATAACATCCGCAGGTCGCCAGTTCGAGGCCACCTACAGCATGAATGGTGAGACCTTGAAGCAGCTGACAAGCCAAGCCGAGTTATTCCACCTGCTCTTTGGTGTGAGTGAAGAAGCGTCTTGGCTGCCCTCCATGCGAGAGATGAAGGAGCTGCTTGTCAGCTTGTGTGGGAGGAAACAGGAGGCCAGAATGTGATACCAGAACAGAAAGATCCATCTGAAATGTTGTGGTTCTTGAAAAATAGAACCTTTCTTCAATTGTAAAAATCCCTACGGGGATTTAGAACAGCCTGCCTTTGTAAACTGCCTTGAATAAAGTCTGAGGAGAAATCTGACGACCAAGAAAGGCGGTATATAAATACCTGCATTATTATTATTATTATTATTATTATTATTAATCTTATGGTGTAAATGTAAAAATACTAATTTTCAGTGGCCAATCATCTTTATGTGAGATTTTATAGCTATGTAAATTTTCAGAATTTTATCAAAAAATAGCATGCTAGTGATACTTTTAAGTAGCTGTAAATCAGATGCCAGTGGGGATACAGATCTGGGCATGACCTCATATTAAAGTTAATTTATATTAAAAATGTCCAGTTGAGAAAATTGATTTTAAAACTTTAAATTGAATTAAAAAAATTATTAAACACATTGTGTTGTTTATCACAAGAACACTCACTAAAGATGTTTTAAAATGAGACCACTCCTAGCACTGTATCTCAACTAGTGTCTGATTTACAGATAAAGTATCACTCGCATGCCATTTTTCAAATAAAAATTTAGACAAATGCTGCATATTTTTTCTCTGAGTTTAAAAATAAAAAAATGCATTTCTTCAATAACTACATAGGTTCATTAAGTATGAGAAGTCTTATCAAAAATCTGAGAATGAGGTAGAAAATTATTATTAAGTGTGATGATTTGACACAAAATGACTCCCTATAAAATTTTTACTATCTGCTTGCCCCTACACATACTCCTAAGTCACTCACTTAGAGTCAAAAGATGGAGGGGCACACTACTTTTTGTAAAGTTTTCCTGCTTGGTCTCCTGGGATTGATTCTTATTTGCCATAGGTGACTAATCAAATGAGTTAACCTGCTAGATCAGGCTATTTACTAGCCTCCCTTGTGAAAACAAGTGACCTGTGTGTAACTCAGAAGTTAGTAGAAAAGGAAAGATTTAGCCTTCAGAGTGAAGCAGCTGGCAAAAGACAAAGAGTGCTTCCACCAGCTGGGGGTGAGGCTTTTGGGGGGGGGGGAGGGAGAAAGTGGAACTGGGCAGAGCGAGGACGAACTAAAGGGAGGATCAGACCCAGGGGGAGGGGACAGCAGCAGAGTCTGCCACCAAATTCTATGCCCCATCCAGAGCCCAAAAGGCTGACATGGGCCTCCTCAGTTCTGCGCCCATTAAATAGTGGGCACAGCTCCAAGGCAACCCATTGCCAACTGCAGAGCTCAACATGGGGTAAGGGAACAATCATTCCCTTACCCTGAGGAGACTCCAGCAGCTGCCCCAGCCCCATAGGATATAGTGGCAGCCATTTCAGTACCACCGGGCACTGGTGCATCATAGGATTCAGCTGCTCGATAGAAGCCCCAAGGAATGCTGGTTTTGGGGGGAATCTTTATTTTGTGAATAGTGTGAGACATCTGCGCAAGAATGAAAGCTCCTCACCCATGACAGGTAAGCCCTTTAACCTTCAAGGTGGCCTCCCACAACCAAGTTAGCTGGCTAGGAACAGTCAGCTTGTAATCTTCTGTAAGAATATACACCCTTCTATTCCATTGCTTATTTTTGTTATTTGCAACACTGACTCATTTGTTTGCACATTTGTGATTGCCTTTATACATGTTAACAGGGTAGACACCATGGATTCAAGACAATTAAAAGACATTCTGATCAATTTATTGTCAGACTTTCAGCTGATTGAATCAAACTATTAAGCTGGCATAAAATAAATTTTTGCCCCATCCAGCAAGCTGAAACAAGAGGACTCTATGACTGTTTCTCAACATCTGTCCTCTACCATTTGTCATGGTCCACTTATGGGAACTACCACTGGAAGTAACTGGCAATGACATCATCACCCATTACTTCCAGGTTGGGAGGCAAAATATAACATAAGTACAAGGCTCAGGATGTCAGGAGGGTTTTTCTGAGTGCAGAAAAGCATGCTTTGGAGCTCTGCCCACTGAGCCAAGCCTTCTACTGCTGTTTGTCATATTGCATTGGTGGTCTTGCTGCTGACAACAGGTGTTCAGGTGTCCTGTGCGGACCACCAGACACCACCCACTGGTGGTACCCATACCACTGGTTGAGAACCACTGCCCTATGACAGCAGGATCAACTGGTTACCTGCCCCAGTTTCCTAGTGCCAAAAGGAATAAGGACACAGGAAGAGCTCTGCTGGATCAGGTCAAAGGCCCATTTATTCCAGCATCTGGAATCCCACAGTGATACACCAGTCATCTCTGCCTAGCCCACTAGCAAGAAATGAAGGCACACTGATCCACTACAACTGGTATATTAAGAAGTATTATACAGTACCAGTTGTATTAAGAGGCAACTGTATTAACTACTTCTTATCCACCCATGCTCAACTTTTTCTCAGGTGTTCAATCCCCCTTTTCAGCCCATTAGTCTACGATATAGAAATGCAGCATGCGTGGAGTGAGAAAAAAAACTGGATTAAAAGCAATTTAAATAGACATATTTATACCCAAAACCAGATAGACATCTGGTCATCATCCAGTGATGCTAATCCCCTTCAGACAACCTGAAATTTCAGAGCATGCCTACACACATTCTCACTGCATTCAACAGCATTTCCTCCAAGTTAAACATGAAGAGAATTGCAACCTGATCAGCGCAGACACCATAAAAACAGAACCAACATTTCTTACATTTACAGGGTTTTTTACAAGTACCAACAAATCACCACAACTGCAAGCTGGAGTAAACGTTAAAGGTACCTACTTGGAAAATTACAATCAAGAAGCAACAAAGCACAATATGGTCAGTTTCACCTACAGATGCCTGAACCAAAACATTCTCTTGCTTCTGCCCTTCTCCAGCTAGGAAGTTATGCTCTTGGTTTTACAAACATGCAAAGACACGTTGCCCCTGAAGTCACCGTAATAGCATGAGGGCAGCATGACCAGTTTCATAGCATGATCACCTGAAAAGGAGGGGAAGTGACTGGTTCTTACTCACTTAATCACACAGCTTCAGGAAATGAGTGCTCTGCCTTAGAACACCTTGATTAACCTAGAGGAGCATGCTCCAAATCTGACCAGAAACTCTATCTTTCCCTGTCCCAGTGTTGTAGGGCTTTGCCAACTTGCTGTTCTCTAAACAGTCCCTGAAATAAGGCTAGTGTGGAGCATCTTGGCTGCTTCTCCTCTGACACATTTCATGGGTCTATCTATTCAGTAGTCATACTGGACAGTATGGGTGTAGCTTTGTCTATAGAACATTCTGTCTTAAGGAAAGGTATCAGACCAGGAAGTCTTCCAGTGCAGTCTGGATTAGTAGTAGCACAATAACAAAACTGAGCCCCAGGGTCCCTTACAGACTGTGGGCATGTCTGCTAAGAAGCTATCCCCAGGTTAGCTCCAGTTCAGCCATGGTCTTGAAGCCGTCTCAAATATGCCATTCTATTGTGCCAGTCAGTACAGACAATACTGAGTGAGATGGATCAAGAGTCTGACTCAGAAGAAGACAGATTCCTCTGCCGTTGCTTAGGCATAAGAAGCTGGCTGTCTGGCACTTGAAAAGCCATACATACAACACCACTTATTTCTAAAGCTTTGCTGCTAGAAAAGTGAAGCTGGATCTTCCAGGTTGTGAGAAACCGAATCCAAGATGAGACTACCACAAGAGATAGGCTCAGGTGGCAGGGCCTCAGAGGGCATACTCCCATCAGTCTGAACATGCCAAGTAGGGCATCACTGCACCTTAAATTAAATCAACTTGTGATGTGAGGAACATTTGCTTAGGTTGGTATCTTTGGCAAGGGCTAGTAGAGTTGCCGCATGAATGGTCAGGCCTCTCAAGCACAGCCTGATGCAGGTTAAATGAGGACTCTCGACACAGCAGCCACAATGCACAGCATCTTGCCAAAAGCACTCTCAACCACATTGGGGGATAAAAGGCAGGCACTCCAAGGAAATAAAAGGACTCCTAAGTTGTCTTTCCCCCATCCAAATTCAGTACTGTATATTATCTGACTCCTGCACAAATGCCAGGGCAGGTGCAACACAGAGCAAAAAAGTTTAAGATCACATTCAGTTCCAATACTTAGGCCAACACAGATGAAATTTCCATATGAGCTGACAACATTTTAACACTAAGATCCTGCTCAAGGTCCTCAAAGAATCTTTGAACAAGACAAACTTTTCAAAACATGATTATCCAATCACTGCATTTCCCACACATTCTTTGACAGAATTTGAGCGAAAGACATTATGTTGATAGTTCAGACAGTGCTATTCATGAATGTCCATGTTTCTGCTTGCATATGCTTTATACATAGGAGTGTATTCCTTAAAAAAAAAAGTTCAAAGTTCAAACATGCAAGGTTCTCCAAAGTGAATCAATCTGCAACAGAAAGGTATATTTACTTGGATTGCCACTCTGGTTAGGACTAGCACATATAGAATCAAACAGCAATATCTTGGAAAGGGGTAGATACTATTCGAGTAATCTTCACATTAAGTGGAAGGATGAGCTCTTCAAGGAAGACCCTGCACTCCTGCTGCAGACAGCCACTACAAGAATGGGCATCCCTTTTTTTTAATGTTTTCACATGCTAAAGGTTCCTGCAAGGAGAAATGGAGAACAACCAAAGGCACTAGGCTATAAGCTGCATTAAAAAAACTGTAACCCCCACTTGGAAACACAGCCTCAGATAAAGTACTACCCAGGACTGTACCACTTCAGAATGCATGCAAGGAGAGACTGCACGTTGAAACATTTTCCCACTGAGAACTCCACACCTTTGGAAAGCCAGCACACTTGGGAGAAAGATTCTAACCTAACTGCCCAAATATACAAGCTATCCATGTGAAGGGTTTTGTTTTTTTTAAAATGTACACTGGCATACATGCAATTCCCACTTTCATTCTGAAGTCCTGGATGAATTAAATTACATTAATTGTCATCAAACTGAAGCACCGCAAACACTTGCCTATAAGTCGATCCCACAGATAAGTCGAGGGCAGGTTTTGAGCCAACCATCATGGTATTTTCTATGACCCTCGGATAAGTCGGGGGTTAAACTTAGGGGGGTGTCAGACTATAGTTTTGTCCGATTTTATTTGAGGCCAGATCCTGAAAAATAACCCACCACTAACTGTTACCTAAGAACTGTAGTCTCTAATTTATTAAGAACATAGCAAAAGATCATAAGAAGCATTTTTATTCTTTTAAAATTCTGGTCTTCATCACCTTTTTGTAAGCACTATCAGAGTAAGTGCACTGTAAACAACACACCAGTAAAATAGTGGTTCCCAACCTGGTATTCGTGTACTCCCAGGGACACTCAACAGGACCTTTAGAGTACTTGAAAAAGAATTGAATAATGGTAGAAAAAGGCAGGTCATGCTCCAGAATGCCTTGCAAGACACGAATGCCTTCCAAGGACCGGCAAGGCAGGAAGGGAGGTAGCTAGTTGGCTGTGAAAGCCCCAATAGCTAATTTTTGGTCATCAATTCATGTATGAAACAGTGATTGAAAACCAGCACAGTAAAAAAGCTGAAACATAATATGGAAAGTGATCAATCACCCAGAATTTCTCAGCAGACTTCTGGTGCAAAACAGTGCAAAGGCAGAGTCTTCTTTCCCCCCGACAAAGCATCAGATGATGTGGCCCTCCGGCAAAAACTTTGGACACCCCTGAACTATACAGACAGATATAACAATGGACCACAAACTTAGGAAATCAAGATACTCCAGATCACATTAACTTATCAAGCTGCATGTTCCACCAAGGATAGAAGAGCATTTTACACTTTCTTGTGGGCAACTCTTATGCCCTCCAAAACTCTTCCACATAATGCAGATACATAGTAAATCCACAACTTTCTTTTGCCACTTAATAGTTCCAAAATGGAGAACTATGCAATGATTTAACATCATGTCCAGACCAAGCCATGTTGCTAAAACCAGAATTTCATGTAGATTGTGTTTGATAAGCCCAAGTCATAAAACAAGAAATCTCCAAGTATGCAAAACCTTCCCTTAATGGAACCAAGGGCCACTAAAAATCTCATAAATCTAAATATCATTGCCAAATAAGCTAATAAATGAGAGTAGATGTGCTGAAGTTACAGAAGCTCTTTTCAGTCGACATAAGAGACAACAATACAACTAAAATTGTACCTTTCATCTGGTGCTAAAAATTTATAAGCCAAGTATTCCAGTTCATTCTACATTATCTCAGAAAACAGCTTCAGAGAGCAACATTAAGGAATGCCTGGAAGGAAACATCTCAGCTATCATGGATATTGAATCCAACATTGTGTTAACATCCTGCGTGAGAACAGATTACAGGCAACTCATGATCATCATTCCAGACAGAGCAACTAAGCTAGGGTGGCACAACAGTTATATTGGCTTAAGACTGAGGAAACCTGGGTTCAAATCCCCATACAGCCATGAAACTAACTACTGTAAGAATCACTGTCTCTCAGTCTAATCTGCCTTGCCCTGCAGGGTCCTGAAGATAAAATTTGGTTAACCTATGTAAACTGCCTGGAGCTCTTTGGAGGAAGGGCAGGAGATTAAACATGAGTCATTAATTGCTCTCACTGTCACTGTACTGTCATGCTTTGCCCTCACGTGCAAATACATAAAATCTCTGAATAAATTACACCAACAAATTCAAAACACAGTCATTAATACACATAGGGCAACGTATTATAAAAGTTTGCTTATGGTAGACTTGATTTCAAGCCACCTCCCAATTGGGAGAGGAAAGTGGGACAAATATTTTAAACATACACCAAAACTAACAGCAGTGCTTCCCAAGAAGCTACCACTTGCCTTCACCATATACCTCAGTGTATAGAGGACATTCCTAAACTGGATTCAAGGTGAAGAATTCCTCATGAGATTCCATCAAGATTTCAAACTCCTTACTTGAGGAGGCTAAGGAATATAGAGTTTCTAGAAATCATACTGTTTTTAAAAGGACTTTACAATCACTCAGTAAATTACCTTATACAGAAAGCCAGTTCATATTATGAGCTGCAATCAGCCATAAGACAGAAAGTTCTATAGTGTATACCCAATCCATGCTTTATAACCGCATCTTTCAATTCCCAACAATGATGCAAACACATGGCACAGTTCATATACAATTTATAGCTCAGTCTAAGATATGACCCAGTGAGAGTGAACAACCAAAGTGCAAAAGCTATGAATACCAATACCTAGGGCACAACGAATACATCATAAACTGCACAAGAGAAGCAGCAGAACACCACAGATTGAGCTCTCCAGAAAGTATCATACGATACAATGTATCATAACCTTGATACTATAAACTAATTTTGGAGACTGATCAACTCTGAGAGGCTGTGAGGAGTAGAACAATGCTGACACACCAGCAATCCTTTAACTTAGGACAACTACACAAGAACACTAACAAAAATCACATCAGAGCACAATATAGACCCAAGTGCCCAGTGTGCTATTAGCAACATCATCAGAAAAATCGAACACCACCACCTATAGCTTCAGCACTTTCAATTGCAAAGTTACTGAAGTAGTGTACATAAAATCTTGCACAAAACATCAGTCACAGCAAGCCACACTGGGCAGAGAGGACTACTGTTTTAGAAACAGAATGAATGGACATATATCTGACAGAAAGAATATATTAAGCTTATGAGTGAACATTTTGCCCTTCCCAGACAATGACAGCAACCATTACCGGGAAGACCAATCCCTGTGGATGCCTGGAGCATGCAAAATAGCATGATATGCAAAACAGGAATTTATTCATTCATTCACAAAAACTCTGTGACGTACTTTCCTGTGTTGTGCATGGGGAGCTGAAGCTGGAAAAGTGACAACAAGGGCCTAAAAAGGAGTTTGGTTGCCTCTCCCCCAATAGTGAGATTAGTGATGTACACCAAAATTAGAGCATTGGTCCACATAGCTCAGTATTGGTTGAAACCACAGAGTGCTACTGTCAATTATAGTAGCACTCTAGGGTTTCATCCAGAGGTCTCTCCCAGCCCTATGTAAAGATGCCAGAGACTGAAACTTAGACCTTGTGCAAGCAAAGCAGATGCTCTGTCACTACCTACAGCCCCATGTGCAGATTAAGACAAGAGAAGGCACTTCTAATTGTGTGCCGTGCAAGTAACTTTGTAGTACAAGTAACTGTCCCTCAAAGATGAAGGAAGAACATGAACATTCAAATGTTCTGACGTTCAGTCCACAGCTCCATGCCACCATCTGATAAAGTAGACTGGCTCTAAAAGCTTACTATCTTTCAATACAATCATTTCAGTAAGCCTTAAAAGAGCAACTGGAAGGCTAGTATTTCAAATTTGCACAAAATCTGGAAAGTATTTGCCAAGGTGAGATGTAGATGCAGGAAAGGCAGCACAGAAAAGAGAGAAATAGGAAGAAAACATGAGGGTAAGACCATTAAATATAATGGGACAGAAAGCTGCTTGAATACCTGATAAGCTACAAAATTGGTAGGAACTGCTTCATTTTTAGAGTGAATTATTACCGACCCTGAGCAAATGACTAACAGAAATGCCAGGTAAAGATCTGTCTCAACTCAGTTATGATAAATATAATTTTCCCCCAACTACTTAGCATCCTCAGCACACTATCAAAGTGATCAGAATAAACGACACACAAATGGCCTGTGACAGGACAAAGGTTAATCTCCCCCCAACCAATAGATTGACATATGAGAAACGTTTGCTCATATTAAAGTGGCATAGCATTTGAACATTTTTTTCCAATGTTCCTCACATGTTTATCCTGGTTTATTCTCACAACACTGAAGTAAAATACTAGTTTCCATTTCTGTAACTGAGACTAAGGGAGAGTGGCTTGCTCAAGTCACTGACTGGGAAAGGACAACCCCTGCTAATTGGGTAAGAGGCACTTTTTCAAGTGGGTGCTCCTTTTTTTAGCAGGGGGAGAGTAACTGGTCCACCTCACCCCAGCAGTGTCTGTTCTAGTGGCTGCCTGCTGGTATTCATTTGCATCTTTTTAGATTGTGAGCCCTTTTGGGACAGGGAGCCATTTAGTTATTTGATTTTTCTCTGTAAACCGCTTTGTGAACTTTAAGTTAAAAAGCGGTATATAAATACTGTTGATTGATTGATTGATTGATTGATTGACTTAGATATTTTCTTGATGAAAGAGACCAAGATACATAATGCACAGCTGTTGAAATGTGCTTCCCCTATGTGCTATGCCAAAACTGGAGCCTAAGCACTTTCTCGTAACACTGGTTCTACTTTGGGATGGCTTTTAGTCATCCAGCACAGAAGGGTTTCCTGGGTTACCAAGAAATTGTTATAGATTAGTTTTGCTGTTTCAGCAGTAACATGATTAGAGTTTTGCAGCATTTTAAAGGATAACAAATGATGTTGTATGAGCCAACAACCTACTTAATTTGATAAATTAGTCATTAAGGTGCTATAGGACTCTTTGGAGGATAATTTTTGTTTGGTATTATGAGTGCTTGTTCTATTTTCATATATCATTTTTAAGCTATTTACCAATCCGTTCCATACTGACCTGCCTGCTAAACAACTGCTGTTTGCACAGAAGATTCTGGGAAACACACACATCTGGTCAGGTTTGTTTGACCTCACTGTTCTTCTTGCAGCCCAATCCAATACCGCCCCTTCAATGCAGCCATACCAAAATGGTGACCACTGCATCCTGTGCTGGTGGTAGTCCTGGAGACCTCCTTTGGGTAAACCTCCATGGCACGGATGGGTCTATTTGGACCTGCAACAGATAAATAGCTGTCGAAAGTCCACATGCACCCATACTGCAGGATTGGGTCTGGGAAGGAGGTTAGGAAATCAGTGGCAGCACCAATCCTACCCCCCTCCTGGGTCCGATCTGCCTATCCCAGAGGTTCTCAAACTTTGAGGGAGCTTTACTCCCTCAGTAAGTTCTTGCGGGGGAGGGGCTAGGGCAGCAATTCAATCCCCAGGATCACATTGCTAAGGGGGGGTGAGGGGGCTGCTTTGCACTCACATTATGTAGGCAGGGCTGCAACAGGCTGCAGGAGGTGCAAATCAGAAGTGCTTTGCGCCCACTTTTAGCAAACATTCCAAGCCTCGGGGAGCCCTGCACAGGGCTACCTGCACCTCTTGCAGCCCTGCCTTCTTGAAGTACGTAAGTGCAAAGCACTCCGCTCGTGCCCCCCTTAGCTGTCCCTCCCCTTCCCCCGCCCCTTAAAGGGACAGGGGAAGCATTACACGAACTGGTGGGTCATGACCTACCGGTTTGAGAACCACTGGCCTACCCCCTTCTGTATTGCTCCTCCTTGCTCTCGTTCCACCCTCCTGCCACTTACATGCTCTGGTGATCAGCAGGAGAAGCTCCAATGTGGCCAGGAAGGCACAGGCCTTCCCACAGGTGTTCCCAGCAATGCACTGTGCAGCATGCTGAAGGAGCACCTTTTCCGACTGGCACTGACAGTTTTATGACATTCAGTGCCAACAGAGAATCTTCACTGTGGATGCACGGTAAGTATAAGATTGGGATCTAAGAAAACTAAGAAAAACTCAATGCCTTGGAAGCCATGTATTCTGGAGGAAAAATCAGTTGTGATAGTCAAACTAGCTTTCACAAAAGTTAATTTGCCATAACTGATCTTCAATTTAAGAAGCCCCAAGAATTCTGAAGGAAACCTTGGGTTCCGAAGGACACATTTTGAAAGTTGCTGGCTTAGAAACTGTACAGTTCTGCAGGTTTCACTTGTTTTGTGTTGAATACAGACACCTACCCTTAATCATTGCAACAACGCAGTTTTTAATTCCCTGGAAACCCAGAGTCCATATCGAGTCACTTGCAAACCAGAGTTTACTGGTGTATGTACACACTTTATACAACATATATTAATTCTAGCTTACTGAACATAGCAAAGACACCAAGACTATGTGAGATGAAAGGTGGCAACGGCTGGCCCCGGTTGATAAATGCAGCTAAATGGGTTGAGACACTATTCAGTCATGCACTAGTCACTTACAGGTTGGATTATTTAACAGGCTTTGGGCAGTCTCACTGGTTGCCAGTTTGTTTCCAGACTCAAATCAAGATGGTCATTTTGAACTTTACAGCCTTTAACAGCCCGGGAGAATGTTTATTTAGGAATCACCTATTCCCATACAAACCTGCACAATAGACTACTGTTATTTCTGAGGCCCTTCTCTCTGTCCCACTGGATATGGAGCAGACAGGCATAAGACACAAAACCTTTTCTGTCATAGTGTCACCCAATGCAGCACTGAAAACTGGCAATAAGAAGCTCGACTTGGAAGACAGTGCTTGGTGCATGAAGGGCCCACCTCTTACTGCCATTTTCAGTGCTTCTCCATAATCTTCAGCTGGCAATGGTGTCATTATAGTATGTCATCACCACTGTGATGACTGAAGCACAGAGGGTGTTGCAGTGAAGGTAAGTTTGGGTCGCATTGCATTCAATTATTATATTATTCAATTATTATAGTGTCATAGAATTGTAACTGTTGATGGTTAACATGCCAATGTTGAAAACAATGCTGCTTCTGCCAAGGAAGTGAAAAGCTAGTTTAGGTAAAGAGAGAGCCGGCGCGCAGGATCAATTTTAGATATAGACCAGGCTACTCTTTACCTAGAGATCTGCCAACAGCAATTTGTTTTGCCAGTTTTAGAAAGGTGTGAAAAGCATGGTAGCCTGCTTAGTTATGACCAGCATGAGGACCAGCATCTTTGTATAGCAGCTAATCTTGGAGGGTGGAAGCGCAACAGGGTTCAGACAAGAATGTAGGCAAAGAAAGACTTAAATGGGTCAGAGAGGTTAGAAGTACATACAAGGACTGTAAGGACATACACACATTATTCTAGAGCTGGTACCAAGGGAAAGCAGGCTTCGAGTCAGTTCAAGAACAGTGTTGACAACCAAGGGTTGGTGAATCTAGAATTGCGACCTAATTAATTTCCCACTGGGACTGGTGGTCCAGTACCTAAACTCACTGTGAACAGATGCCTGTGCAACTTAGGTCTGGACCTGTGGCAAGATTTTGCTGTTTTGGAATACAATTGACCACCATTGTCATGCAAATAGCTACACATGCAGATATAACTAGGAAGTGCTTTGCATATTAGAAATGTCATAACAAACACTCCAACAGGAACATTAACATAACACTTTTCAAATGCATAATGCTTTGCAAAGTCAGCCATCATGATCATTTGATAACATGGGGAATCTGAGAAATTGTAACTTACCTAAAACCTCCTAACAAATTAAACACTTGGTTGAACCCAGACCAAAATCCTTTATTCTACTCCACCACCTTACTAGATTCTCAACATGATCCACAGCAAGCAAGGCTCCAACTTTTTTCACATGTTTAAACCACCCTTCCTCCAGGGAGCCCAGGGTGATAAACATAGTTCCTTCCCTCCTTTGTCCTCACAACCACCCTGTGAGGTAGGTGAGGATGGGAGATAGTGACTGGCCCAAGGTCACCAAGGAAGCTTTGTAGTTGTTCAGGGATTTGAACCTGGATCTTCCAGGTCTAGGTCCAACTCTCAAATTATAAGAGGGGCAGAGGAAAGAGGAAGCACTAGGCAAACAGGTATATAAAAAAAGCTATGATTCTGCCTAGTGAGGAAGTCTTTTGGTAGCAAGCTAACTTGATAAATCTCTCATTCCACTACCAGGATTTCTCTCTGACCAATCTTTTCACATCCTCCACTCCCAAGTATGCTGGAATGTGGAAAACTCCACATTCAGTCAGCACACACCACAACCAGACTGACATGCATAGCATCCTAAGAAAGGCAGCTCAACCTCCACCTGCAGTGGGACAGGAGGGGGGTTGTTAATGTTAAGGAAGTGCAAAAAAGACTTTTTTTAAGAATAGAGAAAGGACAACAAGCAAAAAAGGATAAAAAGGATGTTACTTCTTGATTGGGAAGAACACTGAAAGGACTATAACAGACAACTAAAAATTCAGGAGACTGTCAGTAAGCATACTGGATTCAACACACACATAAACACACCTTCAGAAGGAAGCATTCTCAAGAAAACATATCCCATCTCTCTGCCTGCAGGGTTTTCAGCACTTCATACAAGAATCATGAGCAACAGATTATGGACAAAGTTGCAAGGGAGGACATACAGTACTCTTAATCTGTGCCCATAATCTATGAACGTAACTCCCTACAACTTGGAAACCGAAGAGAGAGAAAGGGTAGTTTCTCATGCCACACCCTCACCTACACCAATCACTACTCCAGCACTCCCAGGGATACACACCCCACCAAAATTTCAACAAATCTCCCACATACAGACCTCTCAGCCCATGACCACTTTGTTCTGCCTCACTAACCTGTCACTCACTCACACACACACACACCTACTCCCCCTCAGTTTACCACCCAACATGGTAATAAACCACAATAAATCATAAATGTGACTTATCCACATTCCCACAATTTTCACATTCACTCATTCTTATTCATGTTATAAGTAACATGAACTAACATGTATCTGGTAACATGGGTTACCAGATACAAAGTGGGACAGAGTGCCTATACCTTTAACCACTGTTCTGAAGTGGAAATTTTGGCAGGTGCTGTTCAACATGGAAGGGTTTAAAAAGCTGCACCTGCCAAAATCCCATCTTCTGTACAATAGTTAAAGGTACCTCTACTAACTGGGCAAGAGGTACTATTTCAGGTGGGTGCTCCGCTTTTTAGCAGGGGAAGAGTAACTGGTTCGCCTCACCCCAGCAGTGACTTTTCTAGTGGTTGTTTGCACCTTTTCAGATTGTGAGTCCTTTTGGGACAGGGAGCCATTAGTTATTTGATTCTGTCTGTAAACTGCTTTGTTAACTTTTTTGTTGAAAAGTGGTATATAAATACTGTAATAATAATAATAATAATAATAATAATATAGGTCCTTTGTCCCCCATTGTAGGTGGCAACCCTATTTATAAGCCAATGGACAATTCACTCACAAAAACTTCATATCCCAACACAGTCCTTACCTGGAAAACAACATTCATCTATACCACCATTTTTTATGATGTGGCTAACCAAGATATCAGAGGTTTCTGAACCACCCATTCAAAGGCAAGATGTACCCACTACCCTTACCCCATTCATCCAATATGTAATGTCCTGTTCTCCCCCCCCCAAAAAAGGACTAAAAGAATCCAGACAGCTGAACATCAAACACTGCTGATTCTCACCCCCCAACTCAGTGCCCAATCGTGAGCATGTCTCTTCAAAAGTAAGTCCCATGACAGTCAGTGGGGTTTACTCCCAGGAAAGTGTGGATAGGATTGCAGCCTGATTGAGAGCCCAGTCCTATGCAGGTCTACTCAGAAGTAAGTCCCATGATAGTGGACAGAACTGCGACCTCAACCAGCCCAGGTGCTAAACCACAGCCCTGTCTACCCCACCCCACCACCCCAATCAGGCCACCAAGAGCCCCCCTTCACCACGCCCCCAACACAAGGACGAGCCTGCCCCCCCACCAGGGCCTGGACTGCCCAGCCCACCACCAGCCCCCCGCCCTACCTCTTGTCCTCACACCTCCCAAGCCTGACCTCCAGGGGGGCCCACAGGTCAAAGGTCACCCCTCTTCATCAAGAGCCCTCCTCCTCCTCCTCACCAGCCCGAGCGCCGCATAAGGTCAGAAGGGCCGCTGCCCTCTGCGGGCTTCTCTCACCCGGGGCCTCCAACCCGGAAACAGCCGCGCGCCCGCCCGGCGGCCACACAAAATGGCGGCGAGGCGCACCCCCTCGGCCAGCACGCATGCGCCAAAGTGACTCCGCCCCCTCCACCTGTCGCCTGAGGGGGAGGAAGGCGCTCAGGCAAAACTGAGGGGTCTCCGCTGTAGGGAAGAGCGGAACATAGAGCTATAAAGGCAGAGTGACACCTCCACTGCAGGCTTGGGGTAATTCCGGGTTCACACTGGGAAGGCCGTTAAATAAACACCATAGACTTAAACAGTCTAGACTGAGAATCCCATTGCCTGAATTTGGGAGTGAGACGTACATTAGGCGCCATTTTTGTGTCAGCAGCAGGATAAAGGCTGCAATTCTATCCACATTGATGATAATGGGACTTACTTCTGAGTAGCCATGCATAGGATTGGGTTCTTAAGGCATAACAGCTGCTCATAGGAAAGGATGAGCCATAGTTCATTACCCAGAGTGTGTTTAGTCTGTGGAACTCCTTGCCACAGGATGTGGTGATGGCACCTAGCCTGGATGCCTTTAAAGGGGGAATGGACACAAATTGATGGAGGAAAAGTCCATCACAGGTTAGAAGCTGTGATGGGTGTGTGCAACCTCCTGGTTTGTGAAGGAGGCTCCCTCAGAAGGCCAGGTGCAAGGGAGAGCCCCGGGATGCAGGTCCCTTGTTGTCCTGGGTGCTCGCAGAGGCATCTGGTGGGCCACTGTGAGGAGGCTGGAGTAGATGGGCTTCTGGCCTGATCCAGCGGGGCTGTTCTTATGTTCTTATGTTGGAGAAATGCAGAATTTAATCACCGTAGTAACTGAGTTGTAGCAGCAATAGCAGCAGCCCCCCCCCCCCCAAAAGCATAGCAAAGACAGAAGTTGAAGGTTTTCTTCATCTGGTCTTATTTTGTGTGAAAATGTAGTTTTTTTTTAAAAAAAAAATTGTGCTGCAAATGCAAATACAATCCATGGTTATCCCCCTACTGCAGTCTGAGTGATGTGGTGCTGGGTGAAAGATTAAGGGTGCAGTCCTAACCCATTTTCCAGCACTGGCATAAGGACAATGCAGCACTGAGGTAAGGGAACAAACATTCCCTTACTTTGAGGAGGCCTCCGTGAGCCCCACCTAACTGCAGGATGCAGAACACGTCCCATTGGCACAGTTGTGCCAGTGCTGGAAAGTTGGTTAGGATTTGGGTCTATGGGCCCAATCCTATTCAACTTTCTAGTGCCAATGGAGCCACAATGCAGCCCTGAGGTAAGGGAAGAACTGCTGCCTTACCTTGAGAAGGCTTTCTCAGCTGCCCACCCACTTCAGGACGTAGCGTATGCCCCACTGGCACAGCTGCATCAGTGCTGGAAAGTTGGATAGGATTGGGCACTAAGTACTCCAACTTTCTAACCAAAGTTTCTAACTTACTTTCTAGCATTGTTGCAGCTGCAATTGAGCTTCAAAGTAAGGGAACAAATCTTCCCTTACCTTGAAGAGGCTTCCATGATTGTCCCTCCACTGCACACCCCATTGGCAGCGCACACCCTATGGAGTGTCCAGTCCAGCCCACACCCCATTGGTATGGCTGCATCAGTGCAGAAAAGTTAGATAGGATTGGGCCCTACTTTACAATAGCTCTGCAGTGTTGTCAATGTTATATGTGGAAGGTGACCCTGAGAGTGAGTTCAGTGGCTGGAGGGGATGAGGAAAGGAGGCTGAGGGCCTAATCCTATCCAATTTACTAGCACAGATGTAGCTGTGCCAATGGTGCTTACGCTGTATCCCTCCGGTTTTCAAACTCCAAGGGAGTTTGAAAGCCACAGTAAGTTTTGGCAGGGGCAGGGGGAGAGGCAGCAGGGGCAGGGGGAAGGCAGACATGAAAGGAGGACTGGGAGGAAGGGAGGAAGAGCTCAGGGGGGCTGCAGGGGCTTGGGTACACTTACCCAGTTTAGCAGAAACAGAGCGCGATTGCTCCACTTTCACTTGTGAAGCTTCGGGGAGCCCTGTGGACAGCAGCACAGGACTCCCCGCACTCCCGGGAGGCTGCAGGAGGCTCTGATAAGTGTACCCAAGCCCCTGCAGCCCCCCTGAGCTCTTCCTCCCTTCCTCCCAGTCCTCCTTGCCTCTTGGCTGCCCCCGCTCCTTAAGGGGAAACAGGTCAGGGCCCACAGGCTGGGGCATCGTGATGCCCCAGTCTGAAAAGCCCTGCTGTATCCTGTAGCGGAGGGCCAGGCCAGCCAAGGAGGCCTCCTCAAGGAAAGGAGATGTTTGTTCCCTTATGTTGTGGCTCCATTGTGGTTGCATTGGGGCTTGAAAGTTGGATAGCATTGGGCCCTGAAAGTGGCTTGAATAACCATGCCATGTGGCCACTCACTGCAAATAAGTACTTAGGAACATCTAGTACAGCGTTTCTTATCGCTGCTGTTCTGTCGTACCACTTACTGTCGCACTGTCCTCAGAGGTACCACTGGAAGTAACTGGCAATGACATTATCACCAGTTACTTTGGAGACCGCGACAGGAGCTTCCAAGGTCAGTAAGAGGCTCAGCACGGGTGGGAGAACTTTGCCTTGCACTCAAAAACCGCGTACGAGTGCTCTGCCTGCCAGCTCTAGCTTCCTATTACTGTGGGAAGCTCCTGTCACAATCTCACTGCCGGGTGGTGGGTGCTATGCGCACCACCCAACACCACCCGGTGTACCACCGGTGGTATGCATACCACTGCGTATCATATGCGTACCATATGTGTATGCATATCACCAGTTGGAAACCACTGGTTTAGTACACTGTAGCCACACTTTTGCACATCAATCAGGGTCATTAAATTGTCTGCTGCAAGTGATGTTGTACCAGCTTTTGGTCACTTTCCTATAGCTGTTTTGGAACTGTAGACAGCAACAGAAAAAGCAACCCCTACTAAACACACTTGACACTGCAGCAAAAGCCATTCTAGGTATGGAGGGTGCAGAGAGGCCCCGCCCCTGCCCATTGGCGCTCTCTGCCATTGGCTGCCTCCCGCGGGGGGGGGACTGAGAGTTGGGTGTGGCTGACTTTGTTCTGCATGACGTTCTAGGATGCAAATCTAGGACCTGATTTGCATTGGCAGGGACAGCCAATGGAGACATCTGAGGGGTGGCGCCCCGTGACCTCACCGCCTGAAGGATCTTCTAGTGTGCAAGCAGGCAGTGTTCTCAAGTCATGCTGCAGAGCCGAGGCAAGGCTCGCTTCCCAAGTGCCTGGGAACCTAATGCAACATCTCCTTTGCAACAACATTGCTGGGGCAGCTGTAGGGGATGCGCCAGTCATTATTTATTTATATTCATTTATAGTTCACATTTTTATACCCCCTCCTTCCTCCAAGGAGCTCAAAGCGGTGCATATGGCTCTTCCCTCTCATTTTATCCTCACAACAACCCTGTGAGGTCGGTTAGGCTGAGAGATAGTGGCAGACCCAAGGAAGCTTCATGGCTGAGCAGGTGTTTGAATATCAGTATTCCTGTTCCAAGTTCAGCACTCTTAAGCCCAAGCATTTTTATTTTTCATACCAGCGCTTGTCTAAGGAGCCCAGGGTGATGTGCAGTTCCTCCCCTCCTTTTGTCCTCACAACAACCCTGTGAGGTAGGTGAGGCTGAGAGAAAGTGACTGGCCCAAGGTCACCCAGGAAGCTAAGCAGGGATTTTTTTCGGAGCTTCTGTGAAGCAAGCTTCAACTTGTTTCTCGAAATGACTCGGATGAGTCAAAATGCCTCAAAATGCAGTTCTGGATGAGTTGCAATGGCTACCCTTATGGCTCATGGGCAATTCAAGTCCAGGTGGGCAGAGACTCAGGACTCAATGCTGTTTCTCCGGCACATCCCTGCTTATGTCTATATCTGCAGATCCAAGAATATGATTCAGGGGTGTAGGAAGCAGTCTTCTGTACCCTACCCAAGGCAGCATTATGGACTTGGCTTTGAGGAGCCTTTGGGGTTCTAGTGAAAGTAAAGAAGGTCTTTAAACCTGACATCTGCCCACATCCTGAGCTACAGAAAAGCCAATCACTGGTTTTATTTTTCACCATTTTTTAATTTCCACCATTTGGCTTCTCATCCAAGTGCTTCTGTAGGAAAATAATAACAATAACAATAATAATAATAACAGCCACACCCAAAATAAACTGAGCTTCCCCAGTACAACACAAGCACATCTTACATTCCACCTCGTGGAAGCTTTTGGGATATATAAGTAGGCAAAGCTGTCCCTCATTCCAGCAGTAGAAAATTCACTGTACAATGGTCAGATATGATACAAGTCTTTTTTAAAAAATAAATGTACAATTCAAGAGTGTCTCGTTAAAAATATATATATGTATATACACATACGCACCCACGCACATACACACATTGTCACATTAGGACCTGAAGCTCTCACCGGGAGAGAGAGAAAGTAATACAGAGAAAAGCTAGAGACCCTGAAACAAAAGTCCCTGAACAAAAAGCCGTGATTGGCAAACACCTCCCTCCACCATAAAAACAACTCTTTTTGTTGTTTTGTGCCAGCTGCAAAGCACAAACTCAATTGTTTAAAAGCAAGAAGGCTCTTTGATATCCTATTTTTTATTTTTATCAAAAGTGTGACCAAATATTAAAGCTATTAGAAATACGGCAGGGAGAGCAGTTCATTTCTAAAAAGAAAAGCACCCAAATTTTAAGCCTTATTCTCTAACATGAAAACCCTGCCTCCTAATCAGAAAATGTGGAAACAAAAAATGTGGAAGTGGGCTGTGGTTACTCAGTAGTGTGGGTGATGCACTCTAGACATGCTCAGAGGCACTCATGATTTCATATTTCCAGGACTGACCCATGGCACTGACAACAAAATCCAGGACTCAAACCAAGCGGAGTCCTGAGGTATTAGTTTTTTTTTCTTATAAGAATTATGGAATGATGATGATATGGGTTATCATATCTTACCATATGATACTTTCTTAGTCCATAAAAAAACTTTTCAGGCTTTTCCAGGAAAAACAAAGACAGATCGTTTGTCTGGTTGCCTAGATCTTGAGACTAGACCCAGACAGAAGGATGGGGCAGGGATGGAGAAACGGGCTATACAAATCTCGAAGATGTCCGAAGGGCTCTTAAGGAGATGCTAAGAAGCAAGGCACCTTTTGCAAAATAGTAAGGCCTGCCCTGTTGAATCCTCCTGCCAATATTCACAATCAAGGTTGATGGGTTTTCCACTGATTATGAGCGAGAGGGGTCTAAGTAGGTGGGTTTGTTTGTTATTCTGTCCCAAGAAAGAAATCTAAAACCTTTGTGGGACCCACAAAAATGAATTAATCCAGAAAAAAATATGGTCTCTGATTCTGTTCTCAAAATTGCTAACACAGATTCCATTTAATGCTCTTGTGAACGGAAGAGTTCTTGAGATCACTTGTCAGCAGGGTTAAGAACAATTTAGTACATTTTGTACCAACTTTTTGTTCACACAGTTGGAGGGGGGCCAACAGATAATAAGAGAGCAACTCCCTTTCCAATAAGCTCTTTCTATCAATGGCTATGAAATGTTACCCCAATATTAATCCTGATAATTTATTCCAGATAATTCATCTGGATTGAAGATGGATTTGAATTGTGATGCCATATCCTTTAAAGGCACTTTGGAAGAGTAAAAACAAGGTGGTTTTGTCATTGTGTAATCATCATCAAGACTCTGTAGACAGCAAGGGGTAACTGAAATGTATCTAATCTTCTTACAAATATTTCTATGATTTTATAGAGAAGGATGACCCTGAGGTGCCAATCCCTCTGTCCTTTCATGACTCTTTGAAGTTGCTGGAGTAAACACTCCAAAGCTCAGAGGTGACCCTAATTCAACAGGAGAAAGTATTGGCTTCTTTTCCAAGAATCCGCAAATTGAGTGATTCAACACCAGACAAGAAATCCAGACAGGAGCCAGAACCAGAAACCACATATATCTATACCATGTATATAAGTTTTAAATCAGGGGAACTGTCATGGCTTCTCAAAAGAATTCTGGCTACTGTAGTTGGCAGGGTTGCTGATGATTCTCCGTTAGACATTCTTAGCCCTCGTCCCCATCATGGAACTGTAGTTTTCTGGGGAGATGGAATTACCTTTAGGCCAGTTAAAATCTGTAACATAGATGTGCTCCAAAGAGCGTTAAAATAGACATATAATTTTGATGTAGCGTTTTAAATTCCAGCAGCTAAAATTCTACAAAATGGAAATTCTCACATATTAAAAGTCAAAGCTGATTTTAAAAAGAAAGACAAAAGCATTTCCCCACCTTAGTTACCTGGAGAGTGTGGTTATTTTGTTTAATATTAGCCATCTGCAAGAACAAAACCTGAGAAGATTCTACCAAGAGCCTCCTGGGAATAATTAATAATAATGTTTTTTTAAAAAAAGGTGTCCACATTAAACCTTTCTTAAATGGTCATCTAACTGTACGCATCTAACACTGTAGACATAAGAGGAGGATTAAAAGATTTAAAAAGTAACATTTCTCAACATTTCTGCACATGCTGTCTCTGGTGGTTGTCATGTGTCCGATTCATGACACCGGAAGCTTATCTAGCTGATTCAAAAATGTGTAATTTTCAAGGACTTGTTCCCTTTATGCTCACGATGGAGAGAGAAATTGTCCGAGCAGAGCACCAACCTTCAGTGCAAGCAAGATACGAAGTCCAGTTTTGGCTTTCCCTCCTCCACAAAACACTGTTGCATCTCCTGTCTTGTATTTTCCAGTCTAACTGCTCTAGTAAAACGAAGGTCAAAAGAAGCTCCACTGTGAGGCACGCTGAGGTGGCTGCCTTGTGTGGTAGATTTTGAGTGCCTTTAAAAGTGGCAGAATGGGAGATAGATTTCTGATCAAGGGGCCACAACCCACTGGAAGGTTTTCCTGCACAAGCACCATTCAAACATGCTCTTGAGCAGCTCTCATTCATTTCCATGAAGCTTGTGCAAGAGACAGTGCTGGCTTCACTGTCAGGCAAAGGCAGTCAATGTAAGGTGCCATTAAAAGGCAGCGATTGATATTTAAATAGTGTTGTTGTTTAACTGGGGGGGGGGAGGAATGATCTCTTAGATCTCTGGCATCAGATTATCTTGACCTGGCCCTGGCAGGAGAACTCCCCAGCAGACTGTGTCCGTGTAAGGAGGAAGGTGGTGCTGTTTGGATATTCCACTTGAGGCACCAAAATGTCCTGGGCCATCCCTGACCAAAGTTGGTTATCCCTGCCGTTTGGCAACTCCGTGCTGTCCTCTCCAACCACAGCAAACCCGAGGAGGAACCCTTGTACATCCAAAAAGTGCTTGAGTATCGCGCAGAGTAAACATTCTTTGCTAGTGATATCAGCTTCTGGGCAGTGGCCTCATTGACTGTTTGACTCCAGCTTGTGCGAGAGCTCAAACAGCAGGTTCTGATTGTCGATGACTTGGAACTGCCGGACGTAAGCTTTTGTCTGTAGCTGCTGGGGAGATGACTCCATGTCCAGGCCTGCCAGAAGAAGAGGCAGAAGAAAAGGTGTCACTCGGGAAAGGGCATGATGGGTACAGGGAGCATAGTGCACATCTCACATCCTTTCTTAGTCAGACTGAAAGCCATGCCATGCCATTCCAAGCAGACTTAATGCAATGGCCTCACCTACACTGACTAAAATATTTTCTTTCCACAAAAGGATTTCTATCATGTGAGCTGAAGGCTGCACCTGAGTGGCAAAGAGGTTGGTATCTCCAGGGAGCGTTGAGAAAGACCCCCTATCTGAAACCCTGGAGAGCTGTTGCCAGTCTGCGTGTAGACAATACTGACCTAGATGGACCAAAAGTACAAGGCAGCTTTATAGATTCAACAGATAAGCAGAAATCCACCTGATAGGTGGGGGGGGGGGGGAGGGAGGGAGCTCAATGTCTGAATGCTCCTGCCATGTAAATATTCTCCACACTTAGCAAATTGCCTTACACCAAATTGGACCATTGTATTTTCAATATTCATAGCTCCATATTCTCAATGCTTAGGACTTTCTGAGGTTGCAAACAGGAATTTTTCTCAAGCATTTTTCAGCATCGAGATGCTGGGAACTGAACCTGAAATGTTCTACATGTGATCTACCACTGAACTACTGCAGCCCCTCTGCTATTTGTCCGGAACAGGACTAGTACCAATCTTTCACCAACATGCTAGCTCTATATGTACAAAGAGTAAAACACACACACACACACACACACAAACAGTGACTGCATTTCCTTTCTTTTATGAGCACCAGTACTCACAGAGGGGCCGGCTCCGGCATTTCCTGATTGTCCGAACTTTCTCTGCTACAGAGTGCTGCAGATGTGAGAAAAGAAAAGAGAAAGTTTAATTGTTGTAGGTATTGGATCTGAAACATCTTTAGTTACAGGGCTGACACAAGACCTCCTGACTCCTGAGACAGCATGCCAAATGCTGCCCTTCCTTACCCTGTGTGCCACCCTCTGTTCCTCCCACTCTCCAATGTTCTAGCTCTGCACATTCTTCCCCTTCACACTTCCCCTCTGTCCCCCCTCTTCCAAACCATGGAGGAGAAGGAGAAGGAGGAGCAGGGGAGGCAAGTAGGCGAACAGAGATGGGTGCTCCCCACCAATCCCAGCTCGAGGTGACCACTTCAGTGGCCTCAAGAATGGGCCAGCTTTGTCTAGTTAGACATCCCACGGTGTTACTGTTGCAGACACTCTCAACAGGACCCTAATCCACTATCTGTTCAGTAACAACACAGAAAACACAACAAACTCCACAGCAATATAATAATAAGAGGAGGAACTGGACGAAGGGCGAAATGGACACTTCCATAAGCAACTGAGAGCACCTCTTAGGATGCAATCCTAACCTGCACTGGAATAGACAGTCCCATTGGCCTGCACTGTATCCAGCACAGGTTTGGTGCGGCCCAAGGTACAACTTGGAGTAAGAAGATTATAGTCCCCTTACCCCAAGCAATGCCACAGGCAGCTGTATGGGGCTACCTGGACCTGCATCAGTGATTTTGAGTGGCCCAAGTAACACCACTTGGGCTAGGGACTGGGTCTGGGATCTGGCCTGCACTACCACGGCCACCCCCACCCCCAGGTCTGGTCCACTCCTGGGCTGCCTTTCGCCACCCTGAAACACCCCCCTCCCCACCTCTGTTCATCTCTCCCTCCACCCTCTCCCACCCCCTGTGCCGGCACAAACCTACTTCCTCTGGGAGCAGAGCCGGCTTCTATCCTACTCCCAAGTCATTGCGAACACACTTTACAGCATGTTCGCAACAGCTGGGAGCTGGCACAAGGGCCTGTGTTTCTGCCTTGTTTCCACTGGAGTCTTCTAAAAGCACAGAATGTGGAATGTGGGGCAAAAATCTACAAAGAATCTCAGCTTTCAAGCACAAAAGAAAGGGAAATTTCTAGTTGTAATAGTTGCAAAATATTGGTTGAAAGTATAGTGACTGTAACAGCCCCAAAAGCAAGAGTGAGGAGGCTGAATAAAATGAGTAGCTGGTGAAGACTTTAGAGACCTGCGTAACTCCTAGCCCTTCTGCATGGTTAGTAAAACCAGAATTATACCAAATAGCAAAACACTGAAGTATAAATTATAAAATAAGAAAAACATGCACATTTGCTGTCAATCTGCAGAATGCTATTGAGCCACAGAATTCATGCTTTCGGTTCAGATTTTTTTAAAAAATTATCATTATTTAAATCACTCACTGTCCCTGTCAAAAGTCTCCTCTCAGTAAGGAGGAGTTAAGATCATAAGGGGACATTTTAATGTAATATATTGCAAGTTTTAAAAATATATAATTTTATTCTGTCTTTCTATCACCATCTATCACCATTTTTTCTAGCCTATACTTGTGGGTTAGGGTAGAACACAGATTTGAATAAATGAAATGCCTGTGTTGCTCAGAGTCTAGAAGTAATATTAGCATAGTGATTAGCAATGAGAGGACAAATCTGGGCCTCCCGAGGAGACAAGTTGCTTCTCCTGCTGCCAACCCAAAAGCAAGAGAGGAAGGAGTCACAGGTGTCTGTGGAAACAAAACTTGTTGGCAGCCCACTTTGCAGAATGGGGGAAGGACTCTAATCCCTCACCCTCCATTCTCTCCTCCAAGTGGCACTCCTGTAAAAGTAGTTGCTGACCAGGATTCCAGGCTTGGTACATGGATTTACCAAGATCTACAAATAAGATGTTTGCTGTGAGATGCATTTTATATCTTGTTTTATGGTGCTGCACCAGTAGAGGGAGCACCATCCCACTGAAACAGTCCAAGAGAAACCCTTTCTGTGGGCGGAAAATGGAGAGGTTATATGCTGAAATTATCTTCCATCAAGACATTTCAAACCAGTACCCGTTTGATATATTGCTTATTTCACCACTAGGTACTAAAGGGTCAATTTAAGAAGCCTGGCCTTTTGGGATTCTTTAATTAAACCCCATGACTTTTGTTTTTCAAGCTATGATTAGAAAAGTAAAGGAGGGAACAAGGGCTACCACCTGTTTTAAAAAAAATATATCTTCATAAGTTACTTATGAGTTTAATAAGATAGTGTTAAAACAAGGACAATAATTCTCAAGGAAAAAACATACTGTACTTCCTTTGGTTTTAGATGGTACACATGTGTGTCTCAACATGTTACTGGGGCAGGGGAACTGTCTTTCCTCAGTATTGCTATTTACAGCTAGGCAATCTCTCTCCAGCCAAGACAGCTGGAGACTCCTCTCCCAGTAACACATATCTGCATTTACCCTGTGTGTAGCTGCTGTCAAAGTAGAAATACTTATTCCTTACTCCCTGCTCAACAAGCAGTGCGCTTAATTTTTCATATGTTCAAACTCACCCTTTTGTTGTGGCGCATCACATATCCTGGTGTGAACCCAAGCAGTGAAATCAGTGAAACTGTGGTGTGCCCTGCCTCTGATTACCAAATGCCGGAAATTAACAATGGTTGGGTAGATAAGGTTTATTAACTTCCCAGAAACACAGATACTGCCCCATTGTCTAACTACAGATTGCTGTGCTTAGGCAACTTACAGTGCAATCCTATGTATGTTTATTCAGAAGTAAGGCACATTGTGTTACTCCCAGGGAAGTGTGAATATGTTTTCAGCTTTACCGGTCTACTGCAGCAGAATAATTCTTATGAACTCTAGCACATACAGCTGTAAACTCTCCAGCACATATTCTGGATTCCTAAATGTCTGTTTTTTATTATTTCAAAATCATGTTCCTAGCCCTCATGGTAGCATGAGCTATCTCAGCAAAAATGCCATGGTGTTTAAAGGATGGAGTTCCGTTGCTGTGCATGGCTCTCCTATTATCTGACTGGATCTTTTTGCTCCTTCCTTCGGTAGAATCCTATATTCTTTCTTATTCATTACATATTTCCTAATATGTTGTTCCTTGCTGAACCTCAGAAACCCACCCTGCTCTGCTCTAGATTCCATTAAAAAACAACAATCAGGTTCAAAGTAGACCAACTATCTCATTGTAAAAATAAGCACTTTTGTATGAATCCATTTTTGCCTGGTCCACAGGCGTACACATTTGGTCCCTGTTGCGTATATGCAACATTGGGAAGAAATTAATCTCCTTGTTTGGAATACTTTATGTTAATTAATTACAGAATGAGGACTGTTATTGGAGGATGTGAGTGTTCAGCATACTGTGCTTTTTAGACCAGAGTGGGGATGAGGGTGGAAATTAGGACTCAGCTAACAGGAGGTAGCTTCCTTTCTCACCCCCCCTTCCCGCCCTGCACTCCCTCCTCCCCAGGGGCCAGGAAAATCTGGGCCAACTCCAGCAGAGATCATCCCTTCCCCCCTCTCCCTTCCACATCCCTCTCACAAGGAGAGCTGGAGGAGCTTCTGCGAAGAAGCCGTTGCTGTGGCAACGCCACTGTCACACCAGCCTAGATGTACAGAGGACCGACCACTCGTTAATCCCTGGAGGGCAGGAGAAGGGGGGGGAGATGGCAGAGGGGGTGAGTGGGGGTGGGGAGAGACCACCTGAACTCTTACTCACACCCTCACAAAGTCACACTGCATTTGCCTGGCAGGGCTTCATGTGACATCTAACCAAGGCAGTCACTCCGCAGATACAAAGCAGGAGCAAAAATCACAGTGAGGTTTTTTGAGACTCATCCTGCACCCTCCTGGGTGAGCAACATGATCAGTGGGGGGGGGGGGGAAGGGGCAAGAATAAACAAAAGGGGCAGGTTCAATCACCCACAAACATTTGTTTCTTCTTAGGCCACAGAGAGACAGAAGGAAAAAAAAAACCTCTCCCCATGTACATTAACCCAGTAGAGTACCTCTGTGTTTTTCCCCATGGGACAAATAGTGTGTGTGTGGGAAACAGCAGGAGATCCTACATATTCTCACTGATCTCCCAATATCACACCTTGTTTGACCCTTTGATGAATTCATGGACAGAGTTCTGCAACTGGCTCTTGCAGTCAGCAAGCTGTATGGAGCCTGTGGATTGGCCAGGCTTGGTGTAAATACTAGGAGTGGGGCCAGCCCATCCATGAGTTCAACGAAAGTGGTCACCTCAAGCAGCAGATTTGTGGGGGACACTCATCTCTGTCTACCTACATGCCACCACTACTTCTCCTTCTCCTTCCACACCCCGGATTGGAAACGGAACAGTGGAGCAAAAAGAAAGAGGAAATATTTCTTTACCTAGCATGTAATTAGTCTGTGGAACTCTTTGCTACAGGATGTGGTGATGCCTTTAAAAGGGGATTGAACAGATTGATGGAGGAAAAGTCCATCATAGGTTATTGGCAATGATGGGTATATAAAACCTCCTGGTTTTAGAAGTAGGCCACCTCTAAATACCAGATGTAAGGGAGCAGCAACAGGATGCAGGTATCTGGTAGGCCTTTGTGAAATACAAGAAACTGGACTAGATGGGCCTTTGGCCTGATCCAGCTTCTTATGTTCTTAAATGTGCTGAACATTTAAGACGGGCAGGACGGACAGTGCTGAATTAGAACATTGGAGAGTGAGAGAAGCAGAGGCTGGAGCATTACCAGGTAAGGGGAGCAGCATTTGGCCTACTGCCTCAGGAGGTCTTGGAGCCTGACCCTCTTCCCTTACCCAGCCAACAGGGCAGTACCCTCTACCCTCGAGCCCAAGTCCAAGCTGTTGACCTCAGGAATCCTGAAATGGAGAACACGCTCTCCAAGTTCAGACTCCAATGGACTCTATTTACTAGAGGCAATCTCTGGTAAATCCCTGGACAATTTTGGAGTGTCTGTTCCTGGTAAAACAGGGTGCTATTTCACCTTTGGGAGCCCAACTCTATGGAGTCATCATTCCTGTGATGCAGATTGAGGAAGTGAGGACATATGTTTTTGCTACCAAGGAAAGAAACAAGCAGGGGAGGGCGGAAAAGCGAGTGGCAGGTTCTTACCAGTTTCTCTACATTGACCAATCCATCCAACAAGGTTTTGCTGGCTTCGTGCAAAAATGTCAGATCTGAGAATTTTAAAAGTGTACAGACAGGGGGAAAAATGAGTGAGAGAGGAGAAATGAAGATCAGGCAGTGGTTAATTTCTAATTTTGAAAGGTCCAAGGTCACAATCATAGTTCATGGCTTGGAATGTGATCATTCTGGAGTGGGAGAAAAGACAGTTCTGCACATGCTCCAAGGCACTTGTCATTGTTAGTTGTAAAATATCCATCATTATGACAAGTGCAGTGGGCGTGTAGGGGAGAGCATATATATGTCGTGCTGACTGCAAAAAGAGATTCCTTTCAAATGGTGGTTCCCTTATCAGGAAGAGCAACTGTCCCTATTCATCCCTTGTGTCTAACTGGATTGTAAGCTTCTTTGAGACTGGAAGCCATCTTTTCACTTCTTTTGCCACGTAAACTACTTTGAAAACTTTTTGCTGAAAAGCAGTATAATTATGATGATAATAAACGCAGTGCTTTGAAACACATTGTGCATGCAGAAATGTTTATATTCCACAAGACCCCAGTCAGGGATGGCTGTGGCACTTAATATCGAGATTGAAAGGTGAGAATTGTCTTCAACACAGCAGAAAAAGATCATGCCCTCCCCCCCCCCCCCAATTCAGTGCTTTAGCTCTCCCCAAAGGAGTTAACATGAAAGCTTCATATACTGGGGAGAAAATAAAGGAGTTAACTGAAGGTTACCTCTGGCGTACGGGCCAAACCCCTGCCTCTGGTGACCCCATTCATTGGGAACCCAGCCTGCTTCCACTTCATCATCTGCATTGAACCTGTATAGACCTATCCTAGGTGCTCGTTCCTGATTATACTAGAGTGCGGTGCTACAGGGCCACAGGATTGGGCCCTAAATCAAATTAAGCCCAGACTAAGACTTTTTCGCAGTTCCAGTTCAATGCGTCCTGATGGAGGGAACAGAGGCACAAAGCCCACAGTGGGTGCTGCTCACCTTTTAAGATGAGGGGCACAAAGGGAATGATGGGGGGCTTCATCCTTGAGAGGACTTCTCTGTAGCTTTTATGATTCCTGCACGGGTCCTGCAATGCAAAGAGAAAAAGATAAAATGGTTTCTGGGGTGGAGGAAGATAGAAAATCAACTGTTGTCATAGGTGAGAGGGGGTTTGTCCTGTCAAAAGATAACTCTGATGGTGGAAACGACTGAATATGCAGACATGTGTATTTTCTAAGTGTATTTTAAAATTATGATGCTTCTCAAAGTCATCCCTGCCTCCATGTGGCCTTTTTTTTTCAGATGAAAGGACTGGGAACTGAGGGAAAAGGAGAGGGAAAGGTCAACAAGTTTCTTCTATCTGTGGTCCTCACAATGCGAACCCACCTCCCCTAGTCAATTTATCAGGGTGGTGGTTTTCAAAACTGTGCACCGTCAGGGAATTTTCATATCAATTCATATGTTTAGGAACTTCTATAGGTTGCAGAGAATTCTGGGTCGTGCTCAAGGGCACAGCCTCACTTCACACAGGACACTGGCTATTGGACTTCGCTCGTTGCCCCATCTAAACTGAGAGAACAACCTAGAACAACCCCAACATATTCCTGCAACTGGACATCTTGTATGAAAAGATCAGGAACGGTGCTTTACAAGGAAGCTTCTCTGCCATTACTGATCTTCTCATTGAAGAACTCCAATATACATCCAAGGAGCATCAGGTTTCCTCAAGATACAGCTTGGAACCGCTATATTAGAAAAGAGAATGGAAATCTCAAGGGAGACGTGGCAATAGGGCAGGCCCTGTTTCATACACCAAACATAGCTAATCAAAGGGCAAAAGACCTGTGCCTTAATCGAATAAGGCTTAATCGAGCTGTTGGGGGGGGGGTGGAGAAAGGGATTATTATACATGCCCGATCTCGTCTGATCTTGGAAGCTAAGCAGGGTCAGGCCTAGTTAGTACTTGGATGGGAGACTGCCTGGGAATACTGGGTGCTGTAGGCTTATACCATAGTCTTTCGAGACTGAAGGTTGCCAAGCAGTATTGTCATGCTCAGATGTTTTCCTAGACTCTCAGAAATGTTGCACACACACCATTTCAGGGATTGCTACCGTAATCTTGCAAAACAGGCATTACATTATATTTAACATTTACAAAGCAATTTTTGAGCTTGCAAAATACTTCACCTGTATTATCGTGATATTATCTTTTCAACAACCTTTATCATAAGCACTATTATCCCCATATTGTAGCTGAGGTAGCTTGCCTTAGACCCACCTAGTAAGAATTCATGGCAGAGGTGAGACTGGAAAGAGGGAAGTCCTAATTTCTAATTCTATCCTGTCTCAGTATCTTAGCCACTATGCTACATCCTATTAAATGATGAGTGTGAGGCTGAGAGGGCAGACATGGGCTTCCCTAAGGCCAAGCAGTAGAGTTCTTGTACTGGAGACTATCTTATATATTTAGCCCCTAAATTTACAGCAGGTCTGTGTGAATGACTCACCGTGAGGTTCTCAAATTTCAGGAAAAGATTCTTAAATTTGCCAGGAAGCTTCTGGAAAACAAAACAAAACATTCAAGGAAAGGCTCCATTCCAAACTGCTAATTAAGAGCATAAAAATCATTGGGGCTTAAGACAGCTTGTGTACCGATAGTTGTCTATTTTTCTTGCTGCAATTGATGTGAGTTAATCTGTGAGGCTGCTGAGTGCTGAATTACTGTACCAAACTTCAAAACATGGAGATGTGTGTCTCTAGCAAGCTGCTGTGGTACATAATTTGGGGAGGTACAATTTATGGAAGAAGGAGACATGTCCCTCACCATTTTCACTTCCACAATTCCCTCATCCCCAAAGAATCAAGATTTTTGCAAAAGGAAAATGAATCATAGGTGTCACAAGTGTACCAGCCACAACCAACTCATAATATTCAAAGGACAGCAAGATGTACTGAACAACAGCCATGAAGACATAAACCAAATTAATACCTCATAGTTGTCCTCAGTGTGAAACATAATGCATCTCATCCCAATTTCTAGGTACTCAGTGCAAGGGCAGATACCCATCTAAAATCCTATAGAAAGAAAAGCAGCTAGGAAGAGGAAATATGGAGCTGGGAAAGTGGCAGGTGCATGAAGTGTCTCCATCCTACCGCCATTTATCCACTCCTAGTTGCCATCTTCTGAAGCCTCTTTTCATCCCAAAAAAGGCTTGAGGGTTGTTGTGTTTTTTTGGTACTGTAACATGTCATTTGATGCTTAGGAAAGCTGTTCCAGATGGCGTTTGCACTAAAGTCAGTAATTAATGTTGCAATTGTGTGCACACTCATGTGAAATCCCATTGAACTCAGTGGGATTTACTTTTGAGTAAACACACACAGAATCATGCCACATAGCTGCAATCCTTGGCATATTGAAGTAACTTCCAAGTGAAAATGCATAGGATTTTGCTACATATATTTCTGAAAACACATGAGATGAGATGTCATTCCTGTGCAGGAAATAGCATGCAGTTGAAAATACACAGGTCTCTGTTTTGCTATATGTACATGTGGTGAACCAGTTACATGTGCAGTTTTCGTACACAGAGGAACGACATGTAAGATTCATGCAGTTTAAGGTTCCCAATATAGAAAACATACCAGTATCAATTAAAGATGACATTCTAGGGAGCTTGTTTGCTCTGGAAGATTTTGCAAGCTGCCCCTTTGTCTAGGAGTCTAGGGCTTGAACCAACTCAACTTTGGCACTGGGTTGGAACTGAAACAACTAGGACTTTGTGTGCTCAGGTCTTGGTGCCAGGTACAGAAAACAGATGTGTGCAACATCAGTCCCTGCAACTAGCCAAGCCTAGAATAAATACTAGGAGCCTGACATTTTGCTCCTGTCTCAACAGAGCAGTACCTTCTGCATCCTACACTACAGGCTCTGGCTTGTCCCAAATTCCATTTCGAGCTCCAGGAACAGGGACTTTGCGTTGGAAAGTCTGCACATGAGGTCTGGATTTGGATATGCAGCTCTCTATGGTCCCAAACAGATTAAATTAGAATTACCTAAGATTACAGTGTAGACCACCCACATCCAAGCCTGCACCAACACAGCTGGCATAAGAGGAGTGACCCACATATGCAATGGAACAGCATTTTCTGCTCTCTTGTGATAATATCCTTGCTCAATTCAAGCACTTGGGATGGATGATGAGCCCATCCAGCCAAACATTTCAAGCCAGAGTTGCCTCGCTCAATGAGTCAACTTAGGTGTTGGTGCTTGGCTTATCCTGTTGCACAGCTTGTTTGGAAGAGAGATCTCTTGTGCAATGACTCGCCTGACAACAGGCACTGCCCTCAACAACACCACAAGGCATGGCAAGTTTGGTTCAGAGAAAAGGAAACTCAAAAACATTCCATCCCAAAATGTGCTTTGAACTGTTAAATATTTTTCCCCCTTCACATTTTTTGTTCTGCCTTTCTAAAAAAAAAAATACAAGTACCCAAAAGGGTTTATAAAACTATCATTCACATTAAAAAAACAAACCCGCAGGATAATAATGAAACAAATGTTAAAACAACAGTAATAGAGGCCCAGCAGAGGTGTATACCGCAAAGAAAGAAGGGTTCCACTAAATCCAGGAGGGTGCCCGCATGGCTAACCAGCCAAGTTAGAGAGGCTGTGAAGGGCAAGAAAGCTTCCTTCCGTAAATGGAAGTCTTGCCCTAATGAAGAGAATAAAAAGGAACATAAACTGTGGCAAAAGAAATGTAAGAAGGTGATAGGGGAGGCCAAGCGAGACTATGAGGAACGCATGGCCAGCAACATTAAGGGGAATAATAAAAGCTTCTTCAAATATGTTAGAAGCAGGAAACCCGCCAGAGAAGCAGTTGGCCCTCTGGATGGTGAGGGAGGGAAAGGGGAGATAAAAGGAGACTTAGAGATGGCAGAGAAATTAAATGAGTTCTTTGCATCTGTCTTCACGGCAGAAGACCTCGGGCAGATACCGCTACCCGAACGGCCCCTCCTAACCGAGGAGTTAAGTCAGATAGAGGTTAAAAGAGAAGATGTTTCAGACCTCATTGATAAATTAAAGATCAATAAGTCACCGGGCCCTGATGGCATCCACCCAAGGGTTATTAAGGAATTGAAGAATGAAGTTGCAGATCTCTTGACTAAGGTATGCAACTTGTCCCTCAAAACGGCCACAGTGCCAGAAGATTGGAGGATAGCAAATGTCACGCCTATTTTTAAAAAGGGAAAGAGGGGGGACCCGGGAAACTATAGGCCGGTCAGCCTAACATCTATACCGGGTAAGATGGTGGAATGCCTCATCAAAGATAGGATCTCAAAACACATAGACGAACAGGCCTTGCTGAGGGAGAGTCAGCATGGCTTCTGTAAGGGTAAGTCTTGCCTCACCAACCTTATAGAATTCTTTGAAAAGGTCAACAGGCATGTGGATGCGGGAGAACCCGTGGACTTTCTGGATATACCCGTGGACCGTGGATATATCTGGACTTTCAGAAGGCGTTTGACACGGTCCCTCACCAAAGGCTACTGAAAAAACTCCACAGTCAGGGAATTAGAGGACAGGTCCTCTCGTGGATTGAGAACTGGTTGGAGGCCAGGAAGCAGAGAGTGGGTGTCAATGGGCAATTTTCACAATGGAGAGAGGTGAAAAGCGGTGTGCCCCAAGGATCTGTCCTGGGACCGGTGCTTTTCAACCTCTTCATAAATGACCTGGAGACAGGGTTGAGCAGTGAAGTGGCTAAGTTTGCAGACGACACCAAACTTTTCCGAGTGGTAAAGACCAGAAGTGATTGTGAGGAGCTCCAGAAGGATCTCTCCAGACTGGCAGAATGGGCAGCAAAATGGCAGATGCGCTTCAATGTCAGTAAGTGTAAAGTCATGCACATTGGGGCAAAAAATCAAAACTTTAGATATAGGCTGATGGGTTCTGAGCTGTCTGTGACAGATCAGGAGAGAGATCTTGGGGTGGTGGTGGACAGGTCGATGAAAGTGTTGACCCAATGTGCGGTGGCAGTGAAGAAGGCCAATTCTATGCTTGGGATCATTAGGAAGGGTATTGAGAACAAAACGGCTAGTATTATAATGCCGTTGTACAAATCGATGGTAAGGCCACACCTGGAGTATTGTGTCCAGTTCTGGTCGCCGCATCTCAAAAGAGACATAGTGGAAATGGAAAAGGTGCAAAAGAGAGCGACTAAGATGATTACGGGGCTGGGGCACCTTCCTTATGAGGAAAGGCTACGGCGTTTGGGCCTCTTCAGCCTAGAAAAGAGACGCTTGAGGGGGGACATGATTGAGACATACAAAATTATGCAGGGGATGGACAGAGTGGATAGGGAGATGCTCTTTACACTCTCACATAATACCAGAACCAGGGGACATCCACTAAAATTGAGTGTTGGGCGGGTTAGGACAGACAAAAGAAAATATTTCTTTACTCAGCGCGTGGTCGGTCTGTGGAACTCCTTGCCACAGGATGTGGTGCTGGCGTCTAGCCTAGACGCCTTTAAAAGGGGATTGGACGAGTTTCTGGAGGAAAAATCCATTATGGGGTACAAGCCATGATGTGTATGCGCAACCTCCTGATTTTAGGAATGGGTTAAGTCAGAATGCCAGATGTAGGGGAGAGCACCAGGATGAGGTCTCTTGTTATCTGGTGTGCTCCCTGGGGCATTTGGTGGGCCGCTGTGAGATACAGGAAGCTGGACTAGATGGGCCTATGGCCTGATCCAGTGGGGCTGTTCTTATGTTCTTATGTTCTTATGTTCAAATACAGGCACAATCCAGAAGAACTTAAGATAAGCTTTGTTGAATCAGACCGAAGTCCATGCAGTCTCACATTATAACAAAAGTCAGCCAGATGACCCTTGGACTATGCATGCAGAACAAAGAGGGAATGGCCTTCCCCTGTTTGTTCCCAGAATCATCTGGTTTTCAGAGATACACTGCCTCTGTGCATGGAGGTTCATCATTAATTTTGGTACAGTATTCAGTTATCAGAGTTCATGGCCTGCAGTCACAATTTAAGATCTTTTGCTTTCCACTCATTTCTTTGGGATAGCATACACAGATACACAGACATCAGTGAAACTGAGAAGTGCACTATGCCCTGAAAGTGTAACTCCATACTACAACTAATGCATCATCTTATGTATAACCTGAAGGGTATTCTTAAAAGCTAGCTCTAGCAGTAAAACTGTTAAGAAGAATGAAAAACCTGGCAAAACAACATATTGACTTAACATCAAAAGTTAGAGAGATTGTATGGTGGGCCTTATTGGTGAGGCAAGTCCAAAACTGCAGTACTGCTATAGAAAATACTCTGCTCAGAACATTCAACCCATTTTTGCCCAGCCCACAGGTGTACACATTTGGTCCCTGTTGCGTATATGCAACCTTGGGCAGAAATTTTAACCAATCAAAAATAGGCAGCTTTATATGGAAGGAAGGTGCTCCCTGAGATATGCTAGGCCCAACCCATTCATTAACTGAAGAGTGTCATCCTTTAATCACTTACTTAGATGTAAGTTTGGCTGAAATCTATGAAAAACTGGCTGAAAAAAGGGCAACCAGCCCTCTGAATAATTCCTGAAGTAACCTGTGCCTGCGCAGCCAGGCAGCAGTGGCCTGCGCTGCACCCAGTGCAAATTAGGAGACTGCTAGAGGTCACCTCAGGGTGAGGGAATTTTTTTCCCTTTTACCCCATGTTGAGTCCCAGCTTGCCCAATGGGGCTACTTGGATCTGGCTGCCAAAGCTGTTCTTAGGCTCTGACCAATACTATGATGGGATACAGGAAGTGAATTGGGGAGCGGTCTCTCAAATATATTGGCCCTATGCTGTGGCATTGCTAGGGTGGTGCGGGGGTGCGGGCCACACTGGGTGACATGCACAAGGGGAGGTGACATGCTAAAATCACGGTGGTTAGGAGTAACCCCATCATATTATATACTGTTGGATGTGGAATTTTGAGCAGAATGCAATGCAACAAACCAGAGTGAAATATCTCCTTTCTTTCAAAAGTTAGGGCCAAAAAACTGGAGAACAAAAAAATGCATGGAGCCCTATGGAAAGTGAACTGTATCGCATGTTTACTTGCGAGTAGGCAAAATTGCCTTAGTTCATCAGAAAGGGCAGGCTGAGAGGAATCCAACAACACCAGAACGGTCCTGATCCAATGAATGCAGCCCCCAAAAACACCTGAGAAGGAAGTCCCTCCCTCCAAGCAGACGAATGTATTGAGCCCTATGGAAAGCAAAAATAAGCCTCATGGTCGTGTTTACTCATGAGTAAACAAACATGCCTTGGCTGGTGTGGAAGATCAGGTGAAGGAGAGTGCAAGAATACCAGAATGGTCCTGATCCTATGCACCTGCAGCTAAACAAGTGCTCCAGAAGTGCTTCCCCCCCCCCCCACACACACACTAAAAAGGATCAAAACAAGCTTCAGCTGATAAGGTGAACCTTTTTGAGACTTGCAAAGCCAGGTGGATCCTGACAGTGATCTGGTTTAAACAGAAGTTTTTAAATTGAACTGGGCAGTGGGCAGGGCTGAAAACCTTACTGGTTTTGGAGGGGGGGGGTGTTACTGCAGGCAGGCTACAGAGGATGTTCACTTGGTGGAACAGGGCTGGCTTCTGCTTATTTAATTATTTGTTTTACTTTAATTATTTATATTTATTTTAATTTGCCTGATGATATTACTTCCACCATGACATCATTTCTGGTGGGATTTGGACAGATTGTCATTCTAAAAAGTGGGTCCCAGTGCTAAAGGTTTGAGAACTGCTGCAATAAGGTGTTATTAAGTTCACCCTGGGGGGGGGTGTGTGTGTGTGACACCACTAGTGACCAAAATCACAGTTTGGAGGAATAATACCATTATGTTATATATAAATCAATGCGTCATTTCATGCAGAATGTGTTCTGTCTTTGTTCTATCAAAAGGTACAGTCAAAAAAACCAGTGGGGAAGGAGTGATGGTATATCACCACACCTACCACCTGGGGTGTTGCCCTGCCCACTGCATGGGGGGGTGACGTGCTGGCATCCTGCACCAGGTGACGCAAACACCACTGGCCTATGCACCACGACACAGCTAAATCTGGGGTGAAACAACCACCAGCACAATGCACTTGATGACAAAGTACCCTCTGCAGAAGCCCTACATGTGTCACCATTTGGGGTCACCCCTCAGGAGAGAATCCTGTTCCTTCCAGAAACCTAGATGTTCTTTGTTTGTCTCCTGCTCAGTCATGACCCAGTTTGATGGCAAAGATTGTGTAAAATTGTAGGGCGGAGCATAAGAAATGAAAATGGGTTTGATAAAACACAGGCTCCTACAACTCCTGGTAAACAGGAAAGGTGGCTATTGCAAAAGGGCTGAACACACACAATGAAGGAAAGAGGGTGTGTGTGTATGTACAATATGTTTGGGTTTAATAATCTTCCAACAGCTCTTAATACACAAGTATGTGTGCCAATATACACATATATGTGCTTTTTGTTGAGTGTGGGTTTTGTTGTTGTAGGGGCTGAATTTCCTTGTATAGAGGTGACTTAACATGGAATGGTTTGTGAGTGGTTGTTGTTATGCCTTGTGGGTTCTTTGCCATCTTTGAACCTATGTCTTAGCATTGTTTTTAAGATGCTAATTATATTTTAAATATTCGTGAGCTGTCACAAAGGCCTATTGTTGGTTAGTCTGGCAAGTTATGACTTTTAAACAAAATAAAATGTTACATTGTTAGGAGTATAGCCTTTGCAAAGGTGGACTGCTTAGTTGCAGAAACTAGAGGGGGCAAGTGGGGATTACATATAGTGCAGACCCCTGAATACATACACACATGAAACAGACTTGTTCCCCTTTTAAATAAAAAATCCTGCTTACCTCCCAGGTGAGACGCAACCGGCTGACAGGTGCATTGTTCAGTCCTATAACGACAGCATAGAACGTCAACATGTCCTGGTTCTGTTTGCATCTGCAGGGCAGAAAAGAGGGGGGCAGTTAAGAATTAAGACAGCAACATATAAAAACACGAGAAGTCTCCACTTCACTACTCTTGCCCTTCAAATGAGGGCTGACACCCTTTTCCCTCAAACAGAAGCTCTATGCCTTTTAAACAGCTGTGTGGCAGGCAGATATTCAGTAGATGCAGCTTTCCCAACACCAACATGCAGAGATGAGAAAAACTTCTGTTGTTGAACTTCTGCTCTAAAGGCACGGGAGACATATTAGGAAAAATAGCTGTCAATCAACCCCACTCTTTTTTTCTGTCGGCCCTTAATCCTTGCTTCATACTCTTGTCCCTTTTATACAGATTGCAATCTAGGGATCAGAAACGGGCATCCTCTGGGCCAAATCTAACCCTCCCAGTACCAACAGTTGGTCTGCTGTTGCCAATCCAGAGGTGTGAGTTTCCAAAGGACTTGCCAGAAGCACATGCCCGATCTCGTCTGATCTTGGAAGCTAAGCAGGGTCAGGCCTGGTTAGTACTTGGATGGGAGACCGCCTGGGAATACCGGGTGCTGTAGGCTTATACCATAGTCTTTTGAGACTGAAGGTTGCCAACCATAGCCAGAAGTTCATTCTCCATAGTAATAGCAGGATCCTGGGAAATAATGCTCCTTCCCATTCTCAAAGTGGTCCCCCAGCAAAACCAATCACTAAGCACCGTTTGGAAGCCACTGAGGCACAGAGACAGCACCTAAAGATCTTTTTTGATACTAATGTTGATTTGCAGTTTTCAATGTACAGTAAATACCATGGTTCTATTGAGTTGCTCATCCCACCTCTCAGCACCTCTGCTGCAGAATCCCACCTCCTACGTAAAATGCAAGCTGAGGAGGCGGCTCAGGCAATGATAACAGTGTCATGGATTATTAAAGTCAGTCTGGGTGATGGTGTCAAGGTTGTGACTTTGCTAGCCATTAGTGCCAAGAGAAACAGAGGAAGGAGAAGGTGGACTGAATAGGCAGGAGAAAGGTAGAAAGGAAATCCTGGTGGCTGAGACAAACATAAATTTAAAATGCAGCAATTTTACTGTGCAAATAGAGTATGTTCTATCAACTCTGGACATCTCATCTCCAGAATCTTTGCAGTAGCATAGCTAGAGATGGAGAAAAAGGGTAAGTACTGCAGGCACTGCAACATGCCTCCTCCCACTTGCTGTCAGAACCATTCTGGGCAGCAATGACAACACAAAGATACTCGATGAACCAAACAGCATCTCCTGTGCATTGCTGTTTCCACCCAGAATGGCTCTGATGGTGAGTGGGAGGGAATGCTTACATGGCATGTTGCAGCACCTTGCCCCTTTAGCTACGGTATTGAATCCTTCTTTTTTCTACTTTGCAAAAGTGAAAAAAAAGTCAGATTAGATTCAGACAAAAACCAGAACCAAACACTGATTAACTGAAAACAAAAAACTTCACAGTCACCTGTACCCTTTGGGACTGTGTTGAACAAGAAGAAGCTGTGTTAAAAGAAAGCTATTCTTTCTAGTGGAGAGTTATTCTTAAGCTAAGGAAGCTATTCTTTCTAGAGGAGGATGCATCTAAATAAAGAGATAGAAGGTTTTTGAGGTTTCTGGTCACCGCAACTCAAAAAGGACATAGTGGAAATGGAAAAGGTGCATAAGAGAGCAACCAAAATGATTACCGGGCTGGGGCATCTTCCCTATGAGGAAAGGCTACAATGAGGAAAGGCTACAACCAGAGGGCCTCTTCAGCCTAGAAAAGAGGCGCCTGAGGGGGGACATGATTGAGACATGCAAAATTATGCATGGGAAGGATAGAGTGGTTAGAGAGATGCTCTTTTCCCTCTCACGTGACACCAGAACCAGGAGACATCCACTAAAGTTGAGTGTTGGTAGAGTTAGGACAGATAAAAGAAAATATTTCTTCACCCAGCATTTAATTAGTCTGTGGAACTCCTTGCCACAGGAAATAGTGATGGCATCTTGCTTAGATGCCTTTGAGAGGGGATTGGACAAATTTCTAGAGGAAAAGGTCATCACGGGTTACAAATCATGGTAGGTATGTGCAGGGTAGAGGTAGGCTGCCTCTGATTGCCAGATGCAGGGGAGGGCACCAGGACGCAGGTTGTGTCTGTTGTCTAGTGTGTTCCCTGAAGCATTTGGTGGGCCACTGTGAGATACAGGAAGCTGGACTAGATGGGTCTTTGGGCTGATCCAGCGGGGCTCTTCTTATGAGGAACTTCAACAGCTCTACGCCATCCACATTGTGGTGTCAATTTGTCCAGTGTTTTAAGTGGGGAAAAAAATGTCACAAATCAGATCTGGGAGAGGACAGCACACAAAGCACTGAAATGTCATGAATTGGCAGTGATGTAGTTTGATTCTCATTAAAAGTGAATGAACAATGGATGACAACCCAGGTTAAATGCCTGGTATGGAAGCAACTTCTGGCTGGCAGTGGCTCTGCAGGAAGAATACTAGAAGATGCCAGCACATTTACATTTATGGGGATAGTGAGCGGGGAGAGGAGAATAGATCCTCACATCTTCTGTAATGGGGAAAGATAATTTTCTAACCCCCTCTCCAAGCTTACCAAATTTACCTGGGGAGACAAATATGTTGGTTGACAACAGGTTTCTCTGCTTACGGTGTATGCACGATGTGATTCTTCAAGAGTGCAGTGTAAGCACAGAATATGAGCACTGGCACAGAATTCAGCTCTCTGAGAATTTTGGTTCTTGATTGTGCAAAAACACGTTTCTAGCCTTTATGGGTATTGAGAGTTGTTTGAAAGTGTGCAGGCAGTGCCTGCAGTGGCAGACCTCCCATTATATTCAGTGGGGCAAATGTCCCGGGCGCAAGTCTTTAGAACCCCATGGAAGCCTCTTTGAGGTTTTCGACAGAGTCGGAAACTGTGCTTCTATTTTTCCGGAAGCACGGTTCATAGTGTTGGCGAAGCCTCAGTAAGCGACAGCGAAGTCAACGCAGCCTGGGGTTGTGTGAGGCTCCGTGAGCCTCAGGTGAGTGGGGGGAGTGAATTTGCAGGGGTGGCAACAGCCTGCAAGGGGATGCCATCAAGGATCTTTGCCCCAGGGCACAAAGCTGGGGAGGCCTGCCACTGAGTGCCTGTGCAGATCTCAGGTGACAAAACAAGTGGCCAGATAAGATTGTCTGGGCTTCCAAGTCCTGCATAATGCTTTTATTTCCCTGTGGGCACAATCCTAATCAACTTTCTAGCACCAAGGGCAATGCAGTTCCGAGGTAAGGGAACAAACATTCCCTAACTTTGAAGAGGCCTCTGTGACTGTCACCCAACTGCAGGATGCAGCACATGCCCCATTAGCACAGCTGTGTCAATGCTGGAAAGTTGGTTAGGATTTTGGCCTATGACTAGCAAAAACAGAATAAACTGGGCATAATAGCAAGCATCTCAGAATAGTATAAGAAGAATCTTGTGGCACCTTGAAGACTGACTAATTTTAACATATGCATTCATGGGCTCTAGCCCACAAATTTTTTTTGACCTTTAAGATGCCACAAGATGCTTGTTGTTTTTCCTGCAACAGTGGACTAATAAAGCTACTCCCCTGAGAGAATGAACTGTGTAAAACCAGAGAACTGACAGATGATCGACATTGCCAGAGTTTTAAGCAGTCACCAAGGGACAAGTATCTGTAGGTGTCCATGCTGACCAACAGTAAAAAGATGAGGAGCAGCACTCACACAGCAGCAATCTTGATGAACTTCTTGAGGAGGTGGGCCCGCTTTCCCAGGGACTCGCAGAGGAGCACCTCTGTGGCTACCCAGTGTTGAACTTCACTGCAACGCTGCAGCAGCAGCTGTAGGTTAGCTGTCTCCCGTCGGCCACGTTCCCCGTGAAATACATAATCCACAAATTCCAGCTGCCAACAAGGACATGAGAAAATCACTATCCTGTGTGCCATCCCCAAACTGGGAGTGAAAGCGAGTATCCCCGCAGACTACAACCACAACACATTCTATTAAGATAAGTACCCCTCCCGTCCCCTGTCCTTCCATTAATTCATATATAATACAGATAAAGGGAACTTATGCTAAGGCCTTGTACTCACTGAGGTGATATACCCCATGTCTGGGATGTACCACTTCAAACTGCAGAAGTAGGGCGGTCATATCACTGAGTGTTTCTTCAAACAAAAATATCCTTCCACATAGAAAATGAGATGCCAAGGAAAAGGATTCCAGCCTAACACAGCTGAGCTAGTGTCCTATGTGGAGGAAAATAATTTTTGAATAAGGAGCACAGGAGCTCCTGCAGGACTGAAGTGGTTCAGTCCACACACAGCAAGAACTAGGCATAGGATATAGGAGGTATAACAGCCAAGACGTGACATTTTGGTAAGAATAGGTTTGCTACCAAATTGTTTCCCAACCACAACTGGTGCCAGATATAAAGGTCTCAGTAGGACTGCAATCAGCCCAGAATGGGACTGTGACTTATGGGAATTTGCCAGCTAGTTCTTAAAAAGTGTGTGGAAGAGTTGTAACACATTGCCCTGACACATGGGGCAATGACATCACAATGTCATGTGACATCATGACATCACTTCCAGGTTCTCCCTGCAGGAGGGAGCTCTTGCTGTAGTGGTTTCGCACCCCCATTCCTTCTTCTATGGAGGCTCCCCTTTGAAAGAGAAGGAACGGGGCAGGTCAAAGCCACCAGCGCCTCCTTCATAACTAGGGTGGAGAGCCTGAGGGGCAGTCATGCACCTCCCCGGGCATGTGCCCCTCAGGCTCCACCCTAGTTGCCCTTCTGGTGTGTGGGCAATGCCTGTGGAAATTTCAAGAGGCAGCATCTCCGAGCAGAGCACTAAGAAGGGCTTGAAGCATGTCTGAATGGGAGCTTGGATTGTGGCTAGCAGAAGAAGGAACAATGCATGTGAAGAATGCACCAAGTGAAGAAATACACATGCCAATAGTTGTACTGCAGTTGTAGAAGATGAGGTATACGTTCCTCTCCATACAGAGCACTTCATAATATTCTGAAGGTCATAATACACCTTATACTGGTGGCTTCATGTCAGAAAGTTGGTCCATCTTATTCAGTATTGTCTCTGGTGACTGACAGTGGTTTTCTAGGGTTTTGGACAGGGTTCCCTGGAGATGCCAAGGGATTGAATCTGGGATCTTCTGTGTACAAAGTTAGCACTGAGCTATGGCCCCTCCATTTGTTCCTTTATTCAGATGGACAACTGAGGTCAAGACATAGTGACCCAAACAAAGGCTTTCTTCCTTTTTTGGGGGGGGGGAGAGTTGATTCAAGCATCCAAGAATGGCACATAGTACAGCCGTCACTTCAGAGAGCACATGTTTGAATGGGCCTTTGGTCAGACTCTCCCTACACACAGAAAGCTAGCAAGTCAAACAGAAGGCTGAGCACAGAACTACACATTATCAGAAACAAGGGCCTGCTGTTGAAAACACCAGCTGTTTGTTAAGGTCCCTGTTCCCCCTCTGTGACGTGTAGTTCAGCATCTTGTATCCTGGCATCATGACACTGAGTGTTCCCCTGCTTGCAGGAGCCAAAGATGTAAAGCAGGGTGGGGAAGGAGTTCATGTTTTCAGAAGGAGCCCCTGTGATGTGGATAATGTGAGCTCTTACTTTCTAGCCTAGTGTTCCAAGACAGTGCAGTCCACCAAGGTCTGCACTACACGGCCTTTCTGACCATAAGAATCAGCACTCAGTCTGCAGCTAAACTGGATTGGAACACAGGACTCTCAAGCCCAATTCTAGCCCTCTGTGCAGTGGGGTTCTGCAGTCTCTCTGGAATCAGGACTGAGATACTGCCATTTAATTCAGCTCCCAACTATTCCCAAAGACTATGCACATCATTAAACAACTTTGCAATTCCTCCTTAAATAGAAAAACTGTCCAACTTCCACACCTTGGAAACAGACATATCCCTCATCCTCCAATAGCTATTAGGTGCATCCAGCTCTCTCACCTCATGGACACAGCGAAATAACTCCCAGTGGAAGGCAGTAAGGTGATTGGCCACATCCTCAGCTTCAATCCGATGGATCTCTGTGTCACCTGGCGATACCTGGATTTCATCAGGGAGGGGGACCTGGAGGAAAGGTCAATTGCAGGTGGGGGAAAGGAATTTCCACCATTTATTTTATTAGTTGTTGATCCCACACTTCTCTCCTGCCCTTCCTTCAAAGACCTTGGAGTGGTGTACATGGTTTCCTTCTCTCCCATTTTATCCTCATAACTCTGTGAGGTAGGTTAGGCTGGGAGTGCATGACTGGTCACTCAGTGCAGTTCAGGACTGACTTGGGATTTGAACTTGGTTCTAGTCCAACACTCTAACCTAACTTGTTTCATACAGAGGGCCAAAGCTAGCATTCATGGTGCCTGCTGAGAATTGGCAGTGTCATCATTAAGAAGAAAGTGACATCATTAAGCAGATGATGGCCTGAAATAAACACTTTGTTCTCACATAGAATTAGCTGCAAATGACAGAAGAGAGAATGTGCAAATCTTTTCCATATTTTCAAGATAAGAGAGAGCCCAATTATCACGCTGGGAAAGCCCAGTTATAATGGGGAATGGATAAATTCTGGGGGCCGCATTCGGCTAGAAGGCCTTATGTAGACCCTTGCTCTAACCACTACACCACACATAGTTCTTTGGGTTAAAACCAAGAGGTAAAGATGGAAGATACTGATATAGTGAACATAGAGGCTTACACTAACAAACAGATAGTGACACCCACATAGCAAAAGGACACCCCAAGCCCTCTCAGTTCCAGACACAAGAATAACATATAAATGGAAGGAGGGGCATTTACTCACCAGAGAAGGGAAAGTATCCTTAGTGCAAGCAAAAAGATGGCTGTTTATCCCCAGGGTTGTGAAAACACACTCTTCATTGGGCTGCAGCACAGATTTCTCTAGGGGTGAGGAAGAATGGAACAGATAATGAGTTGCTTAGAATGGCTGAAAAATCAGAGGAAAGTCAAATGTTCTCTGGTGAAACTTGGGTAGATGGGGTTTGGCACACATTCACTGTCTGATCAATTGCCGTATTTGTGGCCTAGGACAGAAGTTCCTAAAACGTTATCTGCTCACACTGCCCCTGCTGTTCTGCTGATGTGTTTCTCTTGGAAATTTACAATAGCCTGCAGTACCAGCATGAGTTTACTGTGCCACCCCAAGGCACCATGGCACACAGTTTGGGAACTGCAGGCCAAGGGGGATTTTTCCACCAAGTCAAAAGGGTTAGTGACGCTTGCTCCCCACCCTTCTGCGACAGCATGCAGGCCAGCTGGCTTGTCTGACACGTATGGAGCTAATGCAGTGCTCCTCCTCAGTGTTTCTTCTACAAGCACAACATGGTCTTGGTTGCATAGGGACAACTTCCAGAAGGATAGTTCTTTTCCTATTGTAGCATAGCAACCTGGAGCACCTTGAAGAAGGTTAGTATGTTGGAAGCCTGGTGGATGGATGGTTGTGCCTCTCACTGTTTGCTTGAACTTTTGATCTTTTCCAGTCTTATGACTAATAGCCCAAATGTGCCTAACATCATGCATGGCATTGGTAGCAATAGATATAGTTAACACCTTTTTCTCCAGTCTCAACTCGAAGTCTTTAGTACCTAGAAAGGTAGCCAGTGAAATTTTCCTCATCATTTTACCTTGAAGATAACTGTTTTTTAAACCTGCGATATTTTGGTATTCCAAGCTGCTGTACAGGAGCTATGGCTAATTAAAAAAGGTGACAATCCAACTCCTTTGTCTACAGTACTAAACTGTGATAAGATAATACTAACAGGCTGTTCTTTTCTTCATAACATTTAACATACTGGAAGAAAATTATGGAAATTTTTTGTCTGATTTTTTTTTTCATCAGACAGAAAGTTTCTGAGCAGGGACAAAAGTTTGTCAGGTTTCGCTGTTGCCTGGTTTCCATCACATCTCCCAGGTGACACTTACCTCCTGATGATGCTACTGCCACCAGAATTAGTGCCTCCTCCCGTGTGGGCTGTTCGTCAGAATATTGTAGCTTCTCTGTAACCGAGGTGAGTATGTCCTGCACAGAAGCAGACAGGCGGCTGCGGATGGTGACATAGGAGTGGTCGGGCATGTAGACACGGCAGAAGACTAGAAGGACAAAAGGTGGGGAGTGGTCATGTGCAATCTGCAGAGGATGGCAATCATGGGTTGTAGTCCTACAAACAACAGTATGAACTGGCCACAAGGCCTGAGTGCAAGTGGGTCAACAAATGGAATCTGCAGAAGATTGAAATAATGATAACTGAGAGGCCATGGAAGAAATTGGGAATCTGCCATGGTTGGATCTCCTCTGGTCACACAGGCTCACAGTCTTGGGGTGTTTCCTGGATTAACCACGCACTCTGAATCCCAAGGTTGTGGCAGTAGCCAGGAATGCTTGGGAGTGGACTTGGGCTTAAACACACCTGCTTCCATAAATGACCACATTACATTTTACACTTTGAGATCGATCACTTAATACTGAACTCTCCATCTGGCACTCTGACTTCCAACTTCCTCTGCTTTTACTTATGGTAAATAAAGAAAAGCATTTATGAATGAAAACACATGACAAAACTGCTGTTGCTATTCATCAGAATTTTAAAGATAACCCATGAGAAATCCATCCTGTGAATACCCACTTTCATCTGACCCACGGAAAGCCACTCGTGTCTGAAGGCAGGAATCTATGCGCCGGAAATGACGGAAAAGGGGCTTGACTTGTTTGCAGGGGGGATGGTTTTCTTCAGTCACCCTGTAGCCAGAAGGCAAGATTGAGAAGTCAACAAAGGGCAAAGAATCCTGATTGTACTGTGTGCCACTTTTATACAGGCAGGGAGTTGATACAATCATGCAAAATTGTCACAATTTCTGAAAGGGGGGGGGAAATGCAGTTTCTGAGGAGCACTTATGAGTTCAGAGATCATTTTGGATAGGGATATGGCCATGAGACCATATGGTCTCAAGTGTTGCTGCCCAGGGAGGTGCGTGGGGCGGCGGCAAGAAATAGGGCCTTCTCAGTAGTGGCACCAAAGCTATGGAATTCCCTCCTCCTTGACTTACGAACTGCTCCCTCTCCTGAAACTTTCCGGTGAGGCCTGAAGACTCTTCTGCTTAGACAAGCCTTCTGAGTTCCTGGCCTTTTAAACATCATTTTTAACATCTTTCAATACTTTTTAAACACCTGGTTACAGGCCTGGATCCTTTTATAAATTGCTGCTCTGTGCTCTTTTACACTTTTATCTGACTGGTGTTTTTAAGATGTGTTTTTGCTAACATGTTTTATTTTGTTTTTAAATTATTTAATCTATGTTTTAACCATTGTTGTAAGCCGCCTTGGGTCCCTGCAGGGAGGAAGGCGGGATATAAATAAAGTTAATAATAATAAATAATGAGAGCAGTCCCTTGGTAGCTGGCCCAACAACCCACCAAAGATCAAACTACACATTACAGGACGTGCAAGTTTAGCATTTCCATGCTTGTTGTTCTTTTCAACCACAAACAGTAGCTGTCTTGGGGCCCCCCACAGATTGGGATGACCGCTCTGGAATTAAGGAGTTTAGCCCTGTGGTCCTGCCCTCGTCCCAGTCCAGATCCTGCCCCCTGCTCCACAGTGGTACTCCTATTTGTCAAGGCAAAAAAAGCTTCCATTGGCAGCAGTGCCCACAAAAGCTTTTTCCCCTTGACAAACAGGAGCCACAGGAAAGGATTCCAATTGGGACTGCAGTGGAAGAAAGTTAAATCCTTCTAACCGTTGCCATGGTCCTGCTCTGAGGGAGGTGGGTGTAATCCTGCTACTATTTATTGAAGAAAAATAAGCACAGAAGCACTCATCATTTTCTGCCACACGCAATCTGACCCTTGATTGGACACTTTTCAAATATTTACCTAAGATTGTCAAAGTTTTTCAGGTACCAGTGCCTCAAGAGAGGTTATAGTCATTGCTCCATCTCCCTGTTCATTGCCAAGTCGCCCTTCCTTTATTCACAGATAAACATTAATAACCCAGCAGATGGGAGGAAAGTGAGTGACAAGGACCCAGGAAGAAAATGGGCAGGTAGCCCAGCTGTAGGAATTTCTTGTGCTGCATAAGTACCATTATTGGCACAGGTAGTGTCTTCAGGTCGCAAGGTGGCATCATGACATCTACCGCAGCTTTATCTTAGCTTCCGCTGTTCAGAGCTGGTGCCATAGGATGAGCTCAGATAACCCAGTTCTAATCTCTTCTGTGCCACAAACCTTCTGCGTGGCTTTATGCGAGCCATGGCTTTTCTACCCTTTCTTTTCCATCTCATACAGGACCAAAAGCACTGGCCTGCTTTAAGGGGTTGCTGTAAGAATTTCTGAGATGATGTGCGTGATGTGCTTTGAGAGCTTAGAAAAATGCTGTATAAAAATGAAATACAGGTAGGGCCTCCATATCCGCAGACCCATGTGGAGTTGGACCCATCTGGGTCCACTGGAGGGCTTTCAGAAGCCCGCAGAGGCAATGCATGTCTGCCCAGTGCCTCTGCGGGCTTCAGAGTGGCTGTTTGGGCTGAAAGAATGCAACTTCCAGTTTCCCAAAGGAAACTGGGTTTTTACGCCATATATGGCACTCTGGGGAAGCCCCTGAAGGTGACACAGCTCTGGTTCCCTTCACAGGGAACCTTCACAGGGCTTCACAGGGCTTAAAGGGACCAATCGCAGATTTGCTTTTCTGTGAATTTTGGCATCTGTTGGGGGGGGTTCCGAGAACCGATCCTCTGCAGGTACCGAGGCCCAGCCTGCACTGTCACCAGCATTTCCATTTTATTGGGTTTCACCAAAAGCCACCCTGTGAAGACCAAACTAGACAAGAAACAAAGTTGCATATATGTACTGTTCCCCACACGTCTTTAAAAACTAAAAGCAGATTTGTGAGACTATGAGTTTAAGAGGCGGAATTGTGGTAGGAACAGGGATTAGCCCATTCACGCCAGCAGTTTTTTCAGATCTCCCATCCCTGAGCTGCTATTCCATTGCAGGAGAGAGAGAAAAATACAAATATTCAGTAGGAGAAAAGCACCTGGAGAGACATTTGGGTAGAAAAATGGCCAGAAGGTGAAAGGGTCAAGTTACCCTTTCCTCCTGCCATTTCTTCCTCAGTTAAAACTTGCTATCTTTTTTTTTTAAGTAGCGGAGAAGTACAGACACAACTATGCATCACATCTAGTATGAGCCTGAATGTATGGCTAAGCTGGAATGTGCAGTCATGTCTGCTGCACCCAAACAGGCATATCCACAGAGCAACACTGATTTTCAAAGCAAGAGACAATTTTGTCTCTGGATCTTTATGTCCAAGGAAATGACATCTTAGGTGGGTATAACTTGGGGAAAGCAACGCTATCACTGTAATGCTTCCTAGGTCCTCAGGGCTTGCTAGTGCAGTAGACGTTCTACCTTCTTCCTAATTACATCTTCCTGCTCTCTACTTACTTGAGTTCAACGGTCTCTACCAGCTGGTGTAGTTTCAGAATTTCATCTTCCAGTTTGTGATAGAGAGAAGAGTCCTTCATGATCAGCAGATACAGATCCTAGGAGAAAACAGAAAGAAGGTGGCTTGGGCCACAGTGCACTGATGCTGAGGGACACCAGCTGCTCGTGCCCACCTGATACATTCCAGCAAAAAGCTTGGTCTTGCTATATCAGGAGGTGTGCTGGCATAGGAAAACGCTGGCTGCAGCATTATCTTGCATTCTGGCAGTATGGATGTGTTAAAAAAACAAACCTCAGTAAGTTTCTAGTTCTTATGGAGGGAGGGATTAGGATGGCCAAACTGTACCTTGATGACTTTGCCTGCTTTCTCCTCCTCCTGCAAGATCCCCTTGTAGGTCTCTAAGAAGTGCAACAAGATGACCAAGACAGCTCTCTTCCGGTGCATGGCCTCGCCTTCCTTCCAACATGGCGGTGCTGGGATTGTCGATGCTGTCACGAAGGTGACCGCAGGAAGGTCAAGGACAAATCACAGGGTGATCGAAAGAGATACAAACATTCCAAGTGGCAATTTTTTTGGAGGGGAAGAAATCTGGGCCCAGTTCCTTCTGAAGTGCAGTTGGTAACTATCCATGAGAGAGCCTACTTGGTGGTTGCCCCGTCTGTGGAACTCCCTGCCCTGCAAGGTACAGCTGGCCCCCCTACTGACACATGCTACTAGCTGAAAACCTGACTTCTTCAGCAGGCCTTTGTGTAATTATCATGAATGTAGATCGGTTCTGACCCTCACCTTGTTCTGATCTTTATTTTAATCGCCAATTGTTTTTCTACTAATTTTGTAATTGCTTTTTCTTGAATGTATTGTTTTTATTCTTTATAATGTAAGCTGCATTTTCAATGGAAAGGGTATGGGATTAACTTTTTAGAAATATATCAAAAACGGATAGCAATATGTCAAGTATAGGTTGGAGAATGTTAAGAGCTGCAAAGGATGCCAATGGGCCATTTATTCCCATTTCCCTGTGCTATATATATTATATATATTTTCCAAACAACTACATATTTGTGCACATAGGTATCTAAGGTATCCCTAAGAATCCCACTTGATGTCAGACCTCCCCAGGCCAGGAGGTCTGGGGTCAAAGTTCAGTGAAGTTCAGTGGACCAAACATAAGTTCTCTTACAACCAATCCTATCCCTGGCAAGGTTGCCGGTTGCCGGTTGCCACAGCACCAAAATGGTGACTGCTGTATCCTGCAGTCTCACGGAGGCCACTGGAGGTCTCCTCGGGGGTAGGGGACTTTCAGTCTCTTTCCCCAAGGAAAGCCCCAAACCCTGCAATGGGGTTTCTCATTTCCGCACTGGCTATTTTCCAGCCCAACACAGAGGACAGGATCAAGTGGAGCAGAGTTCCATTGGTCCCACCCCCTCCCGGGCCAGTTCCTCCCCCTGCTCTGCCTTTCCCCTGCCTCAGAATGCCTCCACTGTCCCAAAAGCCCACACTGCCACCTGGAGCTCTTACCTTGCTTCAGGCAGCGTCCTTCTGGCGCTGGACCCAGCGCCGATTGGTGCTGGCCAGATGCCAGTGCTCCCTCCTCCCATGGTGCCATAAACATGATTTACGGCACATTTACAGCACTTAGCACCAGTACTGGAGCTCAGCACCAGAGTCTGGTGAGCAATGGATTGGGCCCATACTTGAGTGAGCTATTGTGAGGATAAAATATTGGAGAAGGAGAGTGATAAAAATATACATTATTTTTATATTTAATAAGTGGAAGCTGCAATCTTATATATTATATACATGCATGGGAGTCCTACTGAACAAAATGATGCTTACTTGTGAAGAGATGCACATAAGATTGCACTGCAAGGCAGTGCAATCCCATTCATCTATCGCGCACCTGCAAGTGTGCTTTATTTAAAGCAGCAAACAGGTTACAATTAAAGCATAAAATCAGAAACTTGAAATGAAAACAATAATAAACATCTTCACAAGGGCCGAAATACATGATAAATAAATGTGACATTGACCCTCTCATGCACACTTACAAACCTCAGTTTTCTTTGGTAAATAGCTATCAGCCTGTGCCCCCACAGATTGAGACCACTGCTGGGAGGGGGGGCTTAATCCTACCCCTGTTATGGCCTCAATCCAAATCTTCTCCACACATGTCTGCTGTTGGCCCAGGAGAAAAGCTCCTACTGATGCCAAGAATCATGGGAAACTCAGCTTATTTAAGTGCAGCTTATTCGTTACTCAGCTTATTCCTTCCTTTTCAAGATAGGAAGAAAATGAAAGCAAGTCTCTAGATTTTTTAGTTGCAGATATACTCATGTTGAGACTGCTCATGTATAGTCAAAATGTGCAAACCAGATCTAAGAAAATGCGTTAAGCAGGGAGTGACTAAAAAATTATTTTTAGTTCTTTTCTTAAAAGGTGTGGCCACTGTTGCAATACAGAAGTTAGTGTGTACATCTCTGTGTATGTGTGAGTTATCCCTGGAAACTCACAGAACCAGAGAAGGTAACATTCCACATTCATACACACACCCTTGCACATATTGAAACCCATATTTGTGGCAGGGGACGGACAGACTGGTAACAGGGATGGGCACCTTAATTATCACTGGTTGGCTGATATTAACAAAGTCCAACAGACTGTTTATGTTACACAGTCACGTTACATTATCTTACTTGGGCAAAAGCCTTGTGTGCCAAGATTCGCTTTCAAAGAAGCTCATCCAGGAGGCCAGAGGAGACAGATTAAATTCCCCAGTCAAGCAAACTAGGCTAAGATTAAATCTGCCTGTGGCATTAACTAAAACTGAGTCTAGTTCTTCACAAATTTTGCTGTATTCTTCCCCCAGTGTATTCTTCACTACTCATTAGCATTTTTCCGTCTTGTCAGAGCCGCACTTTCTCCCAAAAGCTGAAGGGGACATCCATGGGGAGATAACCATGTATTATCACTATATCCTCAGAGCAATGGTATAAAGTCGATTAGATTGAGGCCAAAACTACAAAGGACTTGTGGATATCACCAAACCCACATCTCTCCAGCATCGCTGCAAAGACATGAGGCATGATGTGATAACATCATGTTAGCATTACCCACCCATCCAAGCAACTGTCCACAGCATGGAATGAGGGGAGGAAAATGCAAAACACAATAGCGTCACATCAAATTTTTTCAAAAACTACACATCGCCCAGGAGATGTGAGGGAAGACATGTGTTGAGAGTCCCTGTGCATCTCACCACAGGATGTTGTTTGGAATTGATTTTGTCCAAGATCCCCGAGTGGGGTTTGTAGCTGTTTTCACCCTATGCAGCAATCATGTTTACTACATATACCTGTAAAACATGACAAGGGTATGTGTTTCTTCAAATACTTGCAGACTCAAGGTGAATGTCTTCCACCTTGGAAGAAACATTTTGTCACAGTTTCCTGCCACATGTGTTTAGAGATGCATGCTGTCCCTTTGTAGTTTACACACATAGGTGGCAAAACGTGACTGTCCTATTAAGTGTGAATCAGCTTAATTGATGTTTGAATGAGGACATCTGGGGGACTAAATAGTTCACTCCTTCACGCTCAGTCATGAGTGTATCCACACTGCTCAGATGCTTCCTTGCCAGCAAAAAAGGGGCCCATGAGTAGCTCCAAACACTTAATAGTAAACATCCAGGAAACGAAGTATGCATCATTCTTGAAGCTCAGACTCCAGCAAAGAGCAAGCCACAGCACATGGAGACAAGCATGCTGAGCTGTAAAGGTTTTCAGTGAGATCTAGAATGTTTGTCTGAACAAATGGGACAAAGTTCACAATGGAAGGGTGAATTCTTCCTATGTGTGCTTTAAACAGCCCTCTAACTGGGAGAGATTTTGCCATGCAGTGGTAGTCAGGAAACTATCTATGCTTGCTGAATGTAAGATGGATTTGCTGACTAATCATAAATTGGCTCATGCTGAGTCAGGCTATTGGTCCACATAACCCAATAATGCCAAATTGGGCTGGTAGAAGCTACCCAAAGTCTAGATTACTCAAGATCCTTTTAACTGGAGATGCCAAAGACTAAGCTCTATCACCAAGTTATGGAGCCTCCCATAAAGATCTCATCAATGTTGAACAGGAACAGGATAGTAATTACCTCCCTTGTTGTTGCACTACAAGCAACCTCTTGAAACTGGCCATCCAAACACAGGATAAGTCTGCAATCCTATCCACACCTTCCTGAGAGTAAGCCTCATTGAATACAATGGATTTTACTTCTGAGTAGATATGCACAGGATTGTGCTGTAAGCAGGGCCAGTCTTGGGAGCTGCGGGGCCCAACTGGAAACATTTTTGCGGGGCCCCCTCTAAATTTTTTAGCTCTTAGCTTGAAAGGAGCCAGACCAAGAAATAAACATCTGTGACTTCTGTGCAAGTGGATAGGGCTCCTGTACCTTTAGTGGTTGCGCGAAATAGGCACCTGGGAGGTCAGCCGGAGGGAGTGCGTACCCAGCCCACAGCACTTCCCAACTTTATCTGTCACTGCCCTGATCACAGCAGCCCGCTCTGGATTGGGACGGGAGAGTGGTTGGCACCGGAAGCTGCGAGGGTGGGGAAAGAGTGAGGTGTGCATGCTGCCACCCGCATAGCCCCAGTTTTCGGGCCAGCAACAATGGGTGGGAGCTGCTTCCAAACTGATCCAATTTCAGGCCAAAGGGAAGCAGCGATAGGCATTCAGGCAGTGCGGGGCCCACTTGGGCAAAATCTCCTGAATTGCCTAAAAGTCAGCCCTGGCTGTAAGTTAATCTAGAACGGTGATAACAGAGAAAAAGCAGAATCCTCCTCATATAAGCCAGAAGAAAGATAATGCTAATCTTCTCGCTTGGCATAATTTATTCATCTTCTTTTAGCCCTGGGGAAGGACAGCATACAAGGTGGAACACTGAAGCCAAATGACTCTGGGCACTGGAAATGTTCTTTTTCCGGCTTGTGATTTCACCAAGGCAATGCAGAAACATTTTCAAGACCACCTTCACAAGCCGTAAAGACTAGAAACTTTGTTTTAAAAGAAGAATTAAAGCTGGGGTTCTCATGAGGAGTTAGTGCAGGGCAAGTGTGGAATCATGGAGCTCCAGTTTCCCTAGTAGTTAAGGAGCCAGAAGAGCACGCCTCCCCCCTTCCGCCACCCACCCCAAACACCACCATTCTTAAAAGTCCCTTTCCCAACATCACACAGGAAGGATATTGCTGGTGCAGCTGATGCAGGAACTGCTCTGTGGGCAGGAACAACGAGTGGGTGAGGACGATGTCATCTAAGAGCAGGTCTAAGAGAAGGCAGGAAGGGAGGGAGAGAAAAAGAGAGAGATGATACCACTGTCCCGCCCTCAAAGTACAAGGCAACAGCCACGACAGGGAATCTGGACCACCCTCTTTTCTTGAGTGATGTAGCGGGTTGGGACATGCAGGCCGCCATGTGAACAGTCCTTGCACGTGGTCAGAAGAAGGCTGAAACACGCCCAAATCAAACAGGTTTCAGGGGCCCCGCCTCTTGCATTTTTGCAATGAGTTTTTGCCTCAAGTGGGGAAATATTGGACCTTATCGCTGATTTTTACTCTCTCCATCCATACATAATCAAAACCAGAGCCTGATTTAATCCAGAAATTGGCACACTAGGACCCAGAGCTCAGATCCTGAACATGAGAAATAAAATCAGAGCATTAGCATGTGTAGAGAGTGTTTCTGCAAAACCAATGAATAAACCATAATTAGGTCCTATATGTTTTTCATGAGAAAGAAAGCTTTTGAGACACAGTGCAATTTCTTGAGGTCCCATATATCTTATCATACAAATTAAGCCAATCGCAACCCAACCCCTAATCCTACCAAGTTTTTTCTCATATATTTCTTCCTTGATCTTGCCTTTTAATTTTACTATTTTTTACATACTGAAAAAATAGCTACTTTGTCTCTAACAACAGAAACAAAGGCCACAGAGCCACAGTTTACGCTGCATCTCTACACCAATAGTGTTCCAGAAAGCACATGGATCATACTGCAGAACCCCTACAGCCCTGGTTATTGCGCTGGTCACTAAAGCTCATTAGGTGACTTCAACGTCTAGTACTGTGAGAGAAGGGGACATGTTCTCTCTATCCAATCTCCACAGCACTCATAATTTAAGAACCTTCTCTCACCCCTTCCCACCACTTACAGCACAATCCTACACTTGACAAATACAGGGTACAGGGTATGGCACATGCTCTCAGATGCCAACACAGTAACATCTCTGCTGGCACAACTATAGATCTATAATCTCTATATAGAAAACTCTGCTTTCTAAAGTCTACTGTCCAAGAGGACAGAGGACACTCCAAGTGGCCAGCTGTGCAGACCACAAGGGAAGCCTGCAGCATGTCTGGCAGCCAGGACTAGCGTGATCCCAGCTGTTCCTCTGTGAAGTTGCTGACCTACTTGTTCCAGACAGGAGCCTCTCACCAGCATTAGTCAAGCCCTGCCATTGAAGCCCCAGTTAAATGACATCGCTAGGGGTGTGACGTGCACTGGGGGGAGTGACACCACTATTGGCCAAAATTGTTAAAATTGCAGTTTTTAGGAATTATACCATTATTTATGTATCATTTGATGTGTAATTTACAGCAGAATGCAATACAATAAACCGTGCTGAAATACCTCTATTCTATCAAAAGTTATAGCCAAAAAACCAGCGGAGATGGGGGCAATGATGCATAGCCACGCCCACTGCCCTGGGTGTTGCCACTGCATGGGAGGAAGTTTATTATGGGGGTGACACGCTGACCTCCCGCACCAGGTGACAAAACCCCAGTGACGCCACTGCCCAGTACCATGTGCCACAGACACCAATTCTATGCTGACATACCTTAACCACCAGCACAACTACAGCCCGTGTAAATCCCAAAATAGGGTGGAGACATGGGTGACATGGGGGATGGTGTGGGATGGGAAGGAGCTGAAGTATGTCATATCCTAAAACCCCTCTAAAATCCTCTATGGAGAACTCGTGCAAGGAAAGCGCCCTACAGGTAGACCACAGCTGCAATACAAGGATATCTGCAAGAGGGATCTGAAGGCCTTAGGAGTGGACCTCAGCAGGTGGGAAACCCTGGCCTCTGAGCGGCCCGCTTGGAGGCAGGCTGTGCAGCATGGCCTTTCCCAGTTTGAAGAGACACTTGGCCAACAGTCTGAGGCAAAGAGGCAAAGAAGGAAGGCCCATAGCCAGGGAGACAGACCAGGGACAGACTGCACTTGCTCCCGGTGTGGAAGGGATTGTCACTCCCGAATTGGCCTTTTCAGCCACACTAGACGCTGTTCCAGAACCATCTTTCAGAGCGCGATACCATAGTCTTTCGAGACTGAAGGTTGCCAACATGCAAAACCCCTCTGAACAATATACATGACCCAAATGTTAAAAGAATGCTACATCAATGTTGGAGCTGCCATAAAAATGCCAGAAAATCCCACAAGTCTTCCCTGCCCACTTTCCTACAGTGGAGCACAGGATACACACAATACTCTGTAGCTAACTGCAGCCCATCACTAAGCCCCTGCCAGGGAGCCCAGAACAGATGCAAGAGTATGCAGCATGGACTACCTCTCTGACTTCATGTCTTGCACACTTAAGAGCACACGCTTGCATGAGAATGGGGATGCAAACTATGAAGAAAGGGCTCTTTCCAAAAACAACCTGCTGCCTTCACAACATGGATGGCAATATACTGTGTTAACACACATCTTCTCAGAATAATTACTGCAGGTACTCTATACACAAACACAGGAGCAAGGACAATGCCCCCCACATAGACAGAGGGGAGGGAATTTCATATCTCAACATGCTGGTGCTGCATATCTGCCTCATGTCTCTCCTCTGCCCGCGGTATTGTCCAATGCCCCTGTGCCGTGCACTGTGTGGCCTAAGCATCCCTTCCTGTTGCAACAGCTATCATCACTGAGTGTCTGCTCTCTCTTGGGGAATACCAGGTACTACAACCATTGAAACTGCTGGTCAAACACTCATAAAGAGCCTTTTTGTTTTTAGGACTGTGGCATTGCCACATGGCACAGAGCAGTCATTTCTCCCAGAGTTCCACTGCAATCTCCATCGGGCGAGGCCATGCTCTCGGGCACCACACTCTCACCCTCAACAGGGCATTCCTGCATGTGAATCCAGCTAGCGCAACTCTCCCCCACAAACACGGAGTATGCATTCCAATCCAGAGACTGTGTGTTGTTGATCCTACTATGTCTTGCAACACTCTCTCTGCTTCTTTTTGTTCTCTACAGGCAGTTATCCAACAAGGCAAGAGGACACAAGACCCTCCAAATAGACAGACCACAAGAGAAGCCAGCAGCATGCCTGGAAGCCATGACTAGTGTGATCCCAGCTGTTCCTCTGTAAGGTTGCTGACCTACTTGTCCCAGACAGAACCATCTCACCATGCAAACTCCATGACAGACAGTGATTTAATTGGCGCAGCCAGACCGCATTGACACCTACTGGTTGGCTATCTGTCAACTTGCAAAGGGACAAGAGGCTTGCTGGGAGGAGACGGCTGGTAATCATCTTGTGTCTCTCTTTCAGATGCTGCTCAGTTTCTGAAACTGTGCAATAAAAACTCTGACTAAATCACACTTTTCTCTTTGTTAGCAGGTGGGGATACTCTCTCCCCCACCCTAGCTGTTTCATATATCAGTTAGCCTCAGGGTGGAGCTCCATGGGGAGGAAGGAGGGGACTGTCTGCTACCAGGGCCCAAGGTCTGCAGCATCCTCACTCTCTGATTTATTGGGTTCTGGGGAGGGCAATGAGGGGGTGATCCCTTGTGATCACGTCATTTGTTTTCTACCATGCTCTCTCTCTCTCTCTCTCTCTCTGGACAGGCTGCTGCAATAGGGGCTCTATGCTACATACAAGCCCAAAGAAACTGGCTAGTGTGAATTCCAGACAACTCCACCTCCTCTTTTTGTTTCTGGCCAGTCATGCAAAAGGTGAGTGTGACATTAGTGACAGCAAGCCCCATGACTGGACTTGTAGCTGTCTTGCTTGGCTTCCAGCCTTGATCTCTGTGCAGTGGCATAGCAGTCGCTTATGGGAGTGCTATTAGAGCTCTTCTTATCCTAGTCCCTTCTGTGACAAAAGAGCTCCTTCCACAGCAACTTGAGCCCTTGCCCTGGGGAGACTTGTGCATTTATTTATATGTGCCTGTCCTCTCCCAAGGACGCCATCTTTCTTCTTTTGGCTTGCTGCATTCATAGTGCTGATCCTAAGAATTTAATTTCTCTTTCCCTGGCTCTTCCCTCAACATCACCTCATCTCTTCCCCAGCTGCACCACGTACTTTCAGCACATGTCCGAGGACACACAACACTCCATTACAACACCTGCACCGCATCCAACCAGTTCCTCCTAAGGGTACTTAATTGGCACAAAGAGATGGTAGATAACTATATCTAAAGGATATGGAAGAAAGTCAGATCCTTCTTTGAAGGTCCTCCTCGGGAGTGAAGAAAGAGGCATCCTCCCCCCTCCTGCACCCCCTGGAGGCACAAAAATCAGAGGTCTAAGACCTTTGAGATTGTGGTTTACCATTGTTGATTTCTATTACTATTAATATATCATTTTTTTAAAATGACACATGAACAGATTTAAGTTTATAATAAGACAGCAAAACGAGAAGTTACATAGGGGATAGATGCAGCACCTCCCAGTAGTTTTTGCTTTAATATAGCTATGGGAGGCTCTGAATTTGAACAGAGTATTGGGGATAAGGGAGAAGTGGTACTTAACCCTGTCCCCGAAACAAATTTTCCAAATGAAAAACTCACCCCAAACAGCTTTTCTTCTCATGTGTAAAAGATACCTCCTTTATGTAGGGAGAAAAACAATTGGGGTGGGGGGTGCGGGGTGGAATTTTGTTCAGGAAAATAGCCTGCCAAGAAAGGACACAGTACCCCTTTCCTCTGTTCCTCTGTGTAGGGAGAAACCACTATATAAACCCATCTGTCCATTAAGAACTTTGGCAGCTGCCTTGCCTTGCATGTTGTTATTGAGCAAGGCTTGCCTGGCATGCATTTGGAACAGAGTCTTCTCCATGATAGCCCCACCCCTTGTGGAACTCAGGGAGTTCAATACCCCCTTCTCCTGCTTTTAAAAAGGTACTTAAGATTCACCTGTTCTGCCAGATTTTTGGTTTGTGGGCTGCTGTTAAAAAATTTTATTTTTTGTCTGCTGCTTTGAACAACTACTTTTTATCTGGTTTTATTGTGTGCCCTTTTTTTTAATTATTGAGATTTCATTATAACTGCCCATGGGTCTACTTGTGAAAGGTAGCATATGAATGAATGAATGAATGAATGAATGAATGAAAGCTTCTTGGGAAAATGATTTTGACCCAGAAAGCCTGTAGAGAAAAGGTGAAACTGTTCTTCCCCCCTCCCCCCCACTGCTGGTCTGATCAAATTTGGAACCCTTCACAACTGCTAAATGGAAACAAAAAATGTTGGAACGTGCTTCTTACATCATGTCTTCTTTGGCCCTAAATCAACAACAAACAAGCCAGCTGTATACAAAAATGAAATCAATCCCTAAAGCTTCATAATACTTCCTGAAGCATCCATTCCTTAAACTCTTTGGCTGATGTTACGCTTGTGCACCACTCCCTCAAGATCACAAAGCCAAAGTTATATCTGCCTCTGCTTCTTTTTCCCTTCAGCACCAAACTGATTCAGAAAAGACATTAAATAGTCTGGATTACGAAACACATGAATTGGAGTGGGAAGCCCCACCTATAACCAATTGATTCTTGTTTTTAAGCTGCTCTCAAAAGCACCTTGGGGAAAGATCTCACGTACAATTGTACGTGAGGGTTGTGTTATCATCTGATCAGGTTATTTCCCCCAAACATTTGTTGCACTAATTTTTTTTTAACTCTTGTTGTACAACTTGATGAATAGATAACAGGGGTGTTTGTCAAAGCAGGAATACCTAGTGTGAAGCCTAGTGTGAATACAGTGCTATTCCACTTCATTTCTCTCCTCTCTTCCAGGAACAGGCAGCCTTTTCTTTTTGATGTGAGGCCACATGTGGGATCTGAAGTGGTTTCCTTACACTGCCTCCTGTTTAGGATGCTGAAGCATACAGCAGCCAGCACTTCAGCAGAGAGCAGGAAAAAAAAATCCACAAATGTGCCTCAATGGAGGAATATGGGATTTCCTCCTTCTGTCGTGTCTTGCTTAGAGGCTGAGACTGGCCCTAGAAAGGAGATCCAGTTAAGGCACAGAAGGGTATGATGGGGGGGGGGGTGTGTGCAAGAGAAGAGAAGCAGTTGAGGGCAGATTATGGTTGGATACCCATGTGAGAGCCAAGAAGGCAAGACTTTTATAGAGCTAAGGAGTCAGAGGCAGAAGGTGAATTGAACAGGGTTGACCTGACACGCACCTTGCCTCTGACATGCCAGGCCCATGAGGCTTTAATCCTTTTGTCTTGCTAATGGGACTGAACATGGGTGGCACAGGTGATAGAGGGTTGGAGACCAGCTGCCATTTAAAATGGCATCATCACCCTACCAGCACTTTGTATCTTCATACACATGAGTGGTCCTTGGATGGATATTTTCAGTGTTAGCTGGAAACATATCAAAGCATGCAGAATGCAGGCCATATCAGTTAATAACGTCTCAGTGTCAAGCAAGACCATTGATCCATCTAGCCTGGTACTGTCCATTCTGACCAGCATCAAGATCTGTCCAGAAATCTCAAGTAGAAACGAATGGAGTGAGAGATAAAAGCAGCACCTCTACATTTCTTCCTCCTCTCTATTGCAGTATCATGTAGAGAAACAAAACATGGGTTGTGAAGTCTTCATGCTCCAAGTCTGCTTGTCCCCACAAGCAACAGGGGAAGGGCAACTCTCAGAGTGTTGAAACTCAGAGTGTCACATGACAGGTCATGTCATGAGATGATGTCAGTCTTCGATGAGGGTGCCAGTCAACCTGGCATGCATTACTGAGACCTGGTAGTTGAGCTGGGGTGATCTGGTTGCTTCTGGCTGTGCCTCTCAAAGTTTATGACTTGGGACCCCAACCCGTCTGGTTGTTCTTCCGCTGACACCAGTTTCCTAGCTTGCCAGAACCTCATTCTTCGAAAGGTCTTGAAGGGATTAGGGAGACTCCCTTCCAGTAACCTGCACCATGCCAGAATTTACTGCAGAATTGGTCTAGAGACGATAAAACTTCTCAGAAAAACTGGATTTATTTACAATTGCTCCTAAATGCCTGCTCCCTCCAAACAGAACTCATTCAGTTATTTCATTTACTGATGGGCCGTGAGCCTCAGCTGACAGCTGTGCTCAAGATTTCATTTGAGAGCCTACCATGTGTCAGAGCTGGCAGCAAAAAGCAACACTTCTCTACCACCATTGAGTCCACCATAAAAACGTCCTCATAAGAACAACATAAGAACAACCGTCTCTAGTGGGATGGCTCTAAGTGGTGCAAAGCCTTCTTCCAGCTGGTCAGTAGTGGAGCTATGAAGCTCAGTAAAGTGGAGCTTTACTGAGGAGCTATGAGCTATGAAGCAGGTGAATGAAGTGGATCCCTCAGAAGTCTGCTGTGACTCTTTTGCAAAGCACTTTGGAAATAATATACCTGTACCAACAATATGCTTGTACCTGTGCCAACAAAGAACCCATGTGGTCTACAGATCTGCAGACCAACATGGCTAAGGCTGCAGTGCTAACCACACTTTCCTGAGAGTAAGCCCCATTGAACAAAATTGGACTTACTTCTGAGTAGACCTGGTTAGGATTGTGCCCTTGAGCACCAACTCAGCCTGTGTTATGGGATGACTTTCAGATATTGAGGTCCAGCTACATGAACAAGGTGCTTGGAGGAGTGCCCATTTACCAGTGCCCACCCTGACTCATTACATTACGCAAGGGAAGGGTGGACCAGCTGGATCTAGGTGGTAGTCCAAGATCTCAGGAAGGAACCAGATGATGTGAGAAATGTGTGGCTGACAATGAAAGCAGCAATTCTGCATTTCTTACTCCTCCTTGCAAGAAGCAGCCTTTGCTCCAGCTATCAGATATATCTTTCTGGGAGGCAAAACATTCTGGGAGGTGGTGGTAGTGCAACTGGCCATTTTTCGATGGTACCAATGATCCTTATCCATTTTGATCCAGATTCCAGCCTTGTTTGGACACTGAAATAGTGTTTGTCACCCTGACGGATGACCTCTGCCAGGAGAACAGGGAGAGTGTGACCCTGCTAATTCTCCTGGATCTCTCAGTGGCTTTCAGTACCATCAGTCATTTCATCCTTTTGGACCAGTTGACTAAGTTGGTCTTTTGGACCAGTTGGACCACTGTGCTTTGATGCTTCCATTCCTACCTTGCTCAGCGGCAGAGCATCTGCTTTGCATGCACAACATCCCAGGTCCCAGGTTAAATCCCCAGCATTGCCAGGAAAGGCAGAGAAAAATTCCTGTCTGAAACCCTGGGGAGCTGCAGCTGGTCAGGGTTGACACTACCAAGCTACACGGACCAATGGTCTCAAAGAGAAGAAGGCAGCTTCCACTGTGAAGAAAATTACACTCTTGCTCTGATGATTTAACCGGTGCACAGTTGTTATGGATTTTTCTTTAATGCATCTTAGCTGCTTTCAGAGGGTTTTGCCTAAGAAAGTTGGATACAATAAAAAAAAATACATTTTTCAAACAACACCTTTTTTGTTTCTTTCCTTATTATCAGGGTCAGGAAAAATGGGGTTGCTGCTTCCAGCAACAGCCACACATCTCTCCTACTTGCTGAGTTCCAGCCTCAGGCAAAGTTCTTCACAAGCTTTCCTACTGGAGATATTTTTACTTGAGGTGCAAGAGCCTAAACTCACAGGCAGCACATCAGCTCCACCTTGAAGTGTGAGAAAGGGAAGGAAATCAGGCACACTGGAGACAGGGGTGGTGCGACTCAGAATGACTCCTGATGCCTCCCCCGGTCTGACACTGCTGCCTTTGCAGGCACATACATACACACCTCTTACCTTGCTCCTGGCACAGGTTCTTCAAACACAGAAGTGCAGGACTTTCCATTTTATTTAAAGGGATTGTGCAAATGAAGGAGCTCCTTCATTTGTGTAGTCCTTACCTATCAAACCAGAAATCCTGCACGTCTGTGTTTGAGGAAACTGCCCCAGGCTGGGCGGGAAGGAGACGGTGGCAGCGACAGGCTTGAGCTGAAATGCACCCCAAATCTGGCACCCTCTTTTGCCATGCCATGCAGCTCAAACTCCATCAAAATCAAGCTCTCTGCAGCTTGGAGCTTGGCATTCCTGGAAGATCAGATGATGTTTGGCATTATCGTTGTGTGGAAATGCCAAGGAGATGCCACAGAGTAAGGGAAGGAGTCCCCATCATGGTACAGACCCCATTTGTGGGAATATTGCCTCTCGCTACCCTGCAGTCCGCCACTGAGGCAACCTGCATCACTTTGGGCACAATCCTAACCACTTATGTCAGTGGTTATCCTAACCGTCTGAGGCAAAGAGGCAAAGAAGGAAGGCCCATAGCCAGGGAGACAGACCAGGGACAGACTGCGCTTGCTCCCAGCGTGGAAGGGATTGTCACTCCCGGATCGGCCTTTTCAGCCACACTATATGCTGTTCCAGAACCACCATTCAGAGCGCGATACCAGAGTCTTTCGAGACTGAAGGTTGCCAACAACGATATGTCAGTGCTTTCCAGCGCTGACATAATGGCAATGCAGCTCTGAGGTAAGGGAACAAACATTCTCTTACTTTGAGGAGGCCTCCGTGAGTGACACCCAACTGCAGGATGCAGCAAACGTCCCATTGGCACCGCTATGCCAGTGCTGGAAAGTACTGACATAAGGGGTTAGGATTGCACCATTAGCCTCATAGATGGGCCACCCCTGACTCGAGAGGTGCATTCATGTTGGTTTCAGAATAGTAGCCAATTCGGGGGTAGAACTGTGGCAGCTAATCCAACAACCAAGAATGTGCTTTTGTCCCTCCTTCCTCTCTGCACTGCGCCACAAGCTAGACAAGGAAAAGGGTGTGTGTGTGTGTATGTATGTGTGTGTGAGAGAGAGAGAGAACTTCTTGCCTTCCTGACAAATTTATCACAGCCCCTGCAAGCAAGAAAATCCTATTGGATTCACTTCAGTATATTGGGGGTGGGGAGGAAAAAGGAGGCCAGCATGTTAATCCCTTTGTATCAGCTAGACATCAAAAGACAGCAGGATCCTCAGAGCTGGGCTCTCGGATAATCAAAACTGTCTGACTGGGGATGAAGGGCGGTGTGGAGGGGGGGAAACAAGAAGAAGTTAAATTAGCCACCTTTGTATTATGTTTTTCCAAGCCACCGCATTCTAAATCCCAGGCTGCCATCCCTAAGTAAACTGTTAAGATGCACACAGGCTTCTATATATCAAGAGAAAGAATGCCTAGGGGTGGGCTGAATTAGTCATTGTGTTAAGTCAGCCACAAAACAGGGTCCTAGCAAACACTCCCTGCACTGCTGGGGCCTAATTATCTCTGGCATTTCCCCAGTGAGGAGAGGACTGGCCCACTTTTGACTCTGTTTGGAGATCCTTCAAAATTCCCCAAAGCTCAGGATTTGGTGGCTGCCTCTCTCTTTCACAAATAACGTCGGCCAAATTTTTCAGCAGAAAAAAAAGCATGACAGTTCTTGTAAGCCACAACGGGACCCGTATGTGTCCTGGGGGGTGGGGGGTGGGCGAGTTTCAGGATGAATTAAAGGGTAAAAGTATTGCAGAACACAATGGCCCTGATCCAGTTCTGGTCACACACTCCTAGCTGCTCACACAAACAGCAGCTTAGAACGGGGAAGCCGATCCCCATCCTCCTCCAAGACGAACCCAGCCAACTCAGTAGGGACCAGATGTGCACTGCAACAATGACGCACACTGGCTGTGCGTTGCTGGACTGGGGGCACTGGTATTTGCTTGTAATGAGTACAGAGCAACTGTTCAGCCTGCTAACCCAGGAGCTGACAAGATAATTTAGACTTTGGCTGCTGTTAATATCCCTTCTGCAGCAGAGTTTGTCAGCCTGCCAGATAATTGAAGAGGTAATCAATTTTCTTGAAAATATATTAATAAACAAAATACACTTAAATCACATTTGTATGTTGAGAAGCTCTATGGAAGTGGGCAATAAGAGCCCCATCACACACTTGACAGTTTATTAATTCCTGCTCAGTAAACATAAGAACTTGACCTGAAGACGACATTCTAATTTGCATGCCATTGTAAGAATAGAGCCACCAGGGCATGTGCGATGGGACATATCCTTACTAAGGTAAAATAATAAATGGGGGGCAAACTTGTGATTGCATGCCCCACCCCTGTAGTGCGCACACAAGTCCTTTGAGTCTCATCCATGATCAGGTTGAAGATACAGCAATCACATCACCGTCCTAAGGAGTGTGTCTTACTTTGTCACAGACCTGGTCAGCACAGGGAGGGATATAGTGTCTTCCCCAGAAGAGCACAAAGTCTCAGGCAGCCACTGGCCACTGCTAAGCACCATTCGTTTAATAGAGCTCATCGCAAACTCCGCAATCCAGCTAGCTTGCCAAGCTGGCTCCCTGCCGGTTGGTGAGCTAAGCCTTAATTAATTGGAGAGGGGAAATGGTCCACGGGGATCTAGAGATTCCTCCCTCCCTTGCGCCAGACAACACCCCCAAGAATGAAAGAGAAAAGCATGAATGGGGGGAGAATCCAAGCCAAACTGGCAAGGGTGCAGATTAGCAATGTAGAAAAGGATGCCTGGACACTGATGCCTACTTCAGCCCAGTCACCTCCAGAGAAGTACTTGCTTAGCAGTTACACTGCCTCTTCCCCACTCAAGTACTAACTCTTTTCCAGTTCCTCTCCCTAAGGTCCCCAAGGTGGGAGCAGTAGCAACACTAGTGAGAGGCCTTACATTTCAAGAGCATTGAAAGTACAGGAGCACCAGGAAACACGGCAAGAAACTCATGGGAGGAGGGCTGCAATCTTATCCACACTTACCTGGGAGTAAGCTCCATTGGCTACAAGTAGATATGGATAGTATTGGGCTCTAAGCCCCATTGATCACAGTGGGACTTACTTCTGAGAAGACATGCATAGGAGCATACATATAACAGGGGGACATGGTTTACTAGCACGCCAATCATGCTGTTTTGGATTCCACATAATTCAAAGAGCTAAGCTAGGATCTGCCACAGGGCTGGCCCATCCATGAGGTCAAATGGAGCAGTCGCCTCAGGCAGCAGATTGGTGGAGGGGCACCACTCTGTGTCCACCTATTTGCCTCCACTCCTCCTCCTCCTCCTCCCACTCTCCCAGATTGGAAAAGGGAGAGGAAGAGGAAATGTGGAGGGAACAATCCAGAAGACTGAGAGGAGCAGGGGCTGGTGTGTCATCGGGTAAGCAGGGGCAGCACTGGGCAGGCCACATCAAGCATCAGATAGTCTTCAGCTGGCCCTGACCTGCCAGATTTATTTATTGGGTTGGAGTCTCTCAGCAAAAGCATGTAAACCTTCAAGGAAGGAAATAACCTAGAAACACACTCACACCACACTGGGTGGATATGATAAACCTCACAGGACCCCAATATTGTAACAAGATCAGCATTCCTTCCTGGTTTGGCCAATTAAGCCTGTCCAGAAGGGAGCTGCGCTGCCAGGAATGATGCGGTTCTGCTTCCCCAATTAAGCACGCCCATTTGGATCTGCCTCGTGCCACCCTTGGGGCTCAGCCAGGCCTTTGATAAACCCCTTGCTTTTGAGAGGCTCAGGCGGGGCTTTCCACCACTCTAAATACCAGGCTAAGCTAGTATAATACCCAGTCTGAATAGTTCATGAGGCCCCACCACCACCACCACCACAGACAGTTATGCAAAATTCCCCAGAAGGTATGCCTTCTGTGCAAAACCCCACCAGGGACAGAAGAAAACGAAAGGGGGCGAAAAACTTGATTAGGTTCCAAACGCTCCAGTGGCCTCTGTTCACTGGGATAGTTGTGATTTTTCTGGTATTTGTTCGTGGTAATTATTGTCCGAAGCGCCTTTGAAAAATTGATCTCACTGGGAGTTGCTGCAGTTACCATTCTTCATCTTTCAGCCCTTTCCCCAAGGCTCCAGAAGCTCAATTCAAGTGGAAGTAGATGCATCACGCTCATATATGCAGAAACACATGCACACACGCACTAGAGCCCCATACATTGGCACAGCCCGCTCTGTAAGGGTACTACAGCCAATGAGGTTCATTCTGAACATTTCATAAAACAACCATGTTGTGCTAGGAAATTTTTAACCCAAAGTAACTATCATCCTCTTCAGCTTTTAATCCACTGCAGGGCAGGATGCAGAGAAGAGCCCTGGGTAATGTGTACTAGCGCCAGAAGGGGCATATTTCACACTCAAGCAGCGATCAGGACCAATGTGAATCAGGACACAATCCTAACCAGGTCTACTCAGAAGTAAGTTCTATTTTGTTCAATGGGGCTTACTCTCAGGAAAGTGTGGTTAGGATTGCAGCCTTCATGTCCCTATTTTCATCTGTGAAACCTTGAAGGGCATTGGAACAGTGGTGGCTCTAGCTTTAAGGGGACTCTGGGACAAAAGCATGCCCAGGCCTCCTTTCATACCTCATGTGCATGTCAGCAGCTACTCCCTCATGGATGCAAATCCTCCATCATGCAGCTGCACCACCACCATTATGCACCACCTGCAGCTAGAAGAGCAGTGATGAAGGAGGACTCTTGCTTGTCTGCTGCCCAGTTCCTGGTTAGCTTGCCCAGACAGGCACCCAATGGGGATGCTGGGCAGCAGACAACAGAGAACAGGTGGCAGTAGTGCAGCCATCCTCTTTCACCCCTCTGGTAGTGTTTAACAATTTCCCAATGCCTTAACCCCAATGCGGCTTTGGGGGACAGGACATCTGGGAATTATAGAATGGCAGACTGTCTACTGCTCCTGCTGCTTCCCCACAATCACCTGATAAGCATCCCCAGGGACAGTGGGCTTCTGAAAGATTTTTTTAAAAAAAGCACAAAGGATAGACCTGGTGAACTTCCCTTGGCAGAGTGTTCCACAGACCAGGTGCCACCACAGAGAAAAACCTGCTCCTTGTAGCTGCCAAGGATTTGCTGCCAGCCAAATTTCAGATGGCTGTGGGAATTGGACCACAGTCTCCAAAAGTCATGACTTTCATGTATCACTTGATTCCACTGTTGTCATGAGGATCTCCTCAATGGAGAACTCGTGCAAGGAAAGCGCCCTACAGGTAGACCACAGCTGCAATACATCTGCAAGAGGGATCTGAAGGCCTTAGGAGTGGACCTCAACAAGTGGGAAACCCTGGCCTCTGAGCGGCCCACTTGGAGGCAGGCTGTGCAGCATGGCCTTTCCCAGTTTGAAGAGACACTTGGCCAACAGGCTGAGGCAAAGAGGCAAAGAAGGAAGCCCCATAGCCAGGGAGACAGACCAGGGACAGACTGCACTTGCTCCCGGTGTGGAAGGGATTGTCACTCCTGAATTGGCCTTTTCAGCCACACTAGACGATGTTCCAGAACCACCATTCACAGCGCAATAATAATAATAACAACAACAACAACAACAACAACAACAACAACAACAACAGGTATTTATATACCGCCTTTCTTGGTCTTTATTCAAGACTTTATTCAAGGCGGTTTACATAGGCAGGCTTTATTAAATCCCTATTAAATAGGGATTTTTACAATTTCAAAGAAGGTTCTTTCTTTCAAGAACGACTACATTCAAGGTGTTTCATTCCGATCTGGCTTCACATTCTGGCCTCCATCCTCCCACGCTCAGAGCAGATGGAATTGCTCGGCTTCAGCTTGTCAGCTGCTCCAAGGTCGCACGGTGCCGGTGGCCTCGAACTGGCGACCTTGTGGATGTTATCTTCAGGCAGACGGAGGCTCTCCCCTCTAGACCAGACCTCCTGCCCATAGTCTTTCGAGACTGAAGGTTGCCTACTACATGACTATGTGGCACTGCTCTGCCTAGCCTGAGCCCACTATAAGTGGAGGTGGCTAGGGCACAAGTGTACGCCTGTGCAACAACTGGGCTCTTTGAAAGAGATACAGATTGGGGAAGAAGGGGACAACAGTGCAGCAAGCCCCTGAAGACAGCAACTGTCATGGCTGGCAGGTGTACTCATGAAAGTAGCATTTGCAAGACTGGTACTTGGAAGGAGCTTGAAAACCCTGGCTTGAAGGAGCTTGTGGACCACAGTAGGACCACAGTAGGAAGGGAAGCTCACACGGGGGACGGGGACGGGGGGGCATTCATAACTACTGCCTTTAAACCTGGGTCTCAGAGCCAAACAAGATATGACATGAGGGACCAGAGGTGTAATGCACAGCCCCTGTACCTGGGGCAGTGACAACACAAGGACTTGTGACATCATGACATCATTTCCAGGTTCTCCGCAGAGGAGGGAGTGTTTGCTGCAGTGGTTTTGCACAGCCCATTCCTTCTCCTGTGGAGGCTGCCTTTTGAAGGAGAAGGAACGGGGAGGCACAAAGCCACCAGCACCTCCTGGTGGAGCCGGGGTAAAGCCTGTGGGGCTGTCATGCCCCCCCCCCCAGCATAGTGCCCAGGGCACATTCCCCTCAGACTCCGCCCTAGTTACACCTCTGTAAGGGACAAATGAACTGTCTCAATATTAATATTTATATTAATTAATACCCTATATAAATACTTAATATTTTTAACTTCAGTACTGCAACAGGGGCTCCAAATGTTATCACTGCAGCGATAGGAAGAATTGCATAATTCTCCTCCACATGAGACTGCCAAAAGTGCTCTCTGCAACTTGCTTTTCGCCGTGCAGGGTTAAAGATATATGGCTCCAGTACTGGCAGGCTCTAATTGGACAAATCAAACGTATGCAAAAGGGAGAGACTTTTCTTGTCAAAATAATTACTAGGAGCAACAGGGAAAGAATCAGGAGTCTTTTAGAGGAGAAAGATTTAGGTCACACATGTAGGTGCCCTTTAGAACCTGACATAAAAGACTGTGCACATTTTGTGCTTCAGTATTTGAACACAGCTACAAATCCTGCTGCAACCTGTAGCCCAGAACTCTTTGAACTGGGCCATATTGGTCACTGCAATCAGAGCGGCCTTGGATTTTAGCCCCTGTCTGATTTGGGGATTTAAATTTTAACCACTAAGAGCTGGAAGAGAGCCAAAACAGACACCCTGCCTTTTATTCTGGAGCTGGAATTTCCCCCCCCCCCCTGAAATTAGCATAATACAGTGGAGAGTAGTAAAAATAACACTTAGCATTATAAGGTGTTTCAGAGTTTTCAGCATATTACACAAGCCCTTAAACATTTTGCTGTCTTAAACATTAGACCTATTCTTGGGTACATCTGGGGTGCTGAATCCAAAAATGCATCCGTTTTGCCTGATTGGCTCTAGTCTTGGGGATACGGCATAACCACTTTATATGCTAATTCAAGCAGCTACCTCACTAGTGATCTGTACAACAGCCCTGAAAGGTTGACAGCCAGATATTTGCTTAAGTGAGTTCTTGGCAGGGGCCTTGAAAATAGGAACTACAGGTGGCCTCTACTCCCCCACTCCGCTCTGGTTCCATCCAAATCAGAGGGTGCATACAGCAGCTATTTAAATATAAAACTATAGTACAGAAATGCAGGCTCCAATCATATTATCTATGATTGCCTAGTTTGGTTCTTAAACATGGAATACCAGGCCTGATAAAGATGATGAACACAAGACATCAAAAAAAGAAGGCTGGTGCAAAAAGGATGGCCAATGAGATGCAAGAAAAGGGCCAAGAAGATAGTGATGTGAAAAAAAGCAGCAGCAAAAAGAAATTGCTCAAGGAGGCGACAGTCTTGGAGTATAACTTCTTCGTGCAGCAATCCAGGCCCAGCGTAATTAATACCAAAAAGTCACCCAAATGCTTAGCCAGGAAAAACTACTCAGAGATGGGAGAGACAGCCAACTGGCTCCGAAGGCTGCGGTATAGGGAAAGGATTGGCAGGAAAAAAGTGTCACAGACTCACCCTCCCTCCGTGGCACAGAACCCCACATACAAATGCTGACCACCTATTTGGCCCAGGGCCGAAGGAGAAGAATGGAGAAAGATGGTAATGGCTGGATAACCGCCAGGGAACAGTCTACAGAAAAATAATCCCCTTCTTTTTACTCCGACCAAATCGTTACAGAGCCCCAACAGAATGCTAGGTGCTGTTCAAGTCACAGATTTAATACAATCCATTCCCAGAGTGCTTGCAGCTGAATAAGGGGTCAAGTAGACACAATATAGGAGTTGTATGGTTGGATCTCCTGATGGTTGTTTTTTTTTTTTTTCTAAAAAGCTGCCATGGGGAAGGGGGGATTTGGATTGGGGCCACAGTACAGAGGACAGGGGGTCCAACCCTTCCTCCCACATCATGGGTTCATTCCAAATCTCACACTCATGCCCCTGAAGCCTCCCTTAGCAAAGCAGGGAAACCTTCCCCACTTGACTTAGCAGGGAACAGCGAGACGCAGCAGCTGCGGCAGTGGGCTGTCCGCTTCTTCCCCCAGTGCCATTTTACAGAGCCTGCTCCTGCTGCTGCTCCTCACCATCATCTGGTAAGCCAAGTAGATCCCAGGACCCAATGGGGAGACAGGTGGTGGGGAGCAGGTGGCAACCCCAGATGCTCTCATTCAGGTTGCCCAAGCACCGTGGGTGTTTGGGTAGCTGATGCATACATGTGCATGGTGGGACACATAAGAACATAAGAAGAGCCCCACTGGATCAGGCCAAAGGCCCATCTAGTCCAGCTTCCTGTATCTCACAGTGGCCCACCAAGTGCTCCAGGGAGCACACAAGACAACAGACACAACCTGCGTCCCGGTGCCCTCCCCAGCAGCTGGCAATCAGAGGCAGCCTGCCTCTAAAACCAAACAATTGGGGATCCCCCACAAAGCTTTTGCCTTAGGGCCTCCAAAAGCTGACCTGACGCTGTTTGTACTTCTGGTGTAGGGGTGAGGCGGATGAGGCCCAATCCATTTTTATTTCTTCAGTTTTACACCAGCCTTCATCCAAGGAGCTCAGGGTGGTGTACACAGTTCCTCCCTTTCCCTTGTCTTCACAACAACTCTGTGAGGTAGGTGAGGCTGAGAGATAGTGACAGGCCGTGGGGGGGGGGCTTCATGGCTGAGCGGGCATTTGAACCTGGATCTTCCAGGTCAACATCCAACACCAGAACCACAACACCAGTGGTTCCCAAACTGTGTGTTGCGATGCCCTGGGACATTTCAAGGCACATGCCAGGGCGCTGCAGACCACCCACTGCCCTGGCGGGGAAAGCGTCCCACTTTGGGAACCACTGCACTGCACCATCCTGATTCTCGAGAGAGTTTGGAAAATGAGGATTTGGTGCTGGTGTGGGGAGCAACAGAGGAGGAAGTCAGGGCAGAGTCTGAAGAAGAGGGACGAGCCATGACAGTTAAGGCTAGATGCCTCCACTTATCAGATTTTGGATGCAATACCAAGAGGCAGCTGTTTACATCATGCCCTGCTTGCGAGCATCTCAGAGACAGCTGGCTGACCTCTTTTGGGGGCCTTCAATCTAATCCAACAAAACAATTCCTACAGTCTCATCTTCCCTCTCAGTATGAATGGCAGAAGCTACCACCTTCTTTCATCATGTGAGCGGTGAGCCTCTGGGAGAAAGAGGTCATGAATTCTGGGAAATCCTCACTCTAGCAGAGAAACCCAGGCTGGGATGTCAAGCTCAGATCAAAGCAATTCTAGGCCGCTTTGCGGGGGGGGGGGGGGGGAGGGGGGGAATGTTGCCCAAGTGTGGCAAGAGGTGGTGAAGAGAGGGAAGGATTAAGGAAAAACCTCTGCACAATGAGAGCCCTGCTCCAAGGCTGGGGTGGTCCTGCAATGAGCAATTCACAACAATAAAGGAAGAAAAAAGAAAACCTGGTTTTTCCCAGGCGTGGCAGGCCTGTGCAAACATTTCAGCCAGCCCTCAACAGCCTACGGGTCTTGCATTTCTTTTTGGGAAAAAAGGGCATATAATTATATCCTAAGGAGGAGCAACATAAAAGGAGCTTGTGTCTCCAGTGGTTGGAGTGGGGAGCTGGGAGCTGAGATTCCTGGATTCTAATGAGTTAACTTCAAGGAGCCAGGAGTCCCAGATTGTGCAGCCTCTGACAAAATGGGAGAGATGCTGGCCATACCATTAGGTGGGGGAGGAGGAAGAAAAGGGGTGAAATGAAGAGGGAATCTCTGTGGTTGGAAGGAGGCAATTAAGCAGAGCTTGGTTGAGGCTCAAACCTCCTGAAAGCCACACACATCTGACATGAAATCCCTGCTCCTCAGCTTTGGCAGATGCTGTGGTTATTCGGTAATAACTGAAAAGACACTCTGCACAGTCTCAGAAGCGCTGTCTCCTTCTATCCTCCAGGGGCACAACAATAGGATAATTACTGCTGGCTGAAACAAATCACCTTTCTGGGAACAGGTGCTCCTGGTGGTCAGGTGAAGTGCCTAAACCGAATTTGAGTCTGAAGTTAGTTTTTTTAATTTACTTTTTAAAAACTACTTTTGTAAACAGCCTTGGATATGCAGAATCTGTGGAAAGGCAAACATAGATGTTTTACAGTGCAATCCTAACTTGTGCTGGAACAGGCAGGTCAGCTGGCCTGCGCTGTATCCAGCACAAGTTTGGGGCTGGCTGTGGCTCAGCCCAAGGCAAGGGGAAATAATTCCCCTTACCCCAGGGAGAGCCGCAGCAGCCCTAATGGGGCTACATGGCTCTGCACTACCTAAAGAGGTGACGCAGATCCGAGCAGCCCCGGACTGCCCCAGGCTGCCCGGGAACAGGGATAGGATCTGGTATAAGCACCAAATCCTGGCTTCTGCCTCCTGCTCCCCACCCACCCTCCCTTCCCCCACCCCAAAATGCCCCCTCCCTGCCTCCTTCCCTCTCCCCACACCCAAGCTTGGCTGGCACGGACTCAATGGTCTCGGTCAGCACGAAGGCTGGATGCAGCCTCTGTGGGCCAGTGTGCATCCCTGCGCCAGCTCGGCCGACTTCGGTGCAGACGTGCTTTATGGCATGTTTGCAACCCTCCCAGGCCAGCAGCCAAGTGCTCCTTTTGGACTGCGCTCTTAATAAATATGGGGGTTCAGCACAGAGTCCCAACTTTCTTTCAGGTTTCCCTGGAAGCCAGGCCTGCTCCTCTGAAAGTCTACATTCAATCCAGTTAAGAATCCTGGATGAGAACAAATCTTTGCCCCCTCAACTCAGAAAGATGGGTTGATTTGCAATCAACAATTCCAGTCCAGAGTCAGCAGCCCATTAGTCTGACTCAACATATAAAGCGACTTCTTATATCTACAGTGACCACAATTTAAGAACCCCAGGCTAGGGTGGAGAGTTAGTAGAGTTCTCCATGGGATTCAACCCCGAGGAGCTACACTCTGTTTAATTGCCAGGTGCCCCACAAGGCAAACAAAGCTGGCTTTCATCATCCTTTCTTACAGAGCCCTGTGACTCTCAGCTGCTATTGTTGTTATTATTGTTAAAAAGAATACAGTACAGTTCTAGTAATCATGGTGGCTGAGAAAGCTAAATGGTGTTTTCACCCAACAAATAATCTTGTCCCTCCCTATGGGACCCTAATCTCTGGCTCTAAATGCATACACTGGAGGTGCATCTGCATAGCAGTTTTGAAGATGGATTATGTCATGGATATGCGTCAAGTAAATATCCAATCCCCACAGTTTATACAGTCCCCAAACTTAAAGTCTCTTCACTTCTTTCTTGTCTCCACCGAGGTAGGGCAGGAGTTGTGCTGTACCTAGCAAACAAAAGTTAACAAGAGCAGAGGGCATGCTGTTTGCTTTGCTTTAAAGACACCTTCCTCTGGAGTAATTTCCATCACTTTCAAGTTATGCACTTGCAAGGGGGATGGAACACCTGCTTTGTCAAAGAGGAGGAGGGTCAAGTTGGGATTGTGGATGGCCTTCTATGGAATCATGCCTAGCGGTAAATTGCAGGCTTGGGACTGTTGCAGATTATCTTGGTGGGTGGACAAGCTGGACCAGCCTAAGGAAATGTTCCAGGGTACAGAATGATGACCAGGAGATAGCATGGCCAGGACATAAGCATGTATCAAATCATAGATTCTTGCCGAATGGACAATTCAAAGTCTGGCTGGAACAGAAATGAGGCAGCTGGCAAAGGGAGCCAGAATAAGTAAAGAAGGGTTGGACAGGAGGAGGATCCAGAGAGATCTGGACCTCCTACACTAGGATGCTGGAATGCAAGCCAGGAGACTACAGAGCAGCAACAGAGAATGCTGCTGTGTTGACAAGGCAAGGACCAATGGCCCAGCTTTTGGCACTGTCTCTTGGCTTGACTAGTTTTGGAGACCTCTTACTGCCTGTCTACAAAAAGGGGCTGCTTTATTATCCCCACTGGTGCCATTGGGAGCTATAGTCCTGGGTAAAATAGGAGCTGCAAGACAAGGAGGTCAGGACTGATCAGAACACAGTGGAGGCAAAAGAGTTAAAGCCCCTCCCCCACTCCATGGTGCCAATCTGGCTTCCTTGGTAGCTACTATTTTGAGAAGAAAACAAGCACATTGTGCTTAACAAAACATGCAATTTGGAACTAATGAATCTGCTGAATCCTGCAGACCCAGCTTCCCATTTGAGCCTCTTAAAATTGTGCACACCAACTTCCTATGTGATTGCTAACTATGTAGAGGACACCTTCAACGGGAGAGATAAGAAATTAAAAATTTTTATGTTGTACAGAACTTTTGGTCCGCCCAGTGTACAAAAGGGAAGGGGAAACTCAAGGAGGATGGACATTATAAATTGACATGTTCACACCTCCTGGGAGGTATTATTGAAGTAAGAGGAAAGCCAGTGAGCTCTGGTAGATGCATAGCAGGGCAAATCAAGCAGCTTCGAGTTCAAAGGCTTTGAATGCATACCCTACTTAAAGTGGCAAAAGATCAGCTGGAAGGAAGGAAGGAAGGAAGGAAGGAATAGTGGAGTCAAGCAGTGCAGAGAGCAAGTGTTCCCCCTTCACTATTTTCAACGTTGTATTGCCATAGTTTGAACACACGGAAATCCAGCTGATCCTACCCTCTGCCCAAAGGCAGGTGCCCACTGGCTCCCTACCCAGATCAGGCCACGTGTGCCACAGACAGACAGCAGCTGCAATGCGGAAAGGTCCCTGCAGAACAAATAGCTACGGATGAGTCACACAAGTGAGCTGAGCCAATTCTTTACCCCCACCATCAGATATGGCAACTAGTCAATCCACTTGGCATCGGTAAGTTGTCAGCTTGAGAATCAGGTGGTGAGACATGCATGTACAAATGAGCCAACACACACTGACCTTTATGGATAGAAACATCATAGCACCCAATGTCAGCCTAACCATGAGACAGTTCACACATTCAGCTGCCATTGAGCATTGGGGAGGTGCAGTTCCACCACAGCACTCAAACTGCTGTAGTTTATCTAGTAATCCTCAGTGGGAACTGGGTCTAAAAAATGCACCTTTAAAGGGATTTTGATAGACAGTAGCAACCTTCTGTCTTTGAGCAAGGTGACTGAGGAGGTAGTGGTGTCTCAGCTCCAGGAAATTCTGGAGGAAGCGGATTATCTGGACCCCTTTCAGTCTCGTTTCAGATTGGGTCACACAATGGAGATGGCCTTGGTTGCTTTGCTTGATGACTTGCCCCAGAGACTAGACAGGAGGAATGTGTCCCTGTTGGTTCTGCTGGACCTCACAGCAGCCTTCGACACCATTGACCATGGTTCTCTTCTAGACTGGCTGACTGGGTTGGGGCTTGGAGGCACTGTTTTGCAGTGGTTCCGCTCCTTCCTGACAGATCGTATCCAGAAGGTGAGACTGGGGGACACTCATTCCCCCATGGGTGAGACTGGGGGACACTCCGTACTTGGGGGATGCCTCAGGGATCTATCTAGTTCCCCATGTTGTTTAACATCTACATGAAACCAGCGGGGGAGGATTTGGAGTTGGGTACCACTGATATGCAGATGACACCCAGCTCTATCTCTCTTCTCCACCAAGTTCTAAGCGAGCTGTTGAAGAGCTGTTTGTAAGTAGTTGGGACCTGGATGAGGCCTATTGTTGTTGGCAACCTTCAGTCTCGAGAGACTATGGTATTGCGCTCTGAAAGGTGGTTTTGGAACAGCATCTAGTGTGGCTGAAAAGGCCAATTCGGGGGTGACAATCCCTTCCACAACGGGAGCAAGTGCAGTCTGTCCCTGGTCTGTCTCCCTGGCTGTGGGCCTTCCTTCTTTGCCTCTTTGCCTCAGTCTGTTGGCCAAGTGTCTCTTCAAACTGGGAAAGGCCATGCTGCACAGCCTGCCTCCAAGCGGGCCGCTCAGAGGCCAGGGTTTCCCACTTGTTGAGGTCCACTCCTAAGGCCTTCAGATCCCTCTTGCAGATGTCCTTGTATCGCAATGACATCTATGAGGGCTAATAAACAGTTAAATCCAGACAAGACAGAGGTCCTGATCAGGAAGGCAGCTATGCAGGTATTAGACCCACAACTTGCTCAGGATGGGCAGGTTTGCAGGAAGAGCAGGTTCGTAGCCTGGGAGTCCTCTTGGAGACGCAGCTGTCAGGTGGGGTCTGTGGCCAGGGGGCTTTTGCCCAGCTTCAGTTGGTGTGCCAGCTGCAGCCAGATCTGTCAGTTAGACTACTACAATGCATTCTACATGGGGCTATCCCTGAAAATGGCTTGGAAGTTGCAGCTGGTGCAGAATGCGGCAGTTCGGTTGGTCACTGGGGCACAGCACGTGGACTCTCCTATGCCTTTGCTCTGGTTGCTACACTGGCTGCCCCTTCCTTTCTGAGTACAATTCAAGGTGTTGGTGATTACCTTTAAAGTCCTATATGACAGTGTTTCTCAAACTGTGGGTCGGGACCCACTAGGTGGGTCGCAAGCCAATTTCAAGTGGGTCCCTATTCATTTCAATATTTTATTTTTAATATAAGAACATAAGAACAGCCCCACTGGATCAGGCCATAGGCCCATCTAGTCCAGCTTCCTGTATCTCACAGCGGCCCACCAAATACCCCAGGGAGCACACCAGATAACAAGAGACCTCATCCTGGTGCCCTCCCTTGCATCTGGCATTCTGACATAACCCATTTCTAAAATCAGGAGGTTGCGCATACACATCATGGCTTGTACCCCATAATGGATTTTTCCTCCAGAAACTTGTCCAATCCCCTTTTAAAGGTGTCTAGGCTAGACGCCAGCACCACATCCTGTGGCAAGGAGTTCCACAGGCCAACCACACGCTGAGTAAAGAAATATTTTCTTTTGTCTGTCCTAACCCGCCCAACACTCAATTTTAGTGGATGTCCCCTGCTTCTGGTATTATGTGAGAGTGTAAAGAGCATCTCCCTATCCACTCTGTCCATCCCCTGCATAATTTTGTATGTCTCAATCATGTCCCCCCTCAGGCGTCTCTTTTCTAGGCTGAAGAGGCCCAAACGCCGTAGCCTTTCCTCATAAGGAAGGTGCCCCAGCCCCGTAAACATCTTAGTCGCTCTCTTTTGCACCTTTTCCATTTCCACTATGTCTTTTTTGAGATGCAGCGACCAGAACTGGACACAATACTCCAGGTGTGGCCTTACCATAGATTTGTACAACGGCATTATAATACTAGCCGTTTTGTTCTCAATACCCTTCCTAATGATCCCAAGCATAGAATTGGCCTTCTTCACTGCCGCCGCACATTGGGTCGACACTTTCATCGACCTGTCCACCACCACCCCAAGATCTCTCTCCTGATCTGTCACAGACAGCTCAGAACCCATCAGCCTATATCTAAAGTTTTGATTTTTTGCCCCAATGTGCATGACTTTACACTTACTGACATTGAAGCGCATCTGCCATTTTGCTGCCCATTCTTCCAGTCTGGAGAGATCCTTCTGGAGCTCCTCACAATCACTTCTGGTCTTTACCACTCGGAAAAGTTTGGTGTCGTCTGCAAACTTAGCCACTTCACTGCTCAACCCTGTCTCAGGTCATTTATGAAGAGGTTGAAAAGCACCGGTCCCAGGACATATCCTTGGGGCACACCACTTTTCACCTCTCTCCATTATGAAAATTGCCCATTGACACCCACTCTCTGTTTCCTGGCCTCCAACCAGTTCTCAATCCACGAGAGGACCTGTCCTCTAATTCCCTGACTGTGGAGTTTTTTCAGTAGCCTTTGGTGAGGGACCGTGTCAAACACCTTCTGAAAGTCCAGATATATAATGTCCACGGGTTCTCCCGCATCCACATGCCTGTTGACCTTTTCAAAGAATTCTATAAGGTTCGTGACGCAAGACTTACCCTTACAGAAGCCATGCTGACTCTCCCTCAGCAAGGCCTGTTCGTCTATGTGTTTTGAGATCCTATCTTTGATGAGGCATTCCACCATCTTACCCGGTATGGATGTTAGGCTGACCGGCCTATAGTTTCCCGGGTCCCCCCTCTTTCCCTTTTTAAAAATAGGCGTGACATTTGCTATCCTCCAATCTTCTGGCACCATGGCCGTTTTGAGGGACAAGTTGCATACCTTAGTCAAGAGATCTGCAACTGCATTCTTCAATTCCTTAATAACTCTTGGGTGGATGCCATCAGGGCCCGGTGACTTATTGATCTTTAATTTATCAATGAGGTCTGAAACATCTTCTCTTTTAACCTCTATCTGACTTAACTCCTCGGTTAGGAGGGGCCGTTCGGGCAGCGGTATCTGCCCAAGGTCTTCTGCCGTGAAGACAGATGCAAAGAACTCATTTAATTTGTCTGCCATCTCTAAGTCTCCTTTTATCTCCCCTTTCCCTCCCTCACCATCCAGAGGGCCAACCGCTTCTCTGGCGGGTTTCCTGCTTCTAACATATTTGAAGAAGCTTTTATTATTCCCCTTAATGTTGCTGGCCATGCGTTCCTCATAGTCTCACTTGGCCTCCAGTATCACCTTCTTACATTTCTTTTGCCACAGTTTATGTTCCTTTTTATTCTCCTCATTAGGGCAAGACTTCCATTTACGGAAGGAAGTCTTCCTTGCCCTTCACAGCGTCTCTAACTTGGCTGGTCTAATATACTTGACTTGATGCTACCAAGGTATGTGACTGCATCTGGGGAAATGTTACAGAACTATACTTTTAACAAGCTATTATGTATATTCTTTTAACAATGATAGTAAATGGTACTGATTCCTGGGTAAGCGTGGATAGGATTTCAGCCTAGGACTGTTAAAATTTTCCTGCTTGATGATGTCACTTCCAGTCATGACATCACTTCCGGTGGATCCTGACAGATTCTCATTCTATAAAAGTGGGTCCCGGTGCCAAATGTGTGAGAACCACTGCTATATGGCACAGGACACCTCAAGGACCGCCTTCCCCCATATATTCCTGCACATCCCCTGCGAGGGCACTTCTTAGGATACCTCTGCCATCTGAAGCCAGGGGGACAGCAGCGAGGTGTACAGCCTTCTTGGTTGTGGCACCCCACCTCTGGAATCAGCTGCCAGAAGAGGGAAGCACTACTTAGGGACCCCTTCTTAACTCCTTTTTGCTGCTGTACACTAGTGACATTTTAATTTTCACTTTCATCGTTATTTTTAAAATTGTTACAATGGTTTTTATGGTTTCTATTTTAATATTTGATTCTAATATTTTATCTTTGTGTGTTTATGTTTGTATATTGCTTTGGGTTTTTAGAAAAGCAGTATAGAAATCTAATTTCATCATCATCATCATCACCATCAACCCCCATGGGATGCTACCTTGTAGTGGTGGTGGAGCTTGTGTACTTCAGCGAGGCAGGGGGCTAAGCTAGACAGGGCCACCAAATCAGACAAGCCCCTGCTGAGAAATCAGACTAAATGTGTCCCAAACCCATTCTAGTATAGTGCGAAAAATGAATACCAAGGCTATACTGGTTTGGTCATCATCTGGGTCAACAAGGATTGTGCCAGGTGCTGGAGTTCCTGGGCACCTGGTGATCAGTGGGCTACAGAACTCAGGACAACTTAGGGCCCAATCCTATCCAAATTTCCAGCAACTGTGCAGCTGCAGTGCAGTCTCGAGGTATGGGAACAAATGTCTCCATACCTTGAGGAGGCCTCTGTAACTGCCTCCCCACCACAGGATGCAGTGCATGCCCCATGGGTTTGGCTGCACTGGCACTGGAAAACTGGATAGGATTGGGCCCTTAGTTGAGCATCCAGAAAGAAACAGAGGATCGAATAATGGTTGCACAAGAACAGGCATTAAGAACAAATGCAATACAAGCAAAAATAGAAAAAATAACAACAAACAAGTGCCGTCTCTGTAAAGAAACGAATGAAAGAGTGGACCACCTAATTATTTACTGTAAAAAGATTGCACAAATGGACTACAAAGGTATGACAAGGTAGCAACAATGATATAAGGAAGCATCTGTAAAAAATACAAGTTATTTGTAGCCGAAAACTGGTGGAACCACAAAATTTAAAAAGTAGTTGAAAATGAAGATGCCAAAATATTATGGGATTTCAGACTACTGATAAACATCTATCACACAATACACCAGACATAACTGTAGTTGTGAATAAAGAAAAACAAGTCAAAACTATCAATATAGCAATACCAGGTGATAGCAGAGTAAAAGAAAAAAAAACTGGGGGGAAAAAACAAAATACAAAGATTTACAAATAGAAATTGAGAGGCTGTGGCAGAAGAAGACCAAAGTGACCCCAGGGGTGATTGGCACCCTCAGTGCTAGTCCAAAACACCTTAAAGAGCACTTGAACAGCATTGGGGCCACAGAAATTACCATCAATCAACTGCAAAAAGCAGCTTTACTGGGAACAGCTTGCATTTTGCAAAGGTATTTATAATATCAAAGTAGGATAAAAACCAGGCATCCCAGATCCTTGGGAAGGACTTGATGTCTGGATAAAACAAACCAGTCAATAACACCTACCTGACTGTGCGAAAATCTCATGATAACAACTAAGCACTGAAGTATTTCCCATCTAGGATAGAAACCAAGATTGGCCAAAGACTTCCTGATGTCTAAGGCAGCATGTCAAACACTGCCCCCCTTTACCCGATGATGTTCCAAACTCTGTCCCTCTCACTCTCCTATGTTCTAGCTCTCCTCCCCTCCACATTCCTCTCTGTTCCCCATTTCCTTGTCCAATCCAGGGAATAGAAGGAGAAGCAGAGGCAAGTAGGTGGACAGAGATGGGTGCCCCTCCCTGAATCTGCTGCCTGGGACAACTGCTTCTGTTGGCCTCATGGTTTGGCTAGCCCTGACGGAAGCTGTTCTGTTTGTTTGGGGATATGGCTAGAGAGAAGCAGTTTGAGAATGGGACTGTAATCAGTGAAGGTAGCTAAGACTGTGTTTTTGTAACTGAGTGGAAGCTCCAAGAATATGCCGTTTTCTTGGGGACTGAAGCTGCTCTAAAGATTTGCTGCTGGGATGGTACTCTGCTTTCTGAAGCTCAACTTGTGTACACACACATCTTATAAACAAACTGATATCACATAGGCAACAGAAGCCACAGGTCTTCAGTAATTTCTTCTCACAAGGAACCCAATCATGCAAAAGACCTGAGAGTTCTTCCTGCTCAGAGAATTTAGGAGCCATATTCCAGTATTGCTTAACTCTCCACCTGAGGCAAAGTATTCAGATTATAACTTTGTTCTGCTCAAAGGCGATACCCAGAAAGAAAACAAACTAGCACCAAAGTCACCAGCAACATTTGTTTATTCCAAGCCCCACCCATACATTGGGGGGGCGGAACATGTGGAAAACTGCCAGAGAGCTACAAGTTGGATCCACAACATCCCTTCCAGATGAGGTATTGAGTCTGGGATTATCACATTTTGTTTGTTCACTCACTCTTGAGGGAGGTTCATTCAAGATAATCCATCGGTTGTAAGCAAGGCCAGCCCAGGATGTCCTAGCACCTGAGATGGAATTCCAAATGCTACCCCCCTTACCTGGTGATGTGTCAACCTCTGCTGCTTTGACTGCCTGGACTGGAAAAAGAAGAGGGGAACAGAGTGGAAGAGGAGAGGTGGGTTGGAGTTATTCTGATGCTCTAGCCCAGGGGTGTCAAACATCATGCCCATGGGATGGATGGAGCCCACAGAAGCTCTTTATGCTGTCCTTAGCTCTCCCAGCACCACCACCAGCTCTTCTCAGCTGCTGAGTTGTCTGAGGTATCACTACTGAAAGGGCAGCTCACATGATAATTGGGTTTTCCCACATCTTGAAAATATGATCAAGATTTGCATATTTTCTCTACTGCCATTTGCAGCTAGTGAGTTTCTAGGTGATAACAAAGTGTTTATTTCTGATCATGACCTACTTAATGGCATCACTTCCGGGACTCAGCAGACACTATGAATGTCATTCAGCCTGCTGTATGAAACGAGTTTGGCACCGCTGCTCTAGCCCATCACTCCTCTCTCCTCCATACTTCCTCTCCATCTCCCTTTCCTTTTTCCAATCCAAGCACTGGGAGGAAGAGCAGCAGCAATAGAAGACAGTGTGGATGAGGAGGGCATCTCCCATCAGTCTGCTACCTTAGGCAACCATCTCAATCGGCCTCATAGGTGGGCCAGCCAGGTTTCAAACCTGTGTTTTTCCCACACTTGTCACTTTTATTAATGCAGAATATTCAACCTCTTAAGAACAATGGTACAGCAGTGCAACTAACACACATGCAGACAGTCATTAGTATTAACATCCCTTTTTGAGAGAGAGCGAGCGAGCCACGTGCTCAGATTGAACAGACCACAATGAAAACAGAAGGGGTAAAAGGAGGAGAGTTTTTGTACTGTGACCCAAAAATACATTGTATCTACTGTGGTGTGCAAGAAAAGTTCTAATTCTACATGGAATTCTGCAAGTGGAAAAGCAATGACTAGCCGACTCTACAAGGAGTACATGTGGAAAGTCCCCTTATACTTTTATGTCTTTGAATCTTTTTATCACATCACGATTCCTGTGCTATTCAAGTTTCAATTGTTGTAACTCAAGCGGGAAAGAGTATATTGTACAGCATCCATAATCCTCAAGAAACTCTTGAAAGGGGTGTGTCTGCTATACCTAAGGGGTGGAGGATCAACACATGAGAGGGGCCTCCCTTTGCTAAACATCCTTCTCCAGGCAGAACAAAAGCTTCTCCAAGTTGCTTCTTGTCTTTTCCTACCCATCACAGCTACATTTAGCATCAGAGTGGTGTTAAAGATTAACAAAGAGGTCAGTGAACTTGGGGCCTATGCTATCAATGCTATGTGCCATGCAAGAGTCAAAACCAAAGTCCACCCATGTCATCTGGTTCAATATAGTTCACGCCATCTGTTTTGTGCCCCGAAGGAATTATGTAGCACCAGACCACTGATTTCTTCTGTCTAATGGTTTATTTAAACCAAAATGAACTGCAAGTTTGCATTTGGATACCTGAGAGAAGGGAGGTGTTGGTGTCTCACTTCATGCCACTCTTGAAGGTGCTCTGAGGCAGAGAGAGATTCTTACCACTACTGTATCCGAGGTCTAGTATGGTAAAAGACTGAGCCTTCCCCTTCATAAAGCCTTGGCATATGCAAGAGGACATGGGTCAATCTCCCACTTTCAATTACAAATAATGGCTGGCTACCTCCCTGTGATTGTTGCATGTTAAAAATGCCTTGAAAATTAATCTTCTAAATAGTTGGTTTTTGTATTTATATACAGCAATTTACTTAACTTTACTGCTTCATAGACAAGCAAGGAAGATAAAACTTTGCATTTTAATTTATGGCTCATCTTCAGGGAGTCAGCAAAGTCACAACATACCAAATTTTAGTTTTCAACATGGCAAACTTGTCATAAAAGAAAATTATCATTCTTTTAGATTCACAACCCTAGGATTTCACTTAATACGGGTATGAAGATGGTGCTTCCCTTGCTCCCTTCTTCTATTCATGATTTCCTTAAGAAAATTCTCAATATAATGTTGAAGAGGAAAGAAGTTCCCCTGCAACACATTTAAATGAGTGCAACTGCAGAAAGACCAAATGGCCAGGCAGACTGGTTGTTTGTTGATTAGTTCTCTCCATCACCTGAGTCCACCAAGAACAACTCTCACCCAGCCTACCTGTTGGGATTGGAATGCATCAGCTGATCAGGCATCTAACCAGGTCAGAGGGTAGAGATGCTCCGTGATCAGAAACCATCCAATTGGATGGACCTCTGATCTCATGTAATCTTGTATACTAAAGATCCAAGGATGCTCATAGGTGTTCTATTCTGGGTCTCTCAGAGTGAATCTGCATGTAGCCAGTTCCATTCGATTCAATGGGAATTAGTACAGACATTTGGAATGGCCCTGAGTAAGTTCAGACAGGGACCAGAGTAAGCTAAAACACATTAGAAAATTATTTTCTTTTGAAGTTTGTAAAACCTGCTTGTTTGTTTTTCCTAAGTTCCACACTTGGGCACTTCCAATGCCCAAGCCATTTTCGAAGACTGCTTGTTCTATTCTTTGTATTATCCACCTGCCCACCTTTTCTTGTGTTTTAATCAACTGCTTTTGGGCACAATCCTAACCAGGTCTACTCAGAAGTAAGTCCAATTTTGTTCAATGGGGCTTACTCTCAGGAAAGTGTGGTTAGGATTGCAGCCTTTGTCTTTTAAATTTTCCCGCCTGTTGTAGGCTAAATTCAGTGAGAGCTTTGCCACATTCTTCCTCAAACCTGGGGTACCAACTATTAGGTTTGGGGGAATGCTCCCCACAAGTGAGAGGGAGGCTTCTATGGATGGGTCTTTCTAACTCATGATGGCAGTGAAGTCTACCAATTTTGGTCCTGGCAAAGGGGGAGATGAGGAGAAAGGAGGGAGACACCAGCACTAAGGCTCCTTTCGAATTACTACAATGATTCTAAGCAATTTAGACAGCAACTGTTACCCTGCACATGCCTGATCTCATCTGATCTTGGAAGCTAAGCAGGGTCAGGCCTGGTTAGTACTTGGATGGGAGACCTACTGGGTGCTGTAGGCTTATACCATAGTCTTTTGAGACTGAAGGTTGCCAACCATTCTAAGCATTTTGAGTTTTGCTCCAGAATTGAAGGTAACCTCGCCCCCCCATAAATTGGGGGGAGGGGTGGGAGTTTTAAAAAAATGCATTTTCATCAACATTTGCAGGGGAGATGCTACATTTGCAATGAGACCACTGAAAACTGGGGCATTATCCCCTTTTCCTTAAAACAAAAAAAGTCATTTGGAAAAGTTTTGTTCCAAAGAAAGGAATAAGACTGTGACATCGTTCTAAATATTAATCTTTATCAATATTTTTTACAGTCGCATTACCCATATCACACATGCACAAACTTATGAATTTTTCTCATACGATTGACCATCTAGCTCAGTAATGTACACACACACACACACACACCCCTCTCCTTGGTTTCTCTAAACCAGTGATTTTCAACCAGTATGCCATGGCAACACTTGTGCCATGAATGGTCTGCAGGTGTGCTGTTTGGGGGAGGGTCATTAATTAGCAGGGCCATTGGGGGATGTGAGCCCCCCCCCCTTGCTGGCAGTATGGTATGCCTTATTAATTGTCAAACAACTGATGGTGTACCATGACAATTTTAGTGCCTTGCCAATGTGCCCTGTAATGGAAAAGATTGAAGATTGCTGCTCTAAGCCATCTCCACCTCATCCAATCTCCATCACTTTTTGAGACACAGCACCTTTGGAGATGAGACTGTAGCTTAGCACATGCTTCACATCTCCATCACTTTTTGAGACACAGCACCTTTGGAGATGGGACTGTAGCTTAGCACATGCTTCACATCTCCATCACTTTTTGAGACACAGCACCTTTGGAGATGAGACTGTAGCTTAGCACATGCTTCACATCTCCATCACTTTTTGAGACACAGCACCTTTGGAGATGGGACTGTAGCTTAGCACATGCTTCACATGCAAAGGATTCCAGGTTCAATCCCTTGTATCTTTATACCAGCTTAGGAAAGAGTTCTGTCTGAAATACTGTATAGAACAATAGTTCTCAAACTTTTACCACTGGGACCCACTTTTTAGACTGCGTATCTGCCAGGACCCACCAGAAGTGATGTGATGACTGGAAGTGACATCACCAAGCAGGAAGGGTTTTAACAATCCTACCTACACTTACCCAGAAGTAAGTTCCATTTACTATCATTGTTAAAAGCATATACACAGTACCCTGTTAAAAGGAGAGATGGGTAACATTTCCCCAAATACAGTCACACACAAGGGTAGCGTCAAGTCTAATATATTAAAAATAAAATATTGAAATGAAAGGGGGCTCACCTGAAATTGGCTCACAACCCATCTAGTGGGTCCTGACCCACAGTTTGAGAAACACTGGTATAGAAAGTACCAAGCTAGATTATCTGTCCTAAGTTCATGCGTGGCATAGGGAAAGTGGCTTTTCTAACTGTGTCCCAGGTTCACAGGACCAAACAACATAAGCATGTAAACGTGTACTCCAGAGACAAGCATCCAATCAGAAGCACCTCTTTCTTTAAAACATCAACATGGACGGCTGGTCCATCCATGATGTCAAATGAAGCAGCTGCCTCGGGCAGACTGGTGGAGGGGGCTACCATCTCTGCCCACCTACTTCCCTCCACTGTCTTTCCTCCTTCCACTCGCTGAACTGGAAAAGAAAGAGGGGGATACAGAGGAAAAGAAAATGTAAAGGGGAGGGGAGTGCTGAGGAGTGGAAGAAGCAGAAGCTGGCACACCATTAGATAAGGGGGGCAGCATTTAGCATGCCACCTCACCTCAGGCACCAGGAGATTTTGTACTAGCCCTGGCCACATGGGTCAGCAATCCTGATCAGAGCTAGGGCACACAGTAAGAGGGAAGGAAGGAAGTTCATTCTCTCCCACATCTACTATTTGAAACTTGAAAATGGTTTTGCCAAAGAGGGGATTTGCCCCTTAAGTACTGTTTCACTTCTGGAGCAAATCACTATTTTCAGTGGGGTGATTTTCAGATTTAAAACAGCATGTGGGGGAAGAATTAACTTCCCCTTCTTCATGAGCCCTGATTCCAACCAGGATTGCTGTTCTACACAGCTGTTTTAAAGAAAAAGAGAGGTGATTCTGGATGGATGCTCACCTCTGGAGTATGCCTTTATATGCTCATGTAGAGAGAAATGTAATGGCAGACAAAATCCCCCATCAGACAAACTGTCCCCCACTACCACTTCTTTTCCCGCAATGTGCAGCCACAGGAGAGAGTCGAGTGCGTTACAGGGTACACTCTCAATTTACCAAGGCAGACAGTGAGGCCCAGTAGACCCAGCAAATGCCCTTCAAGAATGGAGCGTGCAACCTTGTACAAAATATTCAAATATCCTCTGCAACACACAAGGGCGGTCCTAGGCAGATGAGTGTTTGTAGAAACTGTTCCCCGAAAGCAGAAAGTTTGAAAAGGGTTGGTGTCAGAGATGGAATCCTGGACTTGGGGCACTTTTGCATGTGACAGTAAAAACACTAATTATCACTCAGAAAACTTCAGTATTATAGAGCTTTATGGTAATGCTGAGCTTCAAGTAGACCATGTCTGCTCATCAGTGATACATGAAGCACATTACTGTTACTGTGAAAATGTAAATTCCCTTCACAGTTTCTCAACTGCTTCCTTTCACATTCAAATAGCACTGAAGTTATTCACACATATTCCCAAAGAGCAAAAAAGAGGGAGGTGGGTTCAAAAGTACATTTACTGTGGTGTATTCAGGGGCACATTCACACATGCATGTTCATCCAATGATTACTTCTATGAGTGAGTGGACCATCACAGATCTAACATTACAAGCACAACTATCATATCATTTTGCAACATCACCTCAAATGCAATGCTTACCACTGAATTCAGTTCACAAATTCTGCTCCCAATCACCAAGGTCAGAGTAATCAGGTGAAATGCATGCATAGTCTAGGTTCAAATTCTGTTGAGAAATGGGACTTCCTCACTGACCTTGAGCAAGTCGCCCTCTGAGTCTCAGTTCCCCACTCACAGAATGGGAATAATACAGGCCTACAGTTGTAAATCAACTCACAAAAGTTACTAGTCTGTACACACTTTTTAAAATTAGCCCTCTTGTTAGTCATTTATTGCCTGAAAGGAGAACAAAACAAAAAACCAAACAGCTGTTGCCTTCGAGAACACAAATGCTTCCCAGCCTGGATCTGTTTCATACTCAGCCATGGGCAGCCAGTCAAGTAGTTATTTACAAGCCTGCAATAAAATAGCAATTCTTCTCACAGGGCTGCTTTGAGTATATATATATATGTATATATATATATATATATATACACACACACACATATATATATATTAGACAATTACCATAAAACATTTTGTACACTTCTAGAAAAAGGATTTTTTTTTACATAGGATTTTTGTCAAAGGGTTCAAAGTGCTTCCCACGTAGTAATCAATAATCCTTACAACAACACAGCAAGGTAGGCCAGCTGAGGCCGATTGACAATGCTCTGAAATCACATGCTGTGTGATTTCATGGAGTTTTGAACTGGTTGAGAGTTCATGCCTCTTTATGTTCCATGAACCACATATGAAGCTTTCAGGATGCCCCTCACTTCCTCCCTGACATAGCCCTAAATAACCTCTCTCTTTGACCTCTGTTCATCCTAAAAGCCTTATCATGCCATTAACCTTCAACTGAAAGCTACATCTGGTGGGAACAAACCAGATCTACATCTGTAGATCTGTACAGATGTACATCTACCAGATCTACAGAAAGCTACATCTGGTGGGAACAAACAGCAGAAGCCTTTGGGCTTTCCTTCCCACCTACACCTCCTCCCAAAACTGAAACATCTACTGCACACTACCAGGCATCAAGCAACTCCCCAAGCCCTGCCAAACATAACCATCCCAATTCTCCCCATCATTGCCCCACTCACACACACACAAACATGCCAGTTGCCTTCCTGTATTCCTGCAAACAGAAAGTGCTCCTGGACTTGAATTGGACTGGACTTCATTTGCCCCCATGCTTTACACAGGTGCAATCACCAGGAAAGGATGCCCCCTCTCAATTTTTTTTTTTTTTTTTGGTCCACCTTCCTTTTCTGATTCCCTTGAAAATTCTCTCTGCATTGGACTTGTGATTCCTCCAGCTCAACTCAGGTGATAACAGATGGCCAGGTGAGGGATGCCAATCCCATCATCCCAGGACCTGTTCTCTAAGCAGACGGGAACCTGCATTCCTAGTTGGTCCACTTCATTCTTCAAAAAGCAGGCCTATAATGCACAGTCTGTGCGCTGAAGCTCATGTCAGCTTGTAAATGAGGCCCTTGGACTCAGGAGCGCAGCCTTTACTGGGGGCAGGCTGCAGTTCAGGAGAAAAGGACACAGGGCAAGTGCTTTTCTTTTCTCCACAATTATGCCCTGGCACTCAAAATCCAGAGCATAGCATGAAGACCTGGCCACCTGTCCAATCCATCCCCAACCTCAAATCTATCCCTCTCTTTTCCCCTAGCATTCTTGACATGATCTTGACATAATGTTGTCTTTTGCTTCCTGCCTTGACACTCCAGGGCCCCAGCCCAGTTGTCCCCTACCTGCACCACAGCCATGCCCATGAGGGGCTGTCGGATCCTCTCCCAGTCTCTCCAAAAGTCTTCCCAGCAAGCGATCAGGACTCTCGGGTTCGGCCAGGGGTGCCCAGCAGCAGGTGGGTACAGACTCGGGGCTGAGCTGGGTCTCACCCCCGCCACCGCCTCCCGGGGACAACTCCTCGGATGAGAAGGACGTTGGGGAGCGCAGGGCAGAATCAGGGGGCCGCAGTTCCAGCCAGTGCCCATCCCCAGTGGTCTCTGTGCCACCTTCGGGAGGCTCTTCGGGGGGCTCCTTGAGAAATCCAGGCAGCAGGATCTTGGAGACGCTTTGCCTGCGGGGTATCTGCCCCCCGGCCCCGGGGCCAGCCCGGGCAGCCAAGTGGGAGCCCTGCTTCTTCAGGAATTTCTCCAGAGGCTTCATCCCGCCTGCCACAGCGGGGGCACTGAGGGGCGCAGCAGGGCCCCAGGACGAGGGGTGATCCAATGTGTTCAGTTCAGCCCTGGCCACAACTGGGGGGATCAGGGGCGGGTCGCTTGGAGTGCCAAGGTGAGGGGCTGAGAACCTGGGATCAGAGAGCCATGGCTGGGCCAGATGCTGGGGGTGGCACGGGAAAAATCCGGATCAGGGGGTGGCAAGGAGCTGCCTCCGTGGCAGGAGGGGGATGGGGGCCAATCCAGCGAAGCGCAGGAAGGAATGAGGGAGCAGGCTGAAGGGGGGCTGTCCTCCTTGACTCTCCTTGGAGAGGCACCCCCGATGGCGCTGCGTCCTGGCAGTCCTGAGACCTGTGGGAGGGGTGGCAAGGCAGGCGGTGCTCCTGGCCACCCCAGGAGGCGATGCCCAGTCTGGATGGATTCTGCCCCGCGCAAGGCGAGGCGAGGCGAGGCGAGGCGCGCGCCCCGACCCCACCAGGGCTTTCTCCGGTGGCCGAAGGCAGCAGCCCGCAAGCCCTCTGTCTCCCTCCGCCGCCGCCACGCAGCTCCTGCCTCGTCGCCTCTGCCACTCCGGGCGCCCTCCTATTCGCCAGGCTGCGGCTGCAAGGGGGATCCTCCTTTATGGATGCTCATGACAGCGGGGGAGGCAGCGGCCACTGGGAACAGCAGCAGCAGCAGCAGTGGGGGCTGATGCAGCCTCCTGCCTGTCTGCAGGGGAGGATGCATGGGGGGGTCCCTCTCTCTTCGGCCCCCTCCTCCTGCAGGAACCCCCCTTCTCCTCGCTTCTGGCCTGGAAAGAGGCAGGCAGCTCCAATCGGCGAGCAGCAGCAGGCGTCTCGAGCTCTCCTCCTCCCCGGGAAGGTAGCAAGCCTCCCCCAGCCCCGCCCCGGCCTTCCCCTTCTCCGATCCCCCGCTCCCTCTTTGCACCACTCCTTTTTCTCCCCCCCCCCCCTTTTGCCTGCACTTGTTGCATGGGGCAGTGAAGCCAAGATACACCTCTTCAGCTGGCACTGCAGAAACAGACACACACACACAGAGCGCAAGCCTATGCGTGTCTACTCAGAAGGAAGTCCCGGTGCGTGCAATGGGACTTCCTCTCAAGAAAGTGTGTTTAGGATGGCAGCCCCACAAACAGCCTGAGGATGAGGGATCAGGTTGGTTAGGTGATGATGTTGCAAGTTTCATTGGGGTTTCTTTGAGTCTTGATTGCAGAAATAGCTCTCAGGGCCATGGAGTGAAATATTCTGCATCCTTTTAGTTGCCCGAATGGTTAGGCAGCGATTTTCAACCTTTTTCATCTCACGGCACACTGACAAGGCACTAAAAAGAGTCCAAGCACAGCACAGCACACCATCAGTTTTTTGGACAATTGACAAGGCATACCGTAATAACAGCAGGGGCTCACATCCCCCAGTGGCCCTACTAACAAATGATCCTCCCCCAAACTCCCACGGCACACCCGCAGACCATCTGCAGCACACCAGTGTGCCACAGCACACAGTGGTTGAAAATGGCTGGGTCAGAGGTTTTTATTATACTGAATATCCTCCCCCCCCCCCTTTGTTTAGTGGCTTTTACAGAAATTGTTTCCCTATCCTCCCTAGGAAGTACTGTATACAGGGTGACAGATGTCATAACCGCAAAAGAGGACCAGGCACTCCAACATGTAGGACATCCAAGAAAAATAAAAGTTAAAAACACTCGCATATTGATTTCATGTGGTTAATTTAAACACTCTATTACTTATTATTAAATTTAAAGCTACATTACATATAATTACATAAAATGTATCCATTACAAGAAGGTTCTGCGCTGCCTGCAGGGGCCTGCTCACAGGGAAAAGGAGGACATTTGTATTCTTTTCCAGGACATGAGTCTAAAAAAGAGGACATGTCCTGGAAAAAGAGGACTTCTGGTAACCCTGACTGTATATGCTTTTGAAGACTTGGATACATTAAAAAAAATAGTCTGATATCTTCAGAAAGACTACAAAAAGGCTTAGAGATCTTTTCTTTCTAAAGATCTTTTACATTATGTATAAAATAAATAATATTAGCATAAATTTTTACTTTTACATTATACATTACATTATTACATTATAAAAATTATACTTTTACATTATGTATAAAATAAGTAATATTAGCATAAAGCAATAATGATAAAATCCATGTATAAAATAATTGTATTTATTATTATTATTATTATTATTATTATTATTATTATTATTAACAGTATTTATATACCGCTTTTCAACTAAAAGTTCACAAAGCGGTTTACAGAGAAAAATCAAATAACTAAATGGCTCCCTGTCCCAAAAGGGCTCACAATCTAAACAGATGCAAAAGAATACCAGCAGACAGCCACTAGAACAGACAGTGCTGGGGTGAGGTGGGCCAGTTACTCTCCCCCTGCTAAAAAAAGGAGCACCCACTTGAAAAAGTGCCTCTTACCCAATTAGCTGGGGTTCAGTTTCATCTGTAATTGTAACAATTACATTCATCTGTACTTTTTGTAACATTAATTAGTAATAATTTGCCATTGCTTTATGACAGTTTTTTCATGTCATGTTCGTCTTTTAGGTCCATGCTATTCTGAAAAACTATGAGGACACTTCCAGGCCAAAAGAAGATGAGCAAAACACATGCACTACTGAAGTAGCAATCATTATCCCCCAAAGCCTACCAGAATGAGTAGGAGCCCAATCCTATGCATGTCTACTCAGAAGTAAGTCCCATTAGAGTCAATGGGGTTTACTCCCAGGAAAGTGTGGATTGGATTGGGCTGTAGGCTTGCACCAATCTTCTAAAACTTAATAAAGATGTTGCATGGAAGCAGGGGCAGCATGACCAAGAATGCCACCTGATGACATCTTGAGTTTGCTATCTGTATGCTCCAAAAAAACCCTAACCCTAACCGTGGTCCTCATGCACTGTCTTCATATCTGGAAGTACTCCTTTGTTTGCATGGTCCCTGTAATAAAACAAGAAGTCCTGCACTTGAGGGTTTGACAGCGCAAAAGGAGCACAATTATCTGCTGCCATGCAGGAGCAGGAAGCAGATAATTGTGACTTGCATCAGCAGTGGGTTGAAGTGTAGCAGCAGCAGTGGCTGACTTGGGGCGAAAGGCACCCTGAATCCGATGCCCCCTCAGACCCCTCACAATCTACCACTGATGAAACCTACGTCAACTGGCCTCATGAATGGGCCAGCCCTGCACAGAGGACTTCTTGAAGAAGGGCATGCCACCCCTATGGCACCACCCCCAAAGAAGGGACACTATTCCAAATTTTAGCTAGGGGCAAAGAGATTTCAGGGTGAGGGAGTCAAGATAAATTCAAAGGTCTATTGCAGTATATTCTCAAGTTTAAACTGCAAAAAGAAAAAAGAAAAAGAAGCAGGGTCTGTTAACAGCATTCGTTGTGGTTACTTTTTTTACATCTCAAAAGAACCAGAACAAGGTTCAGAGGAACAGAAGAATCAATTCCAGTAGGGTAGTTGAGTTAGGTGCAGCAGGAAAACCACCAAGAGTCTTGAACAACCTGAAAGACAAATGCTGCAACACTATACAGGCTTTTCTGGGAACAAGGCCCATTAAACTCAGTGGGTCTTACTTCTAAGTAGACATGCCTAGGATTACACTGTAACAAATCTACAGAAGTGGATTGCGGTCCATGAAAGCTTAAGCTACAATATATCTTTCACAATACATTTGTCTTTCAGGTGTTCCAACACATTTGTTGTTTTTACAGATGAACCAGTCACCGTTTTTTTTCTGAAGCAAAGGGATTTATGCATCTGTTATGGATATCTAAAGCAGCTAGTCTTTCCCTAACTGAGTGACACTGTGGCAGATACATTTAAGAAGATTTTAAATGTATGTTTAAATGTAGCGTTACATACATTCAGTACTCTGCAATGGGCAAAAATAGAACCATAATAAATGCTACTTATTGTCATCATCAATGAAATAAATAACTACAGATACTTCTTATGTAAGAATATCCAGACTAATCTTTGCATTAGCAACATCATACCTGGCGCTTTTATGGGGGGGGGGGGGAAGCGTTATCAAGGTTAACATATTTTAACTGGAAGGTATCCTTCCTGGAAAGAATCATTGATCTTATACAACAGAAGCTATAGAGTCTCTCTCTCTCTCTCTCTCTCTCTCTCTCTCTCTCTCTCTCTCTGAGTGTGTGTGTGTTGAGACACATGCATGCCACATTTGCTATTGTTGTCCCTCTTGAATATTATTTGAACCAGTTTGCCCAATATCACTTTCTACTTTCATGGAAAATCATATTTTTATTTGATGCAGAAATAACTCTGCAAAGCAGAAGAGGTCAAGGCATGAGCCCCAAAATGGGAATAGGCTCCTGGATGTGCTGCTACCATTGAAATCCACCTCTTCCATCCCCTGCGCAGCCCACTCCCTGTCCAAACCTTTCCCAAACTGTCCACAAACTGCCCCTATTGCCAGCTTACCTGCACTGGCACAGCATCTGGGAGCCACTGACGCATGCAAGGGCCTCTGACCATTTGCACCAGTGGCCCCGCAGCAGGCAACAGCATTTACAAGGTCGTAAAAGGATTTATGGCAGCAGATTGGGAGATCTGTCACTGTAAGCCCTCCATAAGATCGGGCTGTCAGTGACCTAAGCATGGTCACCATGAACCACCAGCTGAACAGCAATGGCCAAGAGTACAGTGAATTCTCGCTACTGTCCGCCTTTGCTATGAAGCAATACCTCACAGGCAATTCTCTGCACCAGAGAAAAGCAGCAACTGTTACCCTGCACATACCTGATCTCATCTGATCTCAGAAGCTAAGCAGGGTCAAGCCTGGTTAATACTTGGATGGGAGACCACCAGGGAATACCAGGTGCTGTAGGCTTATACCATAGTCTTTCAAGACTGAAGGTTGCCAACTATAGAGAAAAACTGAGGAGCATTGTTTTGGAGTTCCAGTTCAGGGCCATGCTGCTTGCACAGGTTTTGTTTCTCGGGTTAAAAATATAAGGCGGACACCAGCATAAATTATCTCTGATATTTTGCCCTTCCTTAGCAAAATAATAAAACACTCCATTTAACAGGGGTGGCAGCAAAATGAACAGCTAGACTCACCTGAGGAACTCCCTGGGATGGGATGTAGGTGAAGTCATACATATTGCACTTCAAAGAATGATAGGGTGACACTAAGAGTGACAAAAATTATTCAAGGAGGAAAAACAAAGGCTGCCAAATGTCTAGAAAACATCCTACTTCCGATAACAGGTTCTCTTGCTTGACTCCGTTTTTTGCACAGGAAACGTCTGGGAATCTCTATCGGTCTGTCTATGTGAAACTGTTGTTGGCATAGTCCAAGTTTCGTCTTTTCAAAGAGGGCCAAGCTTCCTTTAGCTTGATACAAAAACATGTATGAAGAAATCTTGCATGAATCCTAGTGGGTAAGGCCTTAAACTCTCTCCTTCCTGTTTTTGTCCATCATGCAACTTTCTTTCTCTCACATACATGGGTGCAGACACACAAACACACACACATTCTAAATTTAAATAGCAGTCACCTAGGGCTGGACCCTGTCTTCTGCATCTCTGTAAAGTGCCTTGTTACTTTGCCTGTTACTATCTCTGTTATTCTGTAAAGTGCCTTGTACACTGACAATACTACGCAAATACCACCACCATACTGCCAATGCCTTCATTAGCAATGAGCAACATAGCTCCTCTACATCCATGGGCAATGCCACTTCGTTTGTCTTTTTAGGAGGTTATTCATGTTCCAAATCTTAGGGATGCTTTTCCTCTTCATTCTGTGGGGTTGGAATGCTTCTTTCTTCAAAAGGGGTAAGAAAATACCAGAATTTCCTCTTCCCCCTTCATCCATGCCAGGGGTGCCCAAACCCCGGCCCGGGGGCCACTTGTGGCCCTTGAGACCTCTCAATGTGGCCCTCAGGGAGCCCCAAGTCTCCAATGAGCCTCTGGCCCTCCGGAGATTTGTTGAAGCCCACACTGGCCCAACGCAACTTCTCTCAGCGTGAGGGTGACTGTTTGACCTCTCGTGTGAGCTGTGGGATGAGAGCTCCCTCCACTGCTTGCTCTTTCACATCTGTGATGCAGCAGTGGCAGCAAAGGAAAGGCCAGCCTTGCTTTGTGCAAGGATAGGCATTGAGCTATTGCAAGACCCTCATTCATTCATATAAGTTCATCTTTAATATATTCATTTATGTAAACTTATGTAAATTTATTCAAATTTTAAATGTAAATTAATTCTTTTTTTCCCCCGGCCCCCAACGCAGTGTCAGAGAAATGATGTGGCCCTCCTGCCAATAACTTTGGACACCCCTGATCCATGCCCCTGCTGGTAACCACTTTTCAGTAATCTTGCTCAGCTTTCCTTCCCATTGCTGCTTTGTATATATCACCCCAGCTTTTAAAATTTTTAAAATTTCTATGGTAATAGAAAGTGAAATTGACAAAGTTTCCCAGTCAGGTATTTTCCTCCTGCTCTCGCCTTAGTGGCTAAAAGTACTCCTTCTGTTTCCAACAGCAACCATTCAGATGCCCCTAGAAACCTTATAAGCAATGCATAAGGGCTACTGCGTCTCCCTGTGATTTGTTCCCAGAATCCAGTCTTCGGAAGCACACTGTCTCTTAATGCAGCTATTTAGCTATCCTGGATACTAACTCTCAAGAGACCTTGTTGGTGGCATCCTTCAGTCTCGGAAGACTCTGGTATCGCACTCTGAATAGTGGTTCTGGAACAGTGTCCTCTCCAGTGCACGAAGCCTGGGTAGAGTAGATATGGAGGATAGACTGTTTCCCATGCAGCAAATCCCCCCTCTCCACGTCGCTGGAATGATCCAATGGAAAGGCAGAAGCCAATACGGTTGGTTCCAGCGGCGTCACAGGATTTGCCAGAACGTGATTTGCCAGTTCAGCCATGAACTGCCTCAGGGACTCCGGCTCCTGAAGCCTTTTGACTCCTGAAGCCTTTTCCATAACTGGATGTAGCCAGAAGGCAGTGGAGGTTTGGGATCAGAGTTTTCCTTCTCTCAGATGAGCTGCCTTCCCAGGCTAACGAGTCCCATCTACCCGGTGGCTGTTTAGTCGCCTCTTATGACAAGTGCAGCCAAACTGAGGGCCTATTCTTATCCTAGAGAGACCTAAACTCCATGAATCTATCTAGCCCTTTTCATCGCCTCTTTACTGAAGGCTAGATATAATGCTGTGAGGAAGGGGGATTGTGCACAGGAAAAAATACAGCTGGAGTTTGCTTTGCAGAATCAGTTGAATTAACATTCAGTTACTCCCCAAATATTCCATGGTATCTGGGGAATGAGAACATGGGGAACAGCATGGGGAACAGCAAGCATCTTGGCTCACAAGACCCCTCTGCTGAGAAAGGCAGCTAACATGGGCAGCTTTTTAAAAAATCTCACAGAGGTCTCTATCAGCTATAGGAACTGATGTGGCCCTGTCCAGAACACCGGTATTTGGTGTACCAATTACCCATAATAAATACACCATCATTGATTTGCTTTATTTAGAAGTTACAATTGTAGGTGATTGCTTCTTCGCTATATGTCTCAGGGCCCAATCCTATGAAGCTTTCCAGCACCAATGCAACTGCAAAGCAAATGTTCAGTTAACTTGAGGGTGCTTCTGTGTCTGCTCCCCCACCACAGGATGTAGTTCATGCCAGTGGCAATCCTGGCCCCAGTACTGCCTGGGGCCACAACCGCAAGCTACTGCTCCCCCCACTGGCCACGCTGCCACACTCCCCCCTCTGACTAGGCTGCCACCGCCTGCATCCCTTCTGGAGGCCCAAGGAGACTGTGCAGCCTCCCCAACCCTCCAAAGACTGTAAAGCCCTAGGAGGACTGAAAACCATCACTTTCAGTTTCACGGAGGAAACTGGCCCTCAGGGCATAAAAAGGGCATAAAAATGTCACTTCTGGTTTCCTCCACGAAACCAGAAGTAATGGTTTTAGGTCCTTCAAGGGCTTTACAAGGCTTTTGGAGGGTCAAGGAGACAGCACGCTGCTTACCCATCCCTCAGAATGCCTCTGGGCAAAAGGCCCTCAAGAGTAGCCTTCAGATTGGCACAGCTGAGTGCTGTTGGGGATGGATGGCGGCATTAACCCCCCAAGCCTGTTGCTTGGGACATTTGACCCCCTTTTCCCCTTTCAGGTACACTACAGGCACACGCTTCATTGCTAAACTGCATCAGTGCCAGAAAGTTGGATAGGATTGGGCCCTCAAAAAAATATTGTTCTCAGTCCACCTGGAAGCTCCACTTGCACAAACCCCCTTTAAATGACTGGCAGCTGTATTGGAGCAGATGCAAATCTCACTCATTTCAATGGGACTTGCGAAAGGAGTATTTCTGGGTGGATCGCAATCAGGGTGCTGACAGCCCTAAACGTATGATTAATGCAACACACAACCTAATAAGAAACTATTACTGTTTCTTACTACAGCTACACCACCTGAAACATTATTGTCTTTCCCTTCTTTAAGCTTCTCAGAAATATGAAATGTTTTCTGAAGTGCATCCATAAGAAAAGGGAAACTAGAATCTCAATAATATCAAACCTAGAGACAGACTGAGAGTCAGAAAGGGGGTGGAGAAAGGCAGGCAAAAACATCCTGTTCCATCCCTAAAATCAGTCATGATTTCCGAACATATCAACAAAGAACATGTTTTTATGACATGCCCACACCTGCAGTGGGAGTTGGGTTCACACGCCCAGTTTTCAAATCCAAAGTAATGATTAGGAAGCTCATGCATCCTTATAAATAACATCATAATAAGGCTTTACAGTGCAGTCCTATTTAGGTCCACTTAGGAGTAAGTCCCATTGTATTCTATGGGGCTTGCTCCCAGGGAAGTCTGTATATAGGATTGCAACCTAAGCCTACAATTCTGTATACACATTCACCTGGGAGCAAGTCCCACTGCAACCAGTGGAACTGTCTTCTGCGTCAAAATGCATGCATTTGTGCTTTGAGTATTATACACAGGATATGGGGGTTCAGAATGCAGTATACCTCTGAGAGCTCCCCTCCCACATCGATCAAGACTTCCAAATATGTTATTTTTCCTGGGGTGGTGTGTTCTGGGAGCGCTACTGGATAGAAGCAACTGCTTCAAAGTATATAGCTCTGAGCAAATGCTCAGTAGTGGAGCAGTTAATGTTCATGTGGTACGGTGCCGAGCTAAAAATGATGCCCCAGAAGTGATGTCACAGCCAGAAGTGATATCACGTCCAAGCTTTTGAAAAAGTGAAAAAAGGGGGAAAACATGCCTCCTCCCCCTAGCAGCTCGCCACTCACTTGCTCTGCCGCCTCCCCCCAGCCAGTGGCATAGCTAAGGCATTTATCTGCTACCTGGGGTCAAAGAAGATTTTGTAGTCCCCCATAAAGGACAAAATCAAATTTAATTAAGTAAATAAATAAAAAGTGTGCCCCTTATTAGTTAAAGACACTGTGCTGGGGTGAAGAGGGGCGGTTATTCTGGTTATTCTCCCCCTGCTAAATTTAAAAGGAGAACCACTTGAAAAAGTGCCTCTTTACCCAGTTAGCAGGGGTAACTGTATTATGATACATGGAAATGAGAGCTGACTCATATTAACACCTTATTGGTTCCCTGCTGCATCATAATAACATTTCATTGGCTCTCAGAACAATCAGTCTCCTAGGTCAGTTTTGAGTTAAAGAGTCAGTTTGAGTCAGTTTTTGTTCCATAAGGCAGTTGTGTTTTCATTTTCTGGTTAATTGGCCATAACCTTTGATAGAATACAGATACCAGTACGGTTTGTTTCTGCATTGTATTCTGCATTAAATTACCTTTCCAATGTTATATAACATGATAGTATTATTCGTACATAAGAGGTTTTCACAATTCTGGCCACTAGTGTCAAGCTCAGCTTGTTGACACCCTAAGCTTCTTGCCTGGTGCACGTGCTACTTCCTGCACCCCCTTAGCTATGCCACTAAGGCTCGGTTTACCCAATCCATCTGTAAGTCAGTTTCTAGCATTCTTTCACCCTAGCAAGTATGACCAAGAAAGAGAATACAGAATGGGGTTATGCAGATAAGAAGTCTGCTCCTATTGTCTGGATTCACCTGTGGATATGGTGCCAGTGTAGCTCTTACCCCCTGCCACAACACCCCCAAATAAAACACCTTTACTTTCTTCCATTCAAGACCATGGTTCCCAAACTTTTTTTGACTGGTGGCTTCCTTGACCTACTGGACCACTGGCTGCAGCTTCCCGTTAGGGCTACAATCCTATATATTGTGTAGAGCAGTGGGTTTTTTGCAAGGATTCTGCGACTCCCCTGGTTGGCTTCTGCGGCTCCCTGGGGAGCCACAGCTCACAGTTTGGGAACCACTGATTTAAGATAATGGTAGTAATTCATGATCAAGGGGCAGAAGTAAAGCAAAGCATTTGGGATCAGTGTTGCAGTGAGAGCAACCTGCTCTCCATCCCTGACACTGAATGACTCAGTGACATGGATCCTAGAGGGGCTGCAACATGTTTCAGTGTACAGAGAGACACACTAGCCAAAGGTTCCATACAAATATACCAGCTCTTTGTCATAATGATTGGTACTTTGCCAATACAAATATATACATAAAAGCCAGTTCCCAAGGTTTCAGCACAATCTACAGCAGTATATAGTGCCAAGAACCATAACCCAAGATGGAGTTAAGTTAGTAGCTGGCTTTGTTCCCATGGCTCCCATGAAGTGGTATAGGACAAAAGAGAAGAGCTGTCATCTGAAAACAGTTAGGAGGGGTTTAAACTTGTTCCATCAGGGCTGGCCCAAGATCTCCCAGTGTCTGAGACAGCACACTAAATGTCAGTGCTTCTTACCCAGTGTTGGAGCTACTGGTTCTCCTCATGCTCCTTGGATTCATACAGGTCTAGGGCAGTGGTATTCAAACTGGGGCGTCGCGATACCCAAGCCTGTGGGTCCTGGCCTCTGCCCTTTTAAGGGGCGGGACAGCCAGGAGACAGGGGGAAGGCAGTAGTGCGATCTGCAGGATCACGCCACTCAGGGGGGCTGCGGGGGCTTGGGTGCACTTGCCCAAGCCTCCTGCAGCCTCCCAGGGGTGCAGGGTGCCCCATGTCAGGGAAAGGGAGAGTGGGGCGATCGCGCTCCACTTCCACTTTTGCGGAGGCAGAGCAGATCGCTCCACTCTCCCTTTCCCTGACCAGGGGTGCCCTGCAGGCGCTCGCGCAGGGCTCCCCGCACACAGGGATGGCTGCTGCAGGGACTGGTGAGTGCATCCCAGTCCCTACAGCTCCCTAACAGTCCCTTCCCCCTGCCCCTGCTGCCTCTCCCCAACCCCGCAAAGACTTACTGTGGGTTTCAAACTCCCGGAGAGTTTGAAAACCGCAGGTCTAGGGAATAAAGAGAAAGAAGAGACAAAAGAAGATGGGCCAGAGGCAATACTGTGGGAGAAACATGAGAGATGCTCTAGCCCAGGGGTCTCCAAACCTTGGCCCTTGGGAAGATTTCATCTGGTCCCCAAGGTTCCCCAGCCTCTCAGGGCTAAAAATAACTCAGACACATTTCTAGGTATATTCAGCCACTAGAGGCGATAAGAACATAAGAACAGCTCTACTGGATCAGGCCATAGGCCCATCTAGTCCAGCTTCCTATATCTCACCCACCAAATGCCCCAGGGAGCACACCAGATAACAAGAGACCTGCATCCTGGTGCCCTCCCTTGCATTGGCATTCTGACATAGCCCATTTCTAAAATCAGGAGGTTGCACATACACATCATGGCTTGTAACCCATAATGGATTTTTCCTCCAGAAATTTGTCCAATTCCCCTTTAAAGGCATCCAGACCACATCCTGTGGCAAGGAGTTCCAACCACACGCTGAGTAAAGAAATATTTTCTTTTGAGTGTCCTAACTCTCCCAACACTCAATTTTAATGGATGTCCCCTGGTTCTGGTGTTATGCGAGAGTGTAAAGAGCATCTCTCTATCCACTCTATCCTTCCCATGCATAATTTGATGAATGTAATGCACCTTCCCCTTCCTGTGCAAGTCGATTTTGCCCTCTGCTCCTCTCCTCCTTCCACCCCCACCCACTTATTGCATTCAATAATCAGTTCTCCATTTACTTACTTACTTACTTACTTACTTACTTACTTACTTACTTACTTACTTACTTACTTACTTCCTGGCACTCTGCAACATGTCAGATATACATTACAGCCCTTGTGCCGAAAAGTTTGGATACCATGGCTCTAGTCTGCCATTCTCCTTGCTCTAGCCTGCCACTCTCCTCTCCTACTCCATTCCATGTGGGAGAAGTAGATGAGATGCTCTAGCCTGTCCCTCTCCACTCCATTTCTCTCCAATTCCTCTTCTACTCCATTCCCTTCTTCCATTTTAAATCCAAGGAGCAGGACAAGGAAGAGTGGTGGCTGTGGATTCCCCTCCCCCCCAATTTGCTGCCTGAGGCTACCATTTCAGGCAAGCTGGCCCCAAGTCTAGGGTTGCCAACTCTGACTCAAGCAATTCCTGGAGATTGTATAGGATTGTAGCCCTAATGGGGAGCTGCGGCCAATGGTCCAGTAGGTCAAGGAGCCGCTAGCTGAAAAAGTTAGGGAACCACTGCCTTAACCCTCTCCTAAGGCATCTGAAGCACCCACTCTTAACTGAGGGGGTGGCCTTCCCCCCCCTTTTTTGATTGTCATACCTTTCCTTTCCTTTTTTTGGAAACTGACTTCCCCTCCTACAACTCCCCCTCCTTTTTGAGGTATGTCAAATGAATGGAAGACTGAGAGTGAGGCTGACCTGGCTGGCAGCCCATCCCCTGAACTTCATCGCATGCCCCAAGTGACATGGACACTGGGTAACTCCAGCCAGTCTTCACACACCAGGGGTTCATGGCAGAAATGAACCTGGCCCCTGTGCCAGGTCCTCAACACACCGGCCCCCTAGGGAATACTTACCTTCACTATGGAGCTTTGCGTGACTTTCTTCGACACTCTGAAAGCTTTCTGAGATCTCTGGAATGCCTTTGACAGTACATCTGGTTTCCCAATGGAAACTAGAAGTACTGTTAAAGGCGCTCAAAAGGCTTTTGGAGTACCATGGAGCCACAGTACGTGCCTTCGCCTGGCCCGAGAACAGCTCCAGAGAGCGGGCGGAGGCAATGCCATGGCGGGTGCGGTGGTACCACCCCAACGGAGCCTGCAGGTGTGGCACCTGGGGCTTTTGCCCCCCCCTGCCCCCCAGGCCTGCCACTGGTTTATGGCATAATAAGATTTCTGGTTCATAGGATGAGGCACACAACCCCAGGCAGGTTTGATGCCCAGCACCTCTCTGAAGAAATTAACACTGGTGGGAGAATTGAACACCACGGAGGACACCTGGAATTATTTCATGGGCATTATTTGCTGTTGGCTCTTTTATTATTATTTTTCTCCCATCTCTCAACCAAGAATTCTATACAATATGGAAGCTTATTCCCTTGCCCTAGCCAACAGAGCTTACTTTATAAAGCTATTATTTTGTTTTATCTGTTTTAGAGCGAGATTTATAGGTCATTTTTCAGCTATAAGTGGTCTCAAAGCAGTTTACAATCAAATCACAATAAAACAGTTCATAAAACAAAAACATACAAAACACCAGCAGCAGTAACATCTCATGTTAAAAGATAAAACCGTATGATAGTTTGCAGAAACTCTGGTGAAATACTGTACAGACGTCTTTTTGGTATCCTGAAGATCTTAGTGGAGCTGGTCTGGCAAACCTCCTTGTGGAGGGAATTGCCCAGTGTTGGCAAAGCCACTGAAAAGGCTTAGTGACTAGTATTTGGGCTTCTATCTGCTCTGATAAACACAAGACACACCTGAGTTGGATAATCCCTTCTGTAGCACAGCCAGATGCCAGCTCTCCACCCCGCGTTTGTGTTTCCTGAGCCATTCCACAGCATCTCCCAATCAAGTGCAGGTTTGGGCAGCTCCTGTCTCTGCCCTTGCCTCCCTTGTTGGCTTCTGGGTTTTACGAGACGAACAGAGCCAAACAGAACAGGTGGTTACGTGCCACCGTGGGGCAGGGCGTGGGGGTGGGAACCTGAATGTCAAGGTGGATGAGTAACAGGCCAGCAAGCCCTAGCAAGCAACAAAGGCGAGATGTACCAGGCCAAGCTAGTGGCAAGGGTAGTAATGCCAAGCAAAAGCAGAGTAGCAAAGGCCTTTGTGGGAGTGAAAACGAGGCAGAGACAGAATGGGCCTGTGGGTATACTTGCTAAACTAGTATAAAACTAACCTATATTTGTATCGTGTGGGCATATGTGAGTATGTAAAATTCACTCAAGGCTGTGGAGTAAATCCAGTACTAGCCAGTTTTGGGCTGGGCTGTGATGAAAGTTTACCACTCCAGTCCTGGTGCCAAGTTGCTGTGGAGCCCGGGTGCCCTCCACAGGCACACTGGACAGTACCACTCTCAGTGGTACTAAAGGTGCAGCATCTGGCTAAACAGGCTCTCTGATGGATGTGGTCCTCAGCCAGGAACTAATCTGGGGCCCAATCCTATGGGCCTCTAGTGCTGGCACTGAGCTCCATTGCTGGTGCTGGGTGTTGCAAAAGTACTATAAGGCACATCCATGACACCCAGAGAGGAGTGAGCACTGGTGCCAGCCCAGTGCCAGCCCAGTGCTAGTTGGCGCTGAGCCAGGTGCTGGACAGATGTCGCCCCGAGCTCTGTGCGATGATGAGGGCCTTAGGGGCGTTCCGGAGTGGCGGAGGGCAGGGCAGGTGGAGGAACCAGGCAGAAGGAGAGTGGAACTGGTGGAGCCCAATATGGACATTCTCAGGTGGTTGTCAGATGTCTTGAATCTGCAGTAAGTTGGGGTACAAATATTTTATTTAACAGATAAATCATGTCATGTGCTGGGCCAGTGGTTTTTGACCACCATGCAGGGGCACATTGGTGTGCCACAAATGGTCCACAGGAGTTTGGGGGAGGATCATTTATTAGTGAGGCCATTGGGGGATGTGAGCCCTCTGCCGGCAGTGTGACGTACCTTGTCAATTGTCAAAAAACAGATAGCGTGCTTTGACAATTTTAGTGCTTTGTCAGTGTGCCAAGAGATGCAAAAAGTCCAAAAATCGCTGCTCTAGGTCTTACAAGACAAACAAAAATCCAGACTGAGAAAGGCTTTGTACACAAAACAGTCACCTTTGGGTCAGTGACTGAGACATCACTATTAATAATACTCCCTTTCATACAAAGTACTTTGCATATGTCATGATCAAATGGGAGCATGGGAATGTCACAGAATGGTATACCGGGTGCAGAGTTCAACTTCCTGAGAATTCCAGCTCTTAAGTTTTCTTTTCTTTTCTTTTCAAGCAAGTTTCTTATGATTGTGAGAAGTGTCTGAGTAATGACTGCTGAAGTCTCAAAAGTCAAGAGATGGCTGAATAAAATTTCCATTGGTTGGAGGAATGGGATTCAGTGCCTTGCATAGTTTTGTGCCTCATCACTGACAAAACCAGAATAAATTATGCAAAATAGTAAACTGCAGGATTAATTACATAAAACAAAAGAAATTATGCAAATCTGCTCCGTTTGCATAGTCTTTGCATACAGGTTGCAGAACCCAGCATTTTTTGGTGCTTAATTTTAATCTCACCATGTAAAGTTCACACATTCCAGCTCATACACTGATGAGGATGGAGCGGGATATCCACCATGAGTTGTGCCTATTTCAAACCTTGGGTTTTTTTTAAATGGAAGTTGTATTCTTCTGTAGTCTGATTATTACAGTCAAGAGCATTCAACATGTTAATGGAAATAAACTCAGAGAGCTGGAAAACAAAATCAAGTTACAGGACAACTTGCCTGATTACTGCATAGCAAATTGCTGGTGTTCCTGGTTTGCTCCAAAGAAACCGACACAGGAATAGACTTCAAAAATCTGTTGAAAAATAAATGTGAAGAGAAAAAGTTTGCACAAATTGTTTTGCTGTTTCCATCATTTGTGTTTCTGCAACGTGCTTCTGCAACATGAGGTTGGCCAACTGGGTACCTCTCCCCATGTGTGGCAACCATGGAAACAAATGTCTGCTTCAGATTTTAGCCAAAAGCATTCAATGCAACTTGAACTAAATCTAAAGCTCTTGAATGGCACAGGAGAAATAACACCCTCTGCTACGTTTTGTCAGATCTGACTGCACTTAAATACACTGCTCTGCTACACTGAATTAACACATGCCCACGGCTGGACTCACACTAGGCAACCTTAAAAGTTTTGTGTGGGAAGGCATCTCTTAGGTCTCCTTCTCACAGAAAAGGTGGCACTACAGATGAAAGGTCTCACATGCCTGAATTCTCCTCCATACAAAAATGATCCCTGCAGACAGGAAAGTGAGGGACAAAGATTCCAGCCCAGCCATCTCCCTGATATTCTCATTTTGCTTTTGTTTTTTTGTATGGAGGAACATTTGGACATATGAGACCCCTCATACAGCTGCAGTCAGAGGTGGCACATGCCAGACACAGCCTGAGCTGCCACCTCAGCTGCTTTGTGAAAGCTAGGCCTTTGCCCTGTACAAGTTCATACGCCCTTCTGTAGATCCCTATCCCCTCAATATTTTTCCTACAATCAACATTCACAAACCACAAGGGATGTCTGGAACTCATTGTCAGACTCAACTCCTGTGCAGAGGGTGGGATGGTTTACTATAGCTCCTTTTTTCTGCACCATCCCTTTAAGTAAAACTGGAAATGTTTGCACTTCTGGGTTTGATGAAACCACATGAGAAGCATGGTAAGGAGCTTTATTTTATAGAGAGCTACAGCAGAAGAGGTAAGACAGTGTTCTAGGTCACACTGCCCCAATGGGAATCAGAAGAATAACCTGATCTATGCAGATAGACTTCCTTGGCAGGCATGGCAAGTCTTGCTGCAGTTCCCTGTTTTGGCCAGCTCCAGATGTTGATGCACGGGCACAAGGCTAGCCCAAGTCCTCCTGGCACCTGAGGTAGTGTCCCAAATAATGCCCCACTTAACTTGTGATGATTCACCCCAGGCCTGGCCCATCTATGAGGCCAACTGTATAAATCACTTCAAGCAGCAAATTGTTGGTGGGCACTAATCTTTGTCTGTGGATTAACTTTCATTGCTCCTCCTTCCACTTCCAGGGAAGTGGAAGGAAGAGGGGGGTTGGGGATTGGGAGGAAGACGTAATGTGGAGTGCTGAGCTAGAACATTGGAGACTGGGAGGAGAAGGCACATTATTGAGTGAAAGGGGGAGAGCATTTGGCTTGGCCTTGTCAGGAGGTTTTGGGCCAGCCTCTCTTCCTCCTGCTCCTGGATTGGAAAAAAGGAGAAGGAGCAGACAAGAAAGTGATGAGCTGAGCACCAGACACCACTGTTGACCTCTCTCCTTTCCTCCACATTTCCTCTTCCATTTCATCCACTTCTTCCTTTGCCAGTTCAGGGTGCACAAAGAGGAGCATCAGTGGAGGCAAGAGGAGAGACAAAAGTGGGCTTCCCCTATCATTCTTCTGCTTGAGGTGACTGCCTCCGTTGGCCTCAAGGGTGGGCTGACCCTGCACAGACTGCAGCACTTTCTGACATCCATCAGCTCATCAATTCAAAATGTGCTGCTGACTGGTCTTGACATCCAATCTATACTGGTGAATGTATTAGATCAAGTAGGTAGTTGGCTTTTGACCCATAGGCAACCTGGTTGCATACAAACCATATGATTAAGGGTTAAGTGCCTATCCTCGTTCTCTATTCCTCTCTGTCAGCCGCACCCCATGCATCAAACTAATTTAAAATTCTGGAAGTGAGTACTCAATTTGCATAAGGTGTTCTGACCTCCAAAATTAGATTTTCTGTTTATTTTTTGCTTGGGCTTGTTAGTGCAGAAATGCCCTGCCCTCTCATCCCAGATAATTGAAAACTAGCAGTTGTAACTGACTTGTGAATGAAAAGCACCCTTCACATGCTCTGAGAACTGCCAGCATTGCTACATGTGTTTCAGAATCAAGCTCTGACATTGAAAATAGTCTCTGAGGGCTGAGGCTGAACCTTTGTGTACCCTGAGCACTGCCTTTTCTTGTTATTAAATACTACTAATAAACCAAGAAATGGGTGCTTGAGGTCATCTGCATCATCAGTTGCTTGTTATCAGAAAACAGGAGCAGTTTTTCTGCAAAAAACAGGGCTTGCATGGGTTATTTCAAAACTGCCCTTGGCTCATTCATCGGCTGGCTCATAAAATGTTCCTTTGCATGACCGAGGAGGTAGGAGCATCCATGCAGACAGGAATAACTGTCAGCAGGGGTGGGCAGACAACAAATGATGTCTCACACACACACACACACACACACACACACACACACACACACACAGAGAGAGAGAGAGAGAGAGAGAGAGAGAGGAAAGCACATCTGGAGACGGCCTTGAATCACCAACACTCATACTGTATATGGACACAGAGAGGCAAATGGACGTAAGAGGGATGAAAACAGGATTAGAAGTGGAGTTTAGTGGTAAGAACTTGAGCAGGTGGTGGTGGTGTTGGCAAGACTGTGCACAGAGACATCCTGTTGAGCAGAGGTTTTGAAGACTGGGCTCAAATGCCCAAGCCGAAGCCAGACAATTTACAGTCAAATCCGGAGCTTCCCGGCACCTGCTGGAGCAGCGGCACCAAAGTGGCTACAGCTTTATCCAGCAGGCGCTGGGAAGCCATTCGGAGTCACCTCAGTGAAGCTCCAAGCCCCGCAATGGGGCTTGTCAAGCCCGTGCTGGCTGTTTTGCCTTGAGAGATTCCATGTTGGGCCTTCAAGCCCGACATGGAGTTTGGGATCTGGCAGAGAAGATCTCTGCCAATCCCACCTTCTTGCACCCCATTCTGCCCACTCTCTACACCCCCCCCCCCGCCCTGACCAGTGCTGCTGGAGCGCCAGCCAGCCCTCCTCACTACACTAAGGCTCAGCACCAACTGGCTCTGGACATCCTCTCTGGGTGCCACATATGCGCCTTACAGCACGTTTCTGACACCCAGTGCCAGCGCTGGAGCTCAGTGCCTGCACTGAGAAGCTTTACGATTCGGCCCCTAGCCATTATCTTGTTGAGCAACTCCAGTAAGGCCACTAGGGCATCCAGTCACAGAACAAGGTGCCTGCCAAGTTTTTCAACTTCAGGGCACAAAGCAAATAGTGTCATGGCTGATGGAGGGTCTTGGCCTCCATGCAACTCCCTGAACAGGGAGGTTCAACCTCCACTACTCTGGACCAACTACCAGTACCCAATCCCACAGTTGAAATCTGGTTAATATACACATACACTCCTTTGCATGTTTGCCCAGCTCCAGTGTCAGAAGCTTGTGATGCTTCTCGGGGATTCACCTGCTTACTTTGCTGTACGTGTGCATGCTGGGACCAGGACTGTAGACAGCATGAGTAAGCAGGCTCAGGAAGCACCCAGAGAAATCCCACCAGGATTTCTGTTTTGTTTCCTGACTGCATTTAACATCCTTGCCAACATTTGCCACCACCCTCATTTTTATTCTTTTGCTAGTTGGTCAGTGCCTTGTTTTTATTCCTTGCGTTTTCCCCTCTGTTGTGATGATTTTTCGTCTTCTCAGTACGTCTTTTTTTATTATTTATCAGTCTCAGTTCACTTCAGAAGGAGTGCTTGCCCTGCTTCCCATATTTTGCTCCTGGTTGGTTTTAAGAGAATCTCCCCACCTCCAGATCTGTTAGCCTGAGAGAGATGTTCACAAGGAGGTCTCTTTCTGTCTGTGGGCGGTGGCAGTGAAAACGACCGCTCCTCAATCCAATTCCAATTTACCCAACAAAGAGAGTGAAGCCATAAACAGGGAGTGGGAGGTGTCAGTCACTAGATGTTATACCTCATAATACACTCAACCTCCCCTTACTTCTATCTCCTGCTCTGAAGCAACCATAGTCCATCACTTGGTCCTATTTTCCTCTGTACCCACAACCTGGTTGGAGAAGTGAGGACTTCTGGGTGTGGGCCGAATGACCTCTCCTTCCCAATGAGGCAGTATGGCCAGTTTCTCTATCCTTTCAGGGTCAAGAAGCTGAGCAAATTAAACAACACCATTTTACAAAAATTGTTTTACCAATTAAATCTTAAATGAGGAACACGTCTGCCTCAGAGTTAAAGTTGGCACCCTCCCCCCCCCATCTTGTCACAGATCTGCCTTGTGGGTGGCTGACAGCAGGTGACCTTCCCTTGAACAGCTGAGCTTCAATCTGCAGCTCCAGAATCCAACAGGCCCCCAAGTTAGAGACAAACCAAGAGAGAAGATTCACAGATAATTTATCACTTCCCTTAAAGACTTCAGCTTCGTTCCCTTTTATTTTTTGCATGCCTGCTGCATATAAATCCCATTGTTTTAAGCAGCATCTTTTCAGTGTGGGAGAAGAGCACTCCAAGCTCTTGTTTAACTAAGTGCTAGAGATGCTTCCTACATGAGTAGGAAAGGCTAAAGGCTGGAAGAGACTTGCCAACCTTTGAAGGCTGGTGGATACCAGCTACAATTCTAACTCCACCTGTGTTGAAGTTGGGGGATGCTGAGAGAAAAGGTCGGACCGCTGGAATGCAGCCAGCAAAAGAGAGATGCTGTAACAGTGAATATTGCAGCAATCTTGGGGTCTCCATGCATATCCTAATGCAGTGGTTCTCACACATTTAGAACCGGGACCCACTTTTTAGAATAAGAAGCTGTCGGGACCCGCCGGAAGTGATGTCATGACCAGAAATGACATAATCAAGCAGGAAAATTTTTAACAATCCTAGGCTGCAGTCCTACCCACACTTACCCAGGAGTAAGTCCCATTTACTATCATTGTTAAAAGAATATACATAGTAGCTTGTTAAAAGTACAGGTCTGTAACATTTCCCCAAATGCAGTCACATACCATGGTAGCATCAAGTCTAATATATTAAAAATAAAATATTGAAATGAATGGGGACCCACCTGAAATTGGCTCGCGACCCACATAGTGGGTCCCAACCCAGTTTGAGATACACTGTCCTAATGCATATGCATTACTGGAAGTGTTTTAAAAACAGTGTTATTTTACTCAGAAGTAAGCCCATTGTGTTCAGTAAGACATAGGGCACAAGGCTAACCAGGTCTACTCAGAAGTAAGTCCTATTTTGTTCAATGGGGCTTACTCTCAGGAAAGTGTGGTTAGGATTGCAGCCTTAGACTAAAATCCTATCCACACTTTCCTGGGAATAAACCCCATTGACTACAATGGGATTTACTTCTGAATAGACATGGATAGGATTGGGCTCTTAGGCTGTAATCTTATTTTACTCATTGGAAACAAACACTTCTTTAAGTCTGTCTGGGTGCTTGCCTGCTCTCCCAATTTTAATCTGTACATTTGTAATTAAATGGGGAAAACCTAGGGCAGTGATTTTCAACCTTTTTCAACTCATGGCACACTGACAAGGCACTAAAATGATCAAGGCACACCACCAGGTATTTGACAATTGACAGGGCACACCATGCTGCCAGTGGAGGCTAACAAATCCCATTGGTCCTATTAATAAATGACCTTCCCCCAAATTCTGTGGCACACCTGTGGACCACTCATGGCACACCAGTGTGCCACAGCACAGTGATTGAAAATGGCTTACCTAGGGAAATACAGAAAAACCTTAAATTCCTCCTCACAAGAAAACTGGCTCTGTAAAAGGCTATCTGACCTTGGCAGTTTCTGCCATTCAGGTAAATGAAAAGTGCAATATCAACCAAGTTTCATCCAAGCCAAACTGATAAACTCAGGGACAAACTGTTTAGTCGTTTACACACAGTAATGGGGAAAAAATATTCCCATGTGCCCCCCCCCCTTTTTAATTGTAAGGGGTGGGGAGAAATAGTCCATCACCATTTTGGAATACTGGTGTTCTTTAATAGAGTTTCAACAAATTCAAGAGAGGGGTTGTAGCTCAGGGGTTTGCATGCAGAAGGTCCCAAGGTTCAATTCCCAGCATCTCCAAACAGCTCAGGGGGGAAAACGTCTTGCCTGAAACCCTAAAGAACTGCTGCACTCCTGGTGAGTGTAGACAATACAGAGTTAAATAAATCAATGGTCTAACTCAGGGGTGCCCAAACCCCACCCTGGGGCCACTTGCAGCGCTTGAGGACTCCCAGTTCGTCCTGGAGACTGGAGAGCCAGTCTCCAATGAGACTCTGGAGACTTGCTGGAGCCCGCTCTGGCCTGACACAACTGCTCTCAGCATGACAGCCAACAGTTTGATCTCTTGCGTGAGTTGTGGAATGAAGGCTCCTCCACTGCTTGCTGTTTCACGTCTGTGATGCAACCGTGGCAGCAAAGGAAAGGCTGGCCTTGCTTGTGCAAGGCTTTTTGTAGGCCTTGAGCTATTGCACGACCTTCATTCATATAAGTGGAAGCTTATTCATTCATATACAGTGGAAGCAAGTAGGCAGACACAATCCTAACCAGATCTACTCAGAAGTAACTCCTGTTTTGTTCAATGGGGCTTACTCTCAGGAAAGTGTGGTTAGGGTTGCAGCCAGAGATGGATGCCCCACGAATCTGCTGCCTGAGGCAAGTGCTTCAATTGACCTCCTCGTGGCCCTGTCCTTTAAGGATTTAAAAAGTGTTCTTGGTGAAGAAGGGATGCAAAGTTAGGAATAAAAAAAAAAGAAAGGAATAAAAAAAAGGAAAAAGGAATAGTAAGGAGGAGAGATTTATTATGTTTTCTTGTGATCCCACAACCTGATCCAGTCGACTTTGCCTTCAAGATGCCCAAATCCACATGGCTCCATCCCTGACCCATCAAAATAGACAGGGTCTGCTCCCTGGTCAGTCTACCTGGTCTTGGTTCTGTTCACTAACTAGGTGCTTTTAAAATCATCAGCTGCCAAGCCAAAGCCCCATGCTTCCTTACGGCTGAACATTGTGGGGGAAGCTACATCATGAGAGAGCCAATCTTTCAGGAAAACTTGTCCACCCATTGCAGAACATCTTATATAAGTTCCTGTGGAAGCTGACAGTTCCTAGGTACATAATCTGTATCAAATATTTCATACGCATTTCAATATAGGTAATAATAAATAAAACTAAACTTAAAAACAAATCAAAACAAAAAATATTTACTAGCACAGGGAAGGAGAATTGTGCCATCACCACAATTCAAGTGGGGACAATAGCCAATAGAGGCTGTGACCTTCACGCAACTACATTCCCCTGCAATCACAACTACAATTTGAGAGAAGAAAGGCATTTTCTCAGTACAAAATACAGAGCTGCTCTTTGAATGCTCAGAAAAATGTGACTTGAAAAATGAAGTCTTCCTGCAACAAAAATGTTGTTTTCAGGGGAAGGCACTTGGATTCCAAATACATGTGTACATTTCCTGAAGGGGGGGAGAGGCATTTTTCAACCCCGGGTGATCTACACATTGACTAGGAGGTCCAATTAATGCCATCCTTTCCACTTCTCACTAAAGGCGTGGGAGAAGATAACTTGCCTTGAAGACATGTCCCACACATGGAGCTCACCTGCTTCCTCCATAATCATCCTTAGCTGAATGTGTGTCAGAACCAAGGCCACTGCCTCTCAGTCTTCCTGTCTGTGAAAGGGACACAACAGTGACTTACCTCACAGGTTTGCTGTGAGGGTGCAAACAAGACAAAAATCTTCTTCAATCAAAAGTGCCATATATGTGTAGCATAAAGCCACTTTGCCTATTAGACAGGAATTGCCAGGAAGGCCTGGAACATGATGTATTCTCCCCGGGCGTTTTGCTCTTAGATGTCCACTTGAGCCTGTCTCTGAAATCTGAAAGGGGCGGGGGTGGGAGGTGGGGGGGGAATCTTTGGATGTGAAAACAGAATGCGCATTGACATGTAGAGACGGAGGATGGGGCCCACATCAGCTCCTGGCGCCTTTATGTGTGTTGCCATGTTAAAGCCGGTTGCCTGGCAACCTGTTCTCCTGGTAAAATTTGGGATGGCAGTGACTGTAAGAAGCAAACAAGACGCTGCTGCTTTTGCAGCCTCTTTCGCTTCACTCAGGGACGGGAGCAGAGGAGGGGAGTCATGGGAGTATGACACCCCTTTTAAACAGAGGTGGCTTGCACTATCACTGTCATTTCTGACTTCCTCCCTCCCTCCCTCCCTCAGATGTCTGGTTTCAAACCCCCTTCAAGCTAGATGCAGAGCCGAACATGCTTTAGGTCTTTTGCATAGCTGAGTCAATCTAGGAGACCGGCTAGTCTCCCTATGACAGGTGGTGGACCCTATGGAGGTGGTGACAGTAAGAAGAGCCCTTACTAAGAAGAGCCCAGTAAGATGGGCCCTTGCTGGATCAGAGCAAGGGCCCATCTAGTCCAGCTTCCTGTATCTCACACTCGTTCACAAGATGCCTCTCGGAGCACCCAAGATGACAATAAACCTGTACGCTGTTGCCATTCTGGCATTCAGAGACAGGCTATCTCTGAAACCCAGCAGTTGCATGCAGTAATCACGACTTGTAACATGTGTCAGACGTTTCTTCCATAAATCTATCCATTCCCTTTCTAAAGGCATCTCAGTCAGATGCCATCACAACCTCCTGTGGCAAGGAGTTCCCCAGTGTCAACACATTTGCTCCTCCATTAACTGCCCAATCATATGTCCTCAGGTCCCATGTGCACACAAGTACTGCCCAGATGCTGCACTGGAGCTGCAGGCTGGAGGGGGTGGATTCCTGAAGCAGCATGTGCTGGGATGCTACCCCCATTCTTGCTGCCCAACATGCGCCCTGCCTCTCCTCAGACCTATGCCAGCAAAACAGCTGGTGTAGATCTGAGGAGACCCAATTATAGTTTTTTACTTACCTCTCACCAGCTTTCTCCCCCCTCCCCCAGCATGGTCATATGTCATGCAGCAGACACTCCATTGGCATAGCTGCATGCTATGGATTGGTGGGGGATAGGATTGGGCTGTAACTTTCCCCCCAAGATCTCTGACCCAGACTGTTGAGTTCCTCTGCAATTGGTCAGAGATACTCTCCTTATGACAACTTTCAATGTTCCCGTGTTGAGCCTCAGAATAAAAATATTGGGTTTAATCCTGGTGAGCCCAATTATGCTCATTATATGCAGCAGCGGTGAATAATCTTGAGATCATTAGAATTCCATGCTTGAGATCGTTAGAAAAGGTGTTGAGAATAAGATGGCTCATATAATGCTGTTGTACAAATCAATGGTAAGGCCACATCCAGAGTATTGCGTCCAGTTCTGGTCACCACATCTCAAAAAGGATAAAGTGGGAATGGAAAAGGCGCAGAAGAGAGCAACCAAAATGATTACTGGGCTGGGGCACCTTCCTGATGAGGAAAGGCATTTGGGGCTCTTCAGTCTAGAAAGGAGGCACCTGAGGGGGGACATGATTGAGACATGCAAAATTATGCAGGAGATGGATAGAGTAAATATTTCTTTACCCAGTGTGTAATTAGTCTGTAGAACTCCTTGCCACAGGATGTGGTGATGGCATCTGGCCTGGACCCCTTTAAAAGGGGATTGGACAAGTTTCTGGAGGAAAACTGCTGACTCTGCTTCATACACAGGTAATGCCAGAACAGAGTGGGGTGGGCAAGATATGGACAATCTTCCTGAGTCACTCTTTCTCCTGTTACAGATAGGCCCTCACCTGTCATCTCCTTACACCATTGTATGCAAATGGTGACCTGGAACTGCCTGGAAGCCCTTTCTCCCTCACTTAGGTCTAGAAATAGATATCAGATTTCTAGGAGATAGTCTTGAATATATAGGGGCCAGTGCAATATTTTCAATCATCTGCCCTCAACACATCTCAAAAAATAAATAAATTTCAGATTCCTAAATACCAGTGCTTCAATTATGAGGTGGAAGGTGGTGGGGTGTGTGTATGGAATCTCTCAGTGAAATCTACAAGACCCACCCCTGACTTTGAGCCAAATAATGACCCTTCTAAAGACATCATCTGAGGGCCATCACAAAGGGTAAGAAAGCCAGAGTCCGGGGCCTACCCAAGACCACCTGGTGCCAAATGCTTCCCCCCTTTACCTGGTGATGTGTCCACCCTGGACACTGTCTGGACTGGAAATGGAAGAGGGGGACAGAGCACAAGAGGAAGTGTGGTGGAGAGTCATGGACGAGAGTGTCCTCTTCATTTTCTAACTTAGGAAGTGGGACATAGAGGGAGAAGAAGGGGAGGCAATTTGGTGGGCAGAGGCAAGTTCCCCCCACCAATCTGCTGCCTAAGGCAGCTGCTTCAGTTGGCCTCATGGATGGGCTGGACCTGCCAGAGTTCCACTGTCATCTGAGCATGGCCAAACACCCCGTGTATAGAGGGCTAGTTGCAGGGAAGGAAAAGCACTCTGCCTGGACTCAGATACAATCCAAAAGCCAAAGTAAGGTAATACCTTTATTAGAACCAACTGAAATATCACAAAATTGTAAGCAAGCTATTTTTTTGAAATTTGTATAGATCCTATTACATATACTGCCCTATCTGACTTTTGAATTTTCTCCCAAATGGATCAACGTGACCATATACAAAATATGTGTGTTTTGGGGACTGCATCTTAATAATAGCATTTTTACAGCAATATGGAATGGTTACAGTGCTTCATATATATGTCCTTCATAATTCTTGTAACAACCTTATTAGAGATGTCAGTATTATCACTATCATACTGAAGTGGGGGGGGGGGAGCTGGATAAGAGATAATAGTTTGCCTAGCGACGATCAGTACATTCATGGCTGAGGTCTGTTTTAACTAGAAACCTCTTGGTTTACAGCCCACATTTAACCACTATACTGCACCAGTTCTCCAGTAACTGATTGGATTTCACATGGTACAGGCTGAGCCTGAACATTGGAAACAGGGCTAAATCCTGGCTCAGTTTCAGTCCTGCCTACATCTAGTCTTAAAACTGCCAATCTGATCTATGTATACTGTACTGTGAGGAATGATGAGAGGTCACTCTGTGTCGCTACCCCCCATCCCTGGTCCAGATGGCCTGGCACCAAAAAAGAGATGAAACCACATGGTCAGGCGGCAACAGCAAGTGCCCTGGAGGGAAGCCTCGGGGATCCAGCATCTTTCTGAGCTCTGCTTGCAACAATTCACCCTTTGTTTTCATGGCACCTCCACAGCCAAATTCCCTCAGCCAGTTGAAAGCCAGATGGAGCAGCACTAGGAACACTGGCTGGGCAGGTCTGAGTTTACTCATGAATGAACGCCATGGCAATATCTTGAATTGGTTGGGGTTTTCAACCTCACTTCATTTGACACCATCCAGCCCCTTGCTCTGGTTGCAGAACTATGGAGTGTGACCTGCTGCCGTCAGACCACAAAGAAAAATGGGTGCATATTGAGGAGGATTCACTTCAGATTTTACACATAGTCCCGTGAAGCAGACTCATAGAAATGTTGAGCAGGAGGGAAGAAGAGAGGGAACCCTGTGGGATCCCCTGCAGAGAAGATCTCAAGGTGGTGCTGATAAGTCCATTACTATTCATTTGGATTTTTCAGTGAAGACGGAGCAGAATCACTAAACCAGTGGTTCTCACACTTTTAGCACCGGGATCTACTTTTTAGAATGAGAATCTGTCATTGGGCACAATCCTAACCAGGTCTACTCAGAAATAAGTCCTATTTTGTTCAAAAGTTTGGGACTTACTCTCAGGAAAGAGTGGTTAGGATTGCAGCCATTGTTGCTTAACAGTAACACCAGAAGTGATGTCATGACCGGAAGTGACATCATCAAGCAGGAATAGTTTTAACAATCCTAGGCTGCAATCCAACCCACACTTACCCAGGAGTAAGTCCCATTTACTATCGTATATACAATAGCCTGTTAAAAGAACAGATCTGTAACATTTCCCCAAATGCAGTCACATACCAAGTCTAATATATTAAAAATAAAATATTGAAATGAATGGGGACCCACCTGAAATTGACTTGCGACCCGCCTAGTGGGTTCCAACCCACAGTTTGAGAAACACAGCACTAAACATTTTCACAGTCATATCACCAACACCTTGTTGTTAGCCTAGCAAAAGGACTAATAAGATCAACAGGGCATCGTACAATTTCCATGATTAGCTTCTGGGCATGTGCCAGTGTTTCCAGGAACCTTGACTTTATGCAGATGCCTCTGAAATGTGAAGCAACAAACCACTTCAATTCTTTGTATCTTATTTTATGAATATATAGCCTACTTTCACTAAAACTCAAAGCAACCGATCAGTGTGTCCACGTACGTGCAGTAGAGCCGCAAATGCCAAGGAGGACAAGGCTTCACGTCTCTGTACCTTTCATAGTTCTATAGGAGAGACAATAGATGTTCAGAGCTCATCATACAGGGCTACAATTAGCTGCAACTATCACCATTCCCCCCCACCCCATACCACTGTTAAATAGGAACTTGCCCCCCTGCAGTTTGCATTAGCTGTGTTTTGGGTCGATTAACTACACTTTTCTTTCAATTGTTGGTGATCATCTCTAGGGCACCCCACAGTTTAAATCAATTTAATTGCCCCTGATGAAGCAGTCTGCTGATGACAAAAGCTCACGTCTCATTTCTTTGACCAAATTAAATTAGGCCTTTTAGTTTAATCCACCTGTTCACTATTCTCTGGTTTTGTTTTCTGCATGCCTGTTTCTAAAACATTATCATGCTTCAACACTGAGATAGAGAAATGAGCCTTGGTAGGCAACTATTGTTACACACTTTTGTGCAACTTCTCCGAGTTGTAGTCAGAAGTTGCAGGTGCTCCTGGGGGCATTTGGTGGGCCACTGTGAGGTACAGAAAGCTGGACTAGATGGGTCTATTCTATGGCCTGATCCAGCGGGGCTATGGGACGAGGATGGGGAGGTTAGTGAACAATAAGGTAAAGGCAGAGTAGGAGAAGAAATTGGGAATGGTAGCATGATGGGATGTGATAGACGGTTTGGCACAATGAGAGGGTACAGGGATAAAGGAGCTAATAAGCAGCCCATCCTGGGGCATTCCATGTACAAATGCTTTTATGCAAATGCACGAAGTCTCCAAGCAAAGATGGAAGAACTGGAATGTCTGGTGACTAGGGAAAACATTGACAAAGTGGGCATAATGGAAACCTGGTGGGATGCGGAAAATCAGTGGGATACCGCAATCCCAGGCTATAAACTCTACAGGAGGGACAGGGAGGGGCATGTTGGAGGTGGGGTGGCCGTTTACGTTAAGGAAGAGATAGAATCCAGCAAAGTAGAGATTGAAGGCAGGTCCGATTCCACCATAGAATCTCTGTGGGTTAAATTACCAGGCCTGAGGAGAGATGTAATACTGGGGGCATACTATCGTCCTCCAGACCAGAAACTGGAAGGGGACCTTGAAATGAGGAAACAGATCAGGAAGGTGACAAGGAGGGACAGGGACAGGTAATCATGGGGGACTTCAATTATCCTCAAATAGACTGGGTCAATTTGTGTTCTGGTCATGAAAGAGAGACCGGATTCCTTGACATGTTAAATGACTGTGCCTTAGAGCAGCTAGTCATGGAGCCCACCAGAGGACAGGTGACTCTGGATTTAATGTGCAGTACTCAGAACCTGGTTAGAGATGTCAGTGTTACCGAGCCATTGGGGAACAGTGATCATGCCGCGTTCCATTTCAACATGCACGTCGGGGGAAGAATACTGGGCAAATCTCTCACGAAAACCCTTGACTTCCAACAGGTGGACTTCCCTCAAATGAGGAGGCTGGTTAGGAGGAGGTTGAAAGGGAAGGTAAAAAGAGTCCAATCTCTCCAGAGTGCATGGAGGCTGCTTAAAACAACAGTAATAGAGGCCCAGTGGAAGTGTATACCGCAAAGGAAGAAGGGCTCCACTAAATCCAGGGGGGTGCCCGCATGGCTAACCAGCCAAGTTAGAGAGGCCGTAAAGGGCAAGGAAGCTTCCTTCCTTAAATGGAAATCTTGCCCTAATGAGGAGAATAAAAAGGAACATAAACTGTGGCAAAAGAAATGTAAGAAGGTGATACGGGAGGCCAAGAGAGACTATGAGGAACGCATGGCCAGCAACATTAAGGGAAATAATAAAAGCTTCTTCAAATACGTTAGAAGCAGGAAACCCGCCAGAGAAGCGGTTGGCTCTCTGGATGGTGAGGGAGGGAAAGGGGAGATAAAAGGAGACTTAGAGATGGCAGAGAAATTAAATGAGTTCTTTGCATCTGTCTTCACCGCAGAAGATCTTGGGCAGATACTGCTGCCCGAACAGCCCCTCCTGACCAAGGAATTAAGTCAGATAGAGGTTGAAAGAGAGGATGTTTCAGACCTAATTGATAAATTAAAGATCAGTGGTGAAGAGTGGTGAAGACCAGCAGTGATTGTGAGAAGCTCCAGAAGGATCTCTCCAGACTGGCAGAATGGGCAGCAAAATGGCAGATGCATTTCAGTGTCAGTAAGTGTAAAGTCATGCACATTGGGGCAAAAAATCAAAACTTCACATGTAGGCTGATGGGTTCTGAACTGTCTGTGACAGATCAGGAGAGAGATCTTGGGGTGGTGGTGGACAGGTTGATGAAAGTGTCGACCCAATGTGCGGCGGCAGTAAAGAAGGCCAATTCTATGCTTGGAATCATCAGAAAAAGTATTGAGAACAAAACGGCTCATGTTATAATGCAGTTGTGCAAATCAATGGTAAGGCCACACCTGGAGTATTGTGTCCAGTTCTGGTCACCACATCTCAAAAAGGACATAGTGGAAATGGAAAAGGGGCAAAAGAGAGAGACTAAGATGATTACGGGGCTGGGGCACATTCCTTATGAGGAAAGGCTATGGTATTTGGGCCTCTTTAGCCTAAAAAGAGGTGCCTGAGGGGGGACATGACTGAGATATACAAAATTATGCACGGGAAGGATAAAGTGGATAGAGAGATGCTCTTTACACTCTCGCATAACACCAGAACCAGGGGACATCCACTAAAATTGAGTGTTGGGAGGGTTAGGACAGACAAAAGAAAATATTTCTTTACTCCGTGTGTGGTTGGTCTGTGGAACTCCTTGCTGCAGGCTGTGGTGATGGCATCTGGCCTGGATGCCTTTAAAAGGGGACTGGACAAGTTTCTGGAGGAAAAATCCATTGTGGGTTACAAGCCATGATGTGTATGTGCAACCTCCTGATTTTAGAAATGGGCTATGTCAGATGCAAGGGAGGGCACCAGGATGCAGGTCTCTTGTTATCTGGTGTGCTCCCTGGGGCATTTGGTGGGGCCGCTGTGAGATACAGGAAGCTGGACTAGATGGACCTATGGCTGTGGGGCTGTCCTTATGTTCTTATGGCTCTTCTTATGTTCTTAGGTGCCTCAGCACAACCAGGGTCTGGGCTTCTTTGAAGAAAAGAATACTGAAGGCTTAAGGTTTTATAATATTTGCTATATCTATGTAGTTTTGAGCATTTAGATCAGCCATTTTCAACCACTGCGCCATAGCATACTGGTGTGCCGTGAGTGGTCCATAGCTGTGCCACAGGAATTTGGGGAAGGTAATTTATTATTAGGGCCAATGGGGGACATGAGCCCTCCACTGGCAGCATGGTGTGCCTTGCCAATTGTCAAAAACCCAGTGGTGTGCCTTGACAGTTTCAGTGCATTGTCAGTGTGCCGTGAGATGAAAAAGGTTGAAAACTGCTGATTTAGATGGACAAAGGCAGCACGCACTCCTAAAGCAACATCAGCTACATGTGTCTTCTAAGCATGGCCACAGCTGCTAGCTTAACTTGATTTCTATTGCACAATCTGCCAGATCAAATCCCAACTTTCTGTTTCTTCCAGAAGTTTCCAGGAGAAGTCTCCCATGCAGGACAATCAGGGGAATTGCTAAAAATGAAGGTGAGCCTCCTGGCTTATTCGTTTAACAAGAGCACTGACTATCTTGTGACTGCTCCTATGGAGTGGGCTCTCAGGCAGATGGAATGAAGACCATGCAGTTCCCAGTGAACTTGCAAATTTTAAGATTTGGCTATCATGATTAGTAGAAAGGGATCACCTAGATACCTGTCTGCCCTCCTTCTCTTGCAGTAGGACAGACAGGAATGTGAGCCAATGAGCAGGCTTATTCCTGTCCCTGACAAGAACTCCGACCCAAACGGAAGAGAAGGAGCTTTTGACACTGACAAAACAAAGGGACAAAAGCTACCTGCAATGCTCCCAGCAGCTGAATGCGCTGACGCTGCTGGTGAGTTAAATTTGCCCCCAATATGGGAAAACAGACAAAGAGGCACAGAAAAGGTGGCGATCTCAGGGAAACACAGGGTTTCGCCACACATGCTATGGAGAAAGTGGCTCAAGTTTTCCTCCATCTCCCATAATTCTAGGTGACAGAATGAAGTTGATGGACATTAATTCAGAAAATACGAGTTAATCACACCATATATGTTTTTTGGCACTAGCCAAAGACTTCATTATGCTCCCAGACTTTTCGTTGGGAGAAGTGTTTAATGTACAGTATCTTGTTGTTTAGTGGGTTGCCAACGGTACTGATGATTTGCACTGAAAATCGGTATGCAAAGCAATGAAAGAAACAGATAAAATAAATAAAAGACAAGAAACAAAATCAACTTCTGGAATTTGCTGCTACAAAAAGTGGTGATGGGTACCAGTTTGATGGCTTTAAAGGGGGAGAAGACAATTTCATGGAGAAGAGGCCTATTAATGGCTACTAATCATGATTGCCAAGTGAAACCTCTCAGTGCCAAGTGGAACCTCTCAGTTCTCAGTTCTCTCAGTGGTGGTCACTGAACACCACTTGCAGTTGCCTTGACACCTTGCTTCTGGGTGTCAAAGTGCCTTCACATCTTGACACCCAGAGGCCTTTGTCACTGTGCAAAACAGAGTGCTAGACTAATGGACCAACTACATTCTGATTCCACAGGGATTTCCTAGCAGTGTGATGGCCCTCTTATGACATCACACTGACATCATAGTCCCTTGGTTCAACTGTCAGTTGGTCAGTTGCCCTCATCAGACCAGAGAGACTAGACCAGACCAGAAAGCAGCCGCAAACCTCCGCAGCCCCACACCCAGGGCAAAGCTCCACGATGGCGCCCCCCCGTGGGCTATTGCCGTCCCCCTGGGCAGAAATCAGCCCTCCCCCACTCACCTGAGGCTCACGGAGACTCGCACGACCTCCTCCCACGCCAGGGAAACCTCTGTGAGGTTCCCCTGCGCTATAAACTGTGCTTCCGGCAAACTGGAAGCACAGTTTCCGCCCCCAACGGGAGCCTCAGAGAGGCTTCCGCAGGATCCCAGCAGCTGGCACCTGGGGCTTTTGCCAAGGTCCCAGTCTATGGCAGGCACGCAACTGCCAGAAAGGCTTTCTTGGTTTACCCTAATTTCACATTTTTCATCTTAACTATTATAAAAAGATTGAGGGCACAATCCAAATCCCCAAGTCCCTTCCGCTGGCGCAGGAGTGTTGCAAAGATGCTGGAAACCACATTTGCGCCTCCTTGCAAGACAGATAGGCCAGCACAAGGATGCATACTGGCCTCCCATGCCTGATCTGGACCAAGAGAGGGTAAGTTTGTGTTGGCTGACAGCAGCTGGAAAGGGGGGTTGGAGAGGGTGGTGGGAGGGCAGAAGGGGTGCATTTTTTGGTGGGGGGAGTCAAGGCCAGTGGGCATGGTGAACCTGGGAGGGGGGTGGGACCAGCCCTGGCAACTTTAGGCCAGATCCTAACCCCTGTCCAACCTGCCCAGTGTTAGACTGGGCTGCTCAGATTTACATCAACAATTTTGCTGGCGCAGATCCAAGTAGCCCCATGAGTGGCTGGCACATGACATGGGGTAGTCGGAGTTGCGCCACAGCGTCCAGCAGTCCTCTCTAGTTAAATGTAACTACAAAACACCCCCCTCGTCCCCCCCTTAGCAAAGTGATCCTGGGGATTGCGTCGCTGCCTCCCCCCGCCCTTAAAGGGATGGGGGAAGTGTTACCCAAACTGGTGGGTCGCGGCCCACCAGTTTGAGAACCACTGGTTTAGTGGGAAGCTTTGACTTTCAATCCAGTCCGAACAAAACTCAAATTCTCTGGGCCTCCTAATGCCTTATAAGGCATTAAAAATGTCACTTCCATTATCTCCGTGAAACAGGAAGTCATGGGTTTTGAGTTCTAGAGCTCAGTCTGAGCTTGGCAGAGGCCACGGATGAACATCCATGGCTTCTGCTGAGCTCATAAGCCCCTCTGGAAGGGGAGGAGCCAGGTTCCCTTCGCCTCTGGAGGGTCCAACCATGGGGAACAGGCATTCGTCCATATCCATGGTTTTGGTTACCTGCAGGGGGTTCCAGAACAGAACCCTCACAGGTAAGGGGACACATCTCTAATGTCTTTCTGGCACCAGCCAAAGACTTCATTATGTTCCCAGTCTTATTGTTGGAAGAAGTGTTTTACGTACATCTTGACACCTTGCTTCTGGACTTCCCAGAGGCCTTTGACTAGTCACTGTGCAAAACAGGGTGCTCAGATTATGCAGGGCTTCCTGGTAACATCACATTCTGACATCATAGTACCTTGGTTCAACTGTCAGTTGGTCAAAATATTGCCATCACCAGACCAGACTAGAACATACATCTTTGTTGGTTTACCCGAATTTGTCATTTTTCATCTTTATTATTATAAAGGGATTGAGTTAGGGAGAGGAAGAGGGAGGAATGAAGAGAGTATTAGTTATCTTATTGTAACATATAGTAATGTAACTATATGTTACATATAGTAATGATGTTCACCGCAATGATCAAGAGAGAGACTGCGTTTTGGCAGGTATCTCATTCTTTTCCTCCTGTCTATACTGATTGAAAGATAACAATTGAAAGAAGGATTTCTTAATAGTTTCTATGTTCTGAATTTCTCTGATACTGCAGGCAATCATGGGAAGTTGTCTCTTGCCAGCCAGGAGAGAGTTACCTAAAAGGTGTACTCCTTTCTTTGTTCTGAAGGCTGCTGAAAGCATTATCTTTGCTGGAAATACTGGAAGCTGAAGTCAAAACCTCTTCTTTCAAAGAGCATTTTGGGGGTGGAAAGATAGATGCGAATGTGGCTGTTTCCCTCATCCCTGATTTATCAGTACTTTTTGTGTGCTTTTCTTTAAAAGGCTTATTTGTCTTGCTTTCTAGCCTCATTTAGTTCCATGAATGATATCACCATTAAGGTATAGCAGGTATGAGTGGGGCATGAAATAGGTACATGCAGAAAACACCCTTCAGGTGACCCTGGCTGAGGTTGGCTGGCCAACAGTCTAGGGAAATAATGCAAAAGAAGGTGGCAAAGAATTATTGAAAATTAGTGAAGAATTTATATTCACATATTATGTGCTTGTAATACAGGCTTGTAATAAAATACTTTTTATAATCCACAGCAACGCCCTGTAGGAGAGATGACCCAGAATCAGATTAAAGAAAGTCCAGTGGAGCCAAGCTTGAAGTTGTGGCTGTAGGAAGGGAGTATGCAGCCATTTCTAACAAAATTGCCAAATCCAGTTTCAAGAACAGATACTGTAGAGAGGTAATTCCTGTTCTGAAGTGTTGTCACTGACAAAAGCCAGGGAATTGTGACATTTGGAGAAAAGAAAAGTGGGGGGAGGGGCTGGAGAACCCTATTAGACTCCAATGGACACCAGCTCTCATCTTCTCTGTCTTGCCCCTTGGTCTCTCTCAGGCAGTGACGAAAGATGTCCTGCTCGGATCTGAGTCTGTACCTGTCCTCTTGGCTGCAAGGATCATGAAATACAAAGAGGTAAAATATCTCTTTTACAGAGGCTGGGGAGAGGTTCATTGTTTTTAGCTTTATACCTGGCCTTTCAAGCAAAGTTATCCCCATGGCAGGGGAGAATAATACAAAGCAAGCCAGGAGCCTCTTAGTCCTCTGACCAGTGACAGAGGCCAGAGCTTGTTGCGTTCACCTTGCCAGTCACTAGACAACTGGAAGTTAGAGTTCTTTTCAGGTGGGGGGTGAGTTGCCTGCAACTGGAACATTTTCTGTCCAGTGAGGAGACAACTGACCTGCCATATATCATGATGTTCACGGGGGGGGGGGTATCTGAGTGCAGCCTCTCAGGGGCCTTTAGTCTCTTCATAGCAATTAGGCATTGTCAGGGTGGAGGAAAGGATGAACGAGGGTAGGAATGCTTCTTTGTTCAGACAAGGAAACAGAACAGTTCAAATCATGGGAAAAGACACAGAGGAAGCTAGTACTCCTTACGAAAGGAAGGGTTGTCCCATTGCCCTGGCCTCTACACACGCAGTTTGACAAGTAGTAGTAGTAACAGTGAAAAAAGTTGGGAAATTTGGTTTTGAAAGAGAAGAGCACTTAATTTCCCCCACCCCAGAGCATCTAAGAATCCATCTTTGTTCCCTTTTCATCTGCACCAGGGAATCCTCAGCCATGGAAGAAGCTTCACTTCTCATCTAACCACTCGTTGGTGTTTGGAGCCCAAAGGTCTCAATCAAAGAGCAACCTTCCTGCAGGTGCAGTTTCATAATCCCCTGACCACTGCCAGATGCACAAATGCCCAGATTACTATCCCTCTTCACACAATAACCTCTTTTTTTCTTTCTATCCAGCCAGCAAAATAGAGCCTTTGCTCGAATGAGAACAGAACATGCACTCCTCTGACCAACTCTAAGGTTGCTGCTTCCTATCCTCTCAAGACCTGAGGGTGACCTTAGCCAGGACAACTCTCATCAGCACTGCGACAAATACTCCTGCTGGCCAGGTGGCATTGCATGCCCCAGAAAAAGAAGGAAGAGACTAAGTAAAGTGGCCATACAAAGGCTTCCTCTTTAGAACATTCAGCATTCTGCTGCAGGACTGGTTGGAGCAGGACCCAATGACAGAACACCTTGTGGAAACTGACAAGGTGAGCACACTGAGGAGAAGGTGTGGCAAATGTGCCTTCCATTTCAAGCAGGGATGGAGAATAATAATAATAACTTTATTTTTACCCCACCTTTCTCCCCAAAGGGACTCAAGGGAAAGAAAGCCTTTCCAGGGAAGATTGCCCTTCAGCTGGACATCAACAGCAGAATCAGCCACTTTGATCCTCTGGGACTCTCTGTCTTGGCAGGTAAATTAAGGATGCAGGAACACCATCATGCAACCACTCTTGCCTTCTACTGTTGGCTGGCAGCAAGCACAATCTCCAGGTCCATGAAGAACAGCTTGAACAGAGAAAGAGAGCTGAAGATTGCAAGACCTAAAATGGAAATCCCTAGACACAATATGTAAAGACCAGTATTGTCTCTCCAAATCCTAACTATGCCATAGAACAAATATGGCCCTTTCTGAGAAGAATTCACAGCCATAAGGCAAATACAGAAGTAGGCATTACCATTTGTTTCAGGAACCCCAGCACAACCCCATCCATCAAACCCAGCCTCGTCCAGCCTCCTTCACTTGTCTAGTGACTTACCCTCCTAGCTACTTTCAAAAGAATAAGTAACTTCAATTTTCTCCTCCTCAAATGATATTATATATAAAGATACTGATGAACAAGAAAGAAGGAGATGTGAACCAAGAACATCCAGAACCTGACTGCCATACCTCAGATCTCCCAGCTGGAGTAATTTGAGTCTGCCAACTAAGAAGTAGGTAGAAGATTTTCTTAAACCAGGGATGAATTGGAAGTTCTGGATATGGCAAGAACATAAGAACATAAGATCAGCCCCACTGGATCAGGCCATAGGCCCATCTAGTCCAGCTTCCTGTATCTCACAGCGGCCTACCAAATGCCCCAGGGAGCACACCAGATAACAAGAGACCTCATCCTGGTGCCCTCCCTTGCATCTGGCATTCTGACATAGCCCATTTCTAAAATCACATAGCCCATTTCTAAAATCTCAGGCAAGCTCAGGCATTGTTCTTCCTCTGTCCAAGAAACCAACTTCTCCCCAAAAGCAATGAAAAAAACAACTAAAAAGAACATTGAATGAACTGGAGGACAACAAAGAAATAGGGGGAAATTCAGAAAGAGGTGGGAAAAGCAAAACAGAATACAATAACAGAAAAAGACAGATGGACAGAAAAAGACAGGGACAGGGCTCTGGAAATAAAAGCAGAAGAAAGCAAGAGGCCATGTCAAAACTTGCAAGAAAGAAAGGAAGAAAACATTCATTTGAGTGAAGTAGAAGGTGGGAAATTCAGGCAGGATGGAAGAAAGAAGGGAAGACAAAATGAAACAGAAAAGAAGCAGGTAGTGGGAAATGGAAGCTATGTGAAGAAAAGGAAAGGATGCCAGAGATAGATGTTAGGAAAGTAAAGGCACAGTCCTATCAGGCTTACCGGCTCCATTCCAGTCCCACTGCTGGCACCGAGTGTCGTAAAAGTGCTGTAAGGCACTCCAGTGCCAGTGAAGAGCACTCAGTGCTGGAAGGATGCCATGTGAGAGCCCCAGAGGGTAAGTATCCCCACTGAATGGCAGGAAGGTATACCAGGCTGAGGGGAAGTTGGGGGAAGGCAGGGAGGGGACAGAACTGGGTGAGGGAGGATTGGGCCAAGGAGAGGGCAGTGGCAGTGGCTGCTGCCATTACCTATGCCTCCTCCCAAGCCGTGAAGCCCTAGACAGATCTGGTACAGCTCCGAGGAGACCCTTGGGGCCACCAAGGCTTGATACAGTGTAAGGGAACATTTGTTCCATTACCCTAAGGAGGCTCCAGCAGCTGCGCCAGCCCTGCAGGATACAGTGGTGGCCATTTCGGTGCCACTGTACTTCGCGCTACTGCTGGGGCATAGGACTGGACTGTAGGAGCACAAGTCTATGCTTGTCTACTCAGAAGTAAGCCCTATTGTCTTCAGTGGGGCTTACGCTCAGGAATTTGTGTGTAGGATTGCAGCCTAAGGCCTTGATCATATGAAAAATGGACAAAAAATACTGCTGTTTTATAACATGCTGGCCCCTATGGGACTGCAAGGCTGTGGTATAAATATTACAATGAAATAAACACATAACAAGAAGGGGGAAAAGGGAGGCAGATGGTAGGAGATAGAAGCAGGATTGATACAGAAACAGTCTATGGCCAACTTGAACCTGAAAGAGAGGTGATGGGAAGTTGTAACAGGACTGAAGAAGGAAAGGGGAGAAGGAATAATAAAGTGCAGAGCAGTAGGAAGCAGAAGCAAAACTGAAGAAGGCAAAGGGCAAAAAGAGAAAGAAGAGAGAAGTAAGGAGTGGCCAAATTGAGCCTGATCATGTAAAAGAGAAAAGAAGGGACAAAGGTGAGCTAACAGGTGGGAAAGAAAAAAGGTAAGACACAGGTAAGTGGTGATGAACTAAAGCCTAATAATGTAAGAAAGAAAAAAGGAATAAAAGAGAAATAAGCATGGACATACTAAGCATATCATGCAAGAAAGTATCAAGTATAGCTCAGTGTAGCCAACTGAGCCTGAAAATTTGGTGGGGGGAGGAAAAGAGAGAGCTCAGTGGTAAGAAGAAAAATGTACATATAGGTATATCAGGTCAAACAGAGCCTCATAATTTAAAAAAGAAATGAAGGAATAAAAGAGAGCCAAGTGTGTCCACACTGAGCCTGATAATGTCAGGCTAAAAAGGAGGAATCGGAGAGAGCTTATTGATGGGAAAGAAAAAATGGATAAGACACAGGTAATTGGTGGTCAATTTTAGCCTGGTAATGCAAGAACGAACAGAAGGAATAACAGAGAGCTTTGTGTGCCCAAACTGAGCCTGATAAAGTAGGAGAAAAATAAGGAACGAAACTCAGTGGTAAAGGAATAAGACATAAGTAAGTGGCCTAATGAGACCAAAAATGCAAGACAGAAAAGAAAGAGGAACATAGAGCAGTGGTTCTCAGACTGTTGGGTCATGGCCCACCAGCCTGAGAAGCACTATCCCTGGCCCTTTAAGGGGTGGGGAAGGGGGAAAGCAGCAATGCAATCCCCACTTCTGGGTCATGATAATGAAACCAGAAGTGGGTTGCCATCACATTTTTAAAATTGTTTTGAAGTATGGGGAGTCCTGCAGTGGGCTCCACAGGGCTCCCCACACCCTCCAGAGTCCAGCACAGGAAGAAGAGTTTGAGAACCACTGAGATAAAGGCAGGAGTAGTCAAACAGAGCCTCATGATGTGAAAAAGAAAGGAATGAACAAAAAAGAGGTAAGTGTGGCCAAACTGAGCCTAATTACATAGGAGAGGAAAAGAAGGAATGAGAGAGATAAGGAAAAGGTGGAAAGGTTCCACCAAAGGCTCAGTGGAAGGGGAAAAAAAAGAACAACACACAGGTGAGTAGTAGCCAAATGGTGACGGTTAAAGTAAGAGAGAAAAGGTAGAAAAATACAGAGCCACAAATGGGCAAACTCATCCTCACAAGGTATGATGGACACATAAGGTAAGATGAACTTCCTAAGCCTTATAAAGCAGGCTTTATATGAACTTCCTAAAGCCTTATAAACTCACGTGGATGGCAAAAATGGCATTAAAGCAAATCCATTTAAAAAACAATGTCCCTTTGCTAGGTGACTTTAAAACAACCTTGCTGACCTTTGTGATGTAACACAGAGTCATTAGGCAGACAATCCATCAATCAGTCTCTCTCCAGGCGCTAAGAAAGGCTTCAGTCCAAGCCAGCAACACCTCCCTTCACCAATGCAAAGTGATTGACATTCTTTCATGTGCTCAGGGGGAAGGAAGGGGTCACTTGCCTTGCAGTGAAGCTGTTCTAAGTGCCTGGAGAGAGAGAGAGAGAGAGAGAGAGAGAGAGAGAGAGAGAGAGAGTGATGGATTGTCAGACAGCTGTCCTCTCTTGCATTAACAAGGCTACTGTTAAATGACTTTTTTCCTTTAATTGAAAGGGCCCTTCTCATCATGTTGAGATAAAACAGAAGGTAAAAAAAATCCGTGGATAATTAGGTTATACCTGTAATCCTTATTTCCATCTGAAACAAAGTCCAAAGCTACAATTCAGTGCACCATTACTGAAGAATAACACTCATGGAAAGCAAAGGGGCTACTTCTGAGTAAATTGGGTTGCAACTATGTGTAGCTGTGATTGCTCATGCTCAGTCCTTGTTGCTTGTCTCTGTGCTGTGAACTGAATTCCATACTCCCAGTTATATGTTGTAAGTTGCATGTTATATGTAGAGCCTCTGTCCTAACACACCAGGCACCTTAAAAAAGAGTTTGGTTAATGCAGTGGTTCTCAAACTCTCTGGGAGAGTTTGAGAGCCACTAAATCTTTTTTTTTTTTTTTTTACACCACGGAGTTTATTTATTTATTACAGATACAGGTAAGGAAAATAGGTTAGACTTAGGACTGGGACTACATAGGTTACACATAGGGTATTGGCCATCGATTACAACATACATTAGTCCCCCCCCCCAAAGTTAAATAATGTATAAAAACAAAATTATTCATCAATATAAAATATCATATTTGTTAATCTAATGATTAATAATTTAACTAAACAATTAATATTCTTTATCTAAAATTATCTATCCAATCATAAAAAGGCTTTACTTATACACTCTTCTTGCCACTAAACTAATATTTAAAATAAAATATTTCTTATCTGATTCTTAATTTCTGATGTCACATTTAAGAGGAATGTTTCCAGTTTGAATGATAATACACACTTCAATATCTTTTGTAACAGTTTATATATCATTTTCCAATATTTCTTTGCTTTTTTGCATATTCACCACATATAATAAAAAGTTCCCTCAATTCTTTACTTATCCAGCATTTGTTTGATGACCCAGGGTACATTTTTACTATTTTCTCTGGAATTAAATACCATCTATAAAATACTTTATATAATTTCTTTTAAAAAATAACCCTTTTAGTTATCTCAATACCACTTTAATTTTTGCAGTATTTGTGTTCAAAGTTAGTTTTCATTTACATCTACTTTGATTTGATATAATTAATGGAATACTCTTCACTTTTAAAAATAATTCCGTCCATTAATATCTACAAAAAGAAAGAAAAAAGATCTACTTGTTGTTCAGCCATTTTCACTTTCTGTCTTAGTACTTTCTTTGTTCTCTGTCTTATTGGTGTTTTCCTTCTTGCTCCTCCCACTGCTCCTTCCACTTCTTCTTTTTCTTCTTAACTCTCTTAAATTTCTTAAGCCCCTCTTTTCTTCTTTCTTTTTCTTCATTCTATTCTTTTTGGATTTAATCCAAAAATTCTTCCTCTTGGAATGACGTGCTCTCTTCCCTCTTTTTTCTTCCTTAAAATTCTTAATTCTGATAATAACGGTTGCTTTTTCCATCTCCTGTCTCATTTCAAAAATCTCCACTTCTTTAGTTTCATCCGACATTTGATCCATTCTTTTTTCTTGCCTGTTATTTGCAATCTGTTCCTGCGTGCTTGTCAGGGAGGAGTTTATTTGCTTCATTTGTGCAGATAATTTTCTGACCTGTTGCTTCATTTAATTTCTGAAATCCCACAACAAATCCATTAATAAGGGCTGGCTTTTACTAACATCCTTTAAATTTTTGAATGCCATTCTCATCAGTATCAAATCAAGCCAGTATACCTCTGGCTATAAAAAACAGAGATAAAATGGTCCAACAAAGTAAAAGTTATTTCAGCCGTTGAAAGTTGGTTATTTATTTCTTTTCCATATATACCATTTCAGCAGGGTGATCTTTCATCTTCTTATCTCTCTCCTTATCTTGCAGTCACCCTTATTATGAAAAAGAGAAAATACTCCAGCAAGGGTTTCTTTAAATCCAGATTCGCTCATTTCCCCTCTGGCTGGCTACCAGCCAACGTAAATCTTAAAGTTGCCTTTCCCTCCTTTCAGCCTCTTGATTGCAATTCTTTTTATAGCCTTTTAATGAACTGGTTACTCACAATTAAAGGCTTGTTCGCTTTCATGTTTATCTAGGCCGTGGGGGGGGTCCTCAGCTGTCCAAATTGTCTCCGAAGATGGCATCCGGGATACAGTGTGATTCAGCACAGAGCAAACGGGAAATTACTCTGAAACCACCGTTTCAAGAGACTCCCCCGTTCAAGCTCTCAGCCTTTGTTCCTTCTTCTTGGCAATGAAGAGTACCTCAGGTGTTGAGGTCCTTGGAAAACACATCTATTTAGCAGTTCCCCCCCCCCCAGCCCTCCAAGGTTCCCGGCTACTTCACTGAGTATTAACTCCGCCCAGAGAGCCACTAAGTCTTTGCTGCAGGCAGTGGGGGTGGGGGGGAAGGGAGAGCCTGGTGCAGCGCAGAGCCCTCCAGAAGACAATCGTGATCACTTCCTATTTCTCAGTGGCAAAACCGGAAGTGTTCGCGATCACGTTCTGCAGGGGTCTGCACCACATGGAGAGCCTTGCTGAGGCCGGCTGTGGGCTCCTCCTCCTCAACCCCTGAGAGGCTGCTGCAGGGGTGCACCCTTGCACCCTGATCAGAGGTGTGATCCTGGGGATCGTGTCTCTGCCTTCCCCCTCCCCACCCCTTAAGGGCGCAGTGCCCAGGGCCCACAGGCTGGGGCGTTGCAATGCCCCAATTTGAGAAGCACTGGACAAAATAAGACACAGGGCACAGTCCTATCCTGTGCTAGAACAGGCAAGCCAAGAGGCTTGCACTGTATCCAGCGCAGGACAGGGGCCAGAATCAGCTCAGCCATAGGTAAGGGGAAAAGTTTCCCACCTGGGTAAGGTGTCCTGTCCCCTTTGGGTCTCTTCAGACTTGTGCCACCTCCAGAGGTGGCACAAGTCCAAGGAGAGCAAAGCAGCTTCAAGCCGCTCCGAACTCCCTGGGAGCAGGAGTTGGGATCCAGCATAACTGCCTCCTGCTCACCACCTGCCTGCCCTGGGGCCACCCACCCTTCCCCTGCCCCATAATGCCTCCTCCCCACTCACCCTAGAGCCTTGCATTGGCCCAGCTGGACCAACACAATGCTCGCTGCCTCTATCAGCATGGAGGCTTGTGTCAGCCGGCCTTGCTGACTCCCAAGGAGGGCCAACACAAGGGACTTGTGCCAGCCTATGTGCAGCACAGGATTGTGCTGACAGGTAAGTAGTGTTCACAAAGAGCCTGATAATGTAAGAAAGAGGAGCAGGAATAAGGGAGCATTAAGTGATGGACAACTGCAGCCTCAAAATGTAAGCAAGAGAAGACGGAAGGAAAGAGAACTTGGTGTGGAGTTGTTGAGCCTGATAAGGGGGGGGGGGAGAGAATAAGTGAGAAAGAAGAAAAGCAACAAGACATAGAAAAGTAGTGACTGGGTGGAGCCTGATAAAGTAAGATAGAAATAGAAGGAATAGAGACTCTTATTGCCAAATTTAGCCTGCTAATGTTAAAAAGAAAATAAGGAATAAAAGAGAGCTAAGTGTTGACAAATTCAACCTGATAACAGGAGACAAAAATAGAAGGAATGAAGGAGAGCTCAGTGTGGAAAAAAAAAACAACAAACCAGAATAAGGCACAGAAAAGTAGTGGCCAAATTGAACTTGAGACTGTAAGACAGAAAAGAGGGAATAAAACATAGCCACAGGTGGTCAAAAGGAGGCAAATATGTTAAGAAAGAAAATAATTTTAAAAAGAGAGCTAAGTGAACTACATTGAGCCTGATAACTGGGGGGGGGGGAATATGAGGGAAAGAAAAAGTAAATAAGGCACAGGTAAGTGTTTGGAAAAAAGATCCTGATCATGTAAGAGAGAAAAGGAGGAATAAAAAAAGAATTAAGCATGCCCAAACCGACAGCCCAATTCTATGCAATGCTAGTGTAGTGGGGCCGCCAGGCCTGTGCTGTATCCAGCACTGCAATTGAGCCATGTGGGAGGTCTCCTAAGGTAAGGGAACATTTGTTCCCTTACCCCATGTAGCATCCCAGCCTACTCAATGGGGCTACTTGGATCTGTACCAGTTATTTAGCTGACGCAGAACCAAGCAGCCCCATTTAACACTGGTAGGACCAAGACAGGGGTTAGAATGTGGCAGACACCTGCTCTACTATCCCCACCTCCCTCCTAGGCCTGATCTGCCATCCCCACCCCCCTCCCCGTCTCCAGACCCACCATCCTGCACCTTCCCCTCCGCCACCCAGCACAGTATTACCTTTATTGGAGGCTTTAATGCAGGATACGATGCCCACAGGATGGCACAGGCCTTTCCACTAGCACTACTTACTTACTGGATGCTGGAAAGCACTTTGCTGCACTTTTATACCCCCGGGGCCAGTGCTGCAGCCACAGCACTGGCACTCACAACCCATAGGACTGGGCTCAAAACCTGATAACACTGGGAAATGGAGGAGGAATGAAGGAGAGCTCAGTAGCAAAGAGATGCAGGTAAGAAGTGGCCATAAACAGTGAAAAGAAAAGAAATACAAAAGAGCTAAGTGTGACCATACAGAGCCCGATAATGTAAGAAATAAAATAAGGAATACTAGAGAGCTCAGTGTGTCCCAATTGAGCCTGATAAGGTAGGTGTATTGGAATTGCGACCTTCAGGTTCAGATGAAGGTCGCCAGTTCGAGGCTACCGGCACCATGAAGGGTGAGACCTTGAAGCAGCTGACAAGTTGAGCCGAGTTATTCCACCTGCTCTTTGGAAGGAGCTGCTTGTCAGCCTGTGTGGGGGGAGGCCAGCCTGTGTGGGGGGAGGCCAGAAAGTGATATAGACCGCAAAAGTTCCATCTGAAATGTTGTGTGGTTCTTGAAAGATAGAACCTTTCTTTAATTGTAAAAATCCCTACGGGGATTTTTGTAAAAAATTGTAAAAATTGTAAATTGTAAATTGTAAAAATCCCTACAGGGATTTAAACAGCCTGCCTATGTAAACCGCCTTGAATTAAAGTCTGAGGAGAAATCTCACGACCAAGAAAGGCGGTATATAAATACCTGTATTATTATTACTACCGGGTAGATGGGACTCGTCAGCCTAGGAAGGCAGCTCATCTAAGAGAAGGAAACTCTGACCTCAAACCTCCACTGCCTTGTGGCTACATCCAGTTGTGGAAAAGGCTTCAGGAGTCAACCTCGAGGCAAAATCCGGAGCCGGAGTCCCTGAGGCAGTTCATGGCTGAACACAGTCACGTTCTGGCAACTCCTGCGACGCCGCTGGAACCAACCGTATTGGCTTCTGCCTTTCCATTGGACCATTCCAGCGATGTGGAGAGGGGGGATTTGCTGCATGGGTAACAGCCTATCCTCCATACCTTCTTTACCCAGGCTTCGCGCACTGGAGAGGACACTCCAACTTCGCCATATGGCGTCGGCACAACACGGGAAGCAGCAGTTTACCGGTTATAAGTCTTTGCTCGATTGGCGTAGAGCATGACGCCAGGGGCTGCTTCCGACGGTGGGAGAGATCATTGCATCTCATTGGGCAGCTACCGCCCGCCTTAAGCTGGGCAGTCCCCAGCCAGTAAGGTGTTGCCTCGCCACGGTCCGTTAACCTCATGGGGTGCGTGGGGTTTAGGGTGAAAACCGACAAGCGGATCAACAACTCTGCACCATGCAACAGAAAACAGAAAACTACTGCCCTAAAGCTGGGCACCTGGAACGTTAGGACAATGACACCTGGCTTCTCTGATGACCTGCAAGAAATAGACGACGCACGCAAAACAGCTGTCATCGACATGGAGCTGAGCAGACTGCAGATGGACATCGTCGCCCTTCAAGAGACTAGGCTGCCAGATTCCGGATCTGTCAAGGAGAGAAATTTCTCATTTTTCTGGCAGGGAAAACCACCAAACGAAACCAGGGAACATGGCGTTGGCTTTGCGGTCAGAAATACCCTGCTGAAATCCATCATCTCACCTACTGTGGGAAGTGAAAGAATTTTGTCCCTGCAGCTCCAGTCATCAGCAGGACCTGTCACTCTCATCAGCGCTTATGCACCGACTCTGTCGTCTCCAGCAGAAGCCAAAGACAAATTCTATGATGACCTGGCCACCACTGTCAAGAAAATCCCTGTAAAAGAGCCATTGTTCATCCTTGGTGATTTCAATGCTAGAGTTGGTGCTGATAACAGTTCATGGCCCACTTGCTTAGGTCAGTTTGGCACTGGGAGGATGAACGAAAATGGCCAACGCCTGCTAGAGTTTTGCTGTCATCACGGTCTCTGTGTCAGCAACACGTTCTTCAACACGAAGCCCCAACATAGAGTCTCTTGGAGACATCCAAGATCAAAGCACTGGCACCAGCTCGACCTGATCCTCACCAGACGCTCCAGCATTCCCAGCATCAAGATTACACGCAGTTATCATGGTGCTGCCTGCGACACTGACCACTCCCTGGTGTGCAGCAGAGTGAAACTGCAAACAAAGCAACTGTATCACACGAAAAAGGAAGGAAGACCTCGCATTGATACGAGCAAGACCCGGGATCAGAGAAAAGTGGAGGAATTTGCACAAGCGCTTGAGGAATCTCTTCCAGGCCCGGCCGACGCAAATGCATCCAACAGATGGGAACATTTCAAGAATACCGTTTACAACACCGCCTTGTCCATATTTGGCAAGAAGACCAACAAGGCGGCAGACTGGTTTGAAGCCCACTCTGAGGAGTTGACACCAGTCATTGAGGAAAAGAGGAGAGCTCAAGCAGCATACAAGGCCTGTCCCAGTGAGCGCAACCTGCAGGTCCTCCGAACTGCTCGCAGCAAAGTCCAACAGACTGCCAGGAGATGTGCTAACGACTACTGGCTCCAGCTCTGTTCCGAGATACAGATAGCAGCTGACACGGGCAACATCAAGGGGATGTATGACGGTATCAAGCAGGCCCTAGGTCCAACACAGAGGAAAATTGCCCCTCTGACGTCTGCCACAGGCTAGGTCATCCAGGATCGGACGCAGCAGATGGAACGCTGGGTGCAGCACTACTCTGAGCTATATTCCAGAGAAAATGTAGTCACCGAAGAAGCACTGAACAACATTGAGTGCCTGCCTGTGCTGGAAGAGCTTGACAGTGAACCAACCTTAGAAGAACTTCACGTGACCCTGGACTCCCGTGCCTTTGGCAAGGCACCTGGAAAAGACAGCATCCCTGCTGAAGTCCTAAAATGCTGCAAAGAGATCATCGTCACTGAGCTGCATGAAATCCTCTGTCTCTGCTGGAGAGAAGGTGGAGTACCTCAAGACATGAGGGATGCAAACATCTTCACGCTGTACAAGAACAAAGGTGACAGGGGTGACTGCAACAACTACCATGGCATCTCTCTCCTTAGCGTTGTAGGAAAGCTGTTTGCCCGAGTTGCACTAAAGAGGCTCCAGGTACTTGCAGAGAGCATCTATCCAGAATCGCAGTGTGGATTCCGAGCCAACAGGTCCACCACTGATATGGTATTCTCCCTTAGACAACTGCAGGAGAAATGCAGGGAACAACGACAGCCACTCTTTATAGCCTTCATAGATCTCACGAAGGCTTTCGACCTGGTCAGCAGAGACGGCCTCTTCAAGATTCTCCCCAAGATCGGATGTCCACCCAGGCTCCTCAGCATCATCAGATCTTTCCACAAGGACATGAAGGGCACTGTTGTCTTCGATGGCTCCACATCAGACCCTTTTGACATCCGAAGCGGAGTGAAGCAGGGCTGTGTTCTTGCACCAACCTTGTTTGGGATTTTCTTCGCTGTCCTGCTGAAGCAGGCCTTTGGAACTGCAACAGAAGGCATCTATCTCCGGACCAGATCAGACGGAAAGCTCTTCAACCTCTCCAGACTGAGAGCAAAGTCCAGAGTCCAGCTGAAATGTCTGCATGACTTCCTCTTTGCCGACGATGCAACTGTCACTACCCACTCTGCCAAAGATCTCCAGCAGCTCATGGATCGTTTTAGCAAGGCCTGCCAAGATTTTGGACTGACAATCAGCCTGAAGAAAACACAGGTCATGGTTCAGGATGTGGACTCACCTCCCTGCATTACAATCTCTGAGCATGAACTGGAGGTTGTCCATGACTTTGTGTACCTTGGCTCAACGATCTCCGACACTCTTTCTCTCGATACCGAGCTAAACAAGCGCATTGGTAAAGCAGCTACCATGTTTTCCAGACTCACAAAGAGAGTCTGGTCCAACAAGAAGCTGACGGAACATACCAAGATCCAGGTCTACAGAGCTTGCGTCCTGAGTACACTTCTGTACTGCAGTGAGTCATGGACTCTTCGCTCACAACAGGAGAGGAAACTGAGTGCTTTCCACATGCGCTGCCTCCGATGCATCCTCGGCATCACCTGGCAGGACAAAGTTCCAAACAACACAGTCCTGGAACGTGCTGGAATCCCTAGCATGTATGCACTGCTGAAACAGAGATGCCTGCGTTGGCTCGGTCATGTCGTGAGAATGGATGATGGCCGGATCCCAAAGGATCTCCTCTATGGAGAACTCGTGCAAGGAAAGCGCCCTACAGGTAGACCACAGCTGCGATACAAGGACATCTGCAAGAGGGATCTGAAGGCCTTAGGGATGGACCTCAACAAGTGGGAAACCCTGGCCTCTGAGCGGCCCGCTTGGAGGCAGGCTGTGCAGCATGGCCTTTCCCAGTTTGAAGAGACACTTTGCCAACAGTCTGAGGCTAAGAGGCAAAGAAGGAAGGTCCACAGCCAGGGAGACAGACCAGGGACAGACTGCACTTGCTCCCGGTGTGGAAGAGATTGTTACTCCCGGATTGGCCTTTTCAGCCACACTAGACGCTGTGCCAGAACCACCTTTCAGAGCGCAATACCAGAGTCTTTCGAGACTGAAGGTTGCCAATACTATTGGAATCGCGGAAGAACTGGCGAGGAGGTGGATGTGGTGTCAGTAGTGGCCCCTTTAAGGGTCTGGGGATCCAGCAGAGTGTGCTGCACAGCTGCAGCCACTGGAAGGCAATAGGGCCCTCAGGGATATAAGGAACACCTGAGGCAGAAAGGGTTTGTGGGTTTTGAAGGAGTGCAGGTTGGAGAGGAGACTGACTTGGCTTATTGAATTTGGAATCTGACTGTGGATTGTGAGTGGACTTTGGCTTTGGACTTGAATACCCTGACTGATTTGACTGACCTACCTGGAACCTGACCTTGGACTGTAACTTGGCTTATTGGTTCTGGACTCTGATTTGGCAACTCTGATTGATTGGACTGGTTTACTTGGCATCTGTGGACTGGAGCTGGACTCTGACTCTTGCTTACTGCACTGGTGAGTTGCACAAAGGGAACTGATCAGCCTTAAGCTGGCACGAGGCCCAGTGGATTGGGATTTGGCAGAACAGTAGGGGGGAAAGAAATTGGACAGCATAGTGGGAAAGAAGAAAAAGGAATAAGATACAGGTAAGTAGTTTCCAAACTGAACCTGCTAATGTATGAAAGAAAGGAAGGCATTCAAGACAACTAAGTAGGGGCCAAACTGAATCTGAAATTGGAAAAAAGAAAAAAGAATCACAGGTAAATCGTGGCCAAATTGAGCCTGATAATGTAGGAAGGAACTGTTGGAAGAAGGGAGAGCTCAGTGAGAATGAAGGAAAAAAAGGAATAAGACACAGGTAAGTATTGACCCAATTGACCTTGACGATGTCAGAAGGAATAAAAGAAAGCAAAGCTTGGCCCACTTCAGGCTGGTGACATAAGAAAGAAAAGAAGGAATCCAAGAGAACTAAGAGATGGCCAATCTGAACCTGGTAAAGTATGAAGAAAGAGAACAGATAACACAGTGGTTCTCAAACTGGGGTGTCACAACACTTCAGCCTGAGGGCCTGGGACTCTGTCCCCTTAAGGGGTGGGGGCAGGGGAAGGCAGCGATGCAATCCCTGGGATCGTGCTGCTGCTAGCACAGAGAGGGCTTTCCCTAGCAAGCCTTACCTGCTGTCAGGGTCCGGGGAGCCCTGTGGGGGACTCTGCAATGCTCCCTACAGTGTGGAATGAATGAAAAACATGATCACGACCCAGTTCTGGGTTGCAAACGTGAAACTGGAAGTGGGTCACGATCACGTTTTTCAATGTTTCCACACTGCAGGGAGTCCTGCAGAGGCTCCCAGGACCCCCTGGACCCTGGCAGCAGGTAAGGCTTGCTAGGGAAAGCCCTCTCTGGGCCAGCAGCATGGCAATCCTGGGCCTGCCTTCCCTCCCCACCCCAGCAAGCACTTAGAGCGGCTCAAACTCTCCCTGAGAGTTGGAGAACCACTGGGATAATGGAGTGCTCAGTGGGAAAGGGAAAAAAGGAAAAGGGGAGAGCTAAGTGGTGGCCAAATAAAGCCTCCCAAAGTAAAAGGAAGAGAAGGAATAAAAGAGTGGAGAAATGGAGCCTCATAGCATAGGAAGAAAAACATAGAATGAGGGAGCGCTCTGTAGCAAGAAAAGGAATAAGACATAGGTAAGTGTTGGCCAAATTGAGCCTGATAAGGGAAGAAAGAAAAGGAGGATAAAAGAGAGCCATGTGTGGCACATTTGAGCCTGATAACATGGAGGGGGGTTGGAATAAGGACAGCTCAGGGGAATGAGACACAGGTAAGAAGTGGTCCAATAGAGCCTGATATTGAAACAAACAAGGATGAAAAGGGAACTGACTGGTGGAAAAGAAAAAAAGAATAAAGGTGAGATTGGTGACCAAATAGATTCTGATAATGTAAAAAGAAAAGGAAGAAAAGAGAAGTGTGGCCAGTTTGATCCTGTTCATAGGGAAAAAAGGAATAAGACACAGGTAAGTAGTGGCCAAATTAAGCCTGATAATAAAAGACAGAAAAGAAGGCAGGAAATGGAGTCAGGTGGCACCAGATTGAGCCTGATACTGTAAGAAAGAAGTAAATAATAAGAGAGAGAAAGAGCTCTGCTTGAGCCCAATAATATGGGGGTGGGAAGAAGGGGAAAGCTCTGTGGTATAGGGAAAAAGGAGTAAAACACAGGTATGTGGTGGCATATTGAGCCTGCTAATGTAAGAAAGAAAATGGAGAAAGAAGAGAGCTCAGTGTGGCCAAATTAAATTCAAATTAAGGCCAAATATGAAGAGAGAAGGAGGAATAAAAGGAATGATGGTGGTGAAAAGGGAGGGTGTTGGAAAGGAGGGAGAAAGGGAATAAAAGGGCCAAGCGGTAGAAAAGTGCAATCATGGAAGAGAGAGAGAATAAGAGTGAAATGGTGGGAAATGGAAAGAAAGGAATAAAATGGAGGTAGATAGTCAGAAACTTTGCAAGGGAGGATGTGCAAGGGAGAATGAGTGGCGAAGGATGATACGCAAGGGAAGAGGAGAGGCAGGACCTTTAGGAAGGAAGGAAAGGGTGTTGGAGGAAAACTGAGGCAGAGATCAGAAGAACGACAGAAAACTCAGATCTGTTTGTAATCTGAGGCAGAGACAGGAGAGTGAAATGGGGAGGAAGAGAAAGTGAAAACACTTTCAAACTTTAACACGTCTTCAAATCAACACTTTCAACTCTTTCCAAACAAAAAATGGAAGGTGGAAAAGAGAAGTCATAAACAAATACGGGACAAGAATAGAGCACTGTGAAGCTACTATCTGGTGTCCCATTTTCAAAATTTCCTCCATCTTTCTATAGTAATATCGTGGAGACAGAGAAGTGCTGCTGTTTTCATGGTGCCCTTGCTACAGTTATGGGGAGGGGTTTGTGTCTGTTTGGCACTTTTCTTGGACAGAGGCACACACAGCCAGGCCTCCAAGCCCTCCTAATTTTTGCCTTGCGTGTCCCACTCCCAGTGGCATCACTAGGATTCGCGTCACGCGGTGTGGGAGGCCTGTGCGTTACCCCATGTAGTGGGCGGGGCAATGCCTCAGATGGGCGTGGTGGTGTACTATTGCCCTGCCCCCGCTGGTTTTTTGGCTGTACCTTTTGTTATAACATATTTCAATGTGGTTTATTGCATTCTGCATGAAATTATGCATTGATTGATATATAACATGATGGTCTTATTCCTCCAAATTCTGATTTTAGTGATTTTTAAAACTCGTAGAGTCTCTCACACACACATACCCGTGTCAACTTACTAACACCTTATGGCAGCAGTTCTCAAACTTTTAGCAATGGGACCCACTTTTTAGAATGACAATCTGTCCAGGACCCATTGGAAGTGATGTCATGGCCAGAAGTGACACCATCAAGCAAATTAAAATAAATAATTATAAATAATTAAATTAAAATAAAATAATTAAATAAGGGGGAGCCAGTCCTGTTCCACCAAGTGAATCTACTCTGAAGTAAGTCCCATAGTGGTCAATGGGGCTTACTCTCAGGAAAGTGTGGGTAGGATTGCAGCCTGTGAGCCCAATCCTATGCATGTCTACTCTAATGTAAGTCCCATAATGGTCAATGGAGCTTACTCTGTAGTCTGCCTGCACTAACAACTCCCCAAAAAGAATCAGTGAGATTTCCAGCCCTCCCCAGTGCCCAGTTTCAAGTTCTTCTATTTCAGGCATATCAAGATAAGGACTCACCTGACTTTGCAAGTGCAAAATAGGAAACTTTCCCCTTACCATTCAAGCCTCTTTTTTGTTCCTTTGGGAGGGGGGGAGGCTGCATTCTGGAGCACCTGTTGCTCTACAGCTCCATTGGATCAGGACCAGTCTGGTGTCCTCACATTCCCCTTTGCCTGGCCTGACCACCAGCCAAGGCACGTCTGCCTACTCATGAGTAAACACGACAGTGAGGCTGCTTTGCTTTCCATAAGGTTCCATAGACTGGGAGGGAGGCAGATGGAGGGAGGAAACTCCTTCTTCAGTGTTTTGGGGGGCTGCATTCATTGGGTCAGGACCATTCTGGTGTCGTTGGATTCCTCTCAGCCTGCCCTTTCCAACAGACTATGGCAAGTACGCCTAATCACGAGTAAATGCGCGATACGGCTCACTTTCACTTTTCATAGGGCTCTATGCATTTTTTCCTTCCGGTTTTTGGGCCATAACTTTTGAAGGAAAGGAGCTATTTCAATTCTGTTTTTTGCATTGCACTCTGCTGGCCATTCTACATCCAATGGTGCATGGCACGATGTGGCAGCTCCTAATGCCGTGATGTTAGCGCATCCTCCCCAGGGTGCGTCACCCCCCCGGCACGTCACCCGGTGCGGCCCGCACCCCCCTAGCGACACCAGTGCCCCTTGCCTGCGATACAACATTCTTATAGTGTTGCCACTGTTGCTCCAGCTGGAGGACATCAAGGATGGCAGTCTGAGCAGTGACTGGCTGCTTCCCCCCCCAACCTCTTTCTTGGAAAGGTCCATGCACAAGAGACGAGTGAGAGAAAATGTGGAGCACATCTATGCGACCAAAATCCTTATGGCTACATTGAATCATCTGGTTCGATTCAAGAAAGGCATGGAGGATTATAGAAGTCTAATCATTCCCATTTGACCAGGAATCCATTCAACACATATTTGAACAGACACTTTCAACATCATACAGTATTCCTCCAGAGTCTTTATTCCTGCAGAGACAACAGTTGTGATGTCACACAGTCTTGTAACTTCTCAAGTTGGCTTTCTATCAAAGTTAGCAACAGTGTTGCCAGATAAAATGGATGAATGTGCTATGGTTAAAAATTGAAATTCTTTTATTAAATAAAAATAGTGATTTTTAAATTGCTTGTTGTCTTATTAGATGGTTCCTACCTTTGCATAATAGAACATTAACTTGTCCAGTACAATATATTAAAGGATTACTCAAGAGAGAAAAGAGGTTCTCAATTGCTATATTATGGTCCATTCAAAATCTCTCTGCCCAGGCACACAACAAGTTGTCACGGGAACTGAGTTACCCCAGTTGCAGTGTGGACTTACTTTGCTTGGAAGATGTGATTGACTCTTCCTACCACTTCCCTTGGGGCTTTGGCGATATAGGTATGGCCTAAGATCCAGAGCAAATGATAGTAAATTCTGTTTTCTGCCTTGAAAGCTGATTAAGGAAAGAATTCTTGAAGTATGGAGTACAGTGTGCTGAACTGTTCCAATATTCTACATTCCATGTTTGAGCTCAGGGCCAGGCCCATCCAGGAGGCCAAAATAAAGCAGTCATCTCAGGCAGCAAATCATTTTGGGGGAGGAGTGGTCGTGCTCATCTCTGCCTACCTACTTGTCTCTACAGCTTCTCCATCTCCTGGATAGAGAACAGACAATAGACTCCCTGGATTGGGGACAGAGAGGAAAAGGAAATGTGAAGGGGAAGAGTGTGCTGAGCTAGAATGTTGGAGTGTGGGAAGAGCAGAAGCTGTCACATCATCAGCGAGGGGGCGGGTAGCGTTTGGCTTGTCAGCTCAGGTGTCAGGAGGTCTTGGGCCAGTTCAGGGGGAGGGACAATCCTCCAACCTGGATTCAATCCTTCTACTCATTTTGAAATCAAACAGAGGTCACAAATTTTCCAACTTTGTATTTGAACTCAATGAAGAAGACTAGGGAAGAGGAGATGTCAATCTCTCTCTGGATTAAGCTGGAGAGGGAGACAAAATTCGGTCCTCATTTCTGGTGGTAGAGAAGCAACCAAGTCTTCCCCCCCACCCCCCAAAAAAAATCTTGTACTCATGCCTGCAGAGTGCAAGCAATTGGGGCCAGATGACAGCTTGGCAGGCAGATGGTACAAGGGAGGATGGGAAGGGTTCCCAGCACAGCTCTAGTCTAGTGAGAATGAGATGTGCAGCAGCCTCCTCCCCCCCCACAACATATACATACAAACACACTCTGTCTTGTACCCAAGAGGAGAGGAATGTTACACTTACACATTACTAGTGCAAGTGTGCATGTTTGGGATAATCGTCTAGCATCCCAGTGTTTCCTACAACCTAGATGCTTGTGCCTCAGGAAAATTTAGCCTAGATTTAAGCAGAGCCTACTGTCCCTCACCCCAAAACACTGCTTTTAAGGCATCATCATTCCCATTTTTAATGAGCTACAGCCCAATCCTATCCACACTTTCCTGGGAGTAAGCCCCATTGACACTAATGGGACTTACTTCTGAGTAGACATGCATAGGCTATAAGAACATAAGAACAGCCCCACTGAATCAGGCCATAGGCTCATCTAGTCCAGCTTCCTGGATCTCACAGCGGCCCACCAAATGACCCAGGGAGCACACCAGATAACAAGAGACCTGCATCCTGGTGCCTGCCCTTGCATCTGACATAGCCCATTTCTAAAATCAGGAGGACTGGGCTGTTAATTTTCAGAACAAGTCGCAGTCACTCATCCTCTGAAAGAACTACATGAGAAAAGTACCGGTGCAAAAACAACTCCTAATACAAAAAAGTTATATATATGAAAACTCACACTCTACATAATAATTAGCTGCTAATATTCTCTGTTACCATGGCATTTTGTTTGCACAGATCTCTGCAATTTTTCACATTATTGCCACCCTTGTAACATGTCTATGATGCATTGTAGGTCATGGGGCACTGAGATTGACTTAACCAAGCCTAGACAATTGGCCAGGTTCAGATGCAATGCTAAACTATGATTAAACCATCACTTAGCATTAGTAACTTGAGTCTTGGGTTCATGAGGAAGGGGAGGAAATTTGCTGCTTCCATTCCTGGTTAATTTCATTTATTTAGTTGTCACATTTAAATGATCGATTTTAATTTATCACATGGTAAAGATGTTTTTGTCTTCACCAAACAAGCTTTTGTTTGAATGCCTCTCTTTATTACATACTTCTTTTTGTTTTTAATTGATTCTTTTGTAATGTTTCAATTACATGTTGCTTTAAATGGAATGTTGGCCACCCTGAAGGCCTCATAGGAGGTGGAAACGTGGCATATAAATGCCCAGAAGAATAAATTTTAAAAATGTATATCTCACCCTTCCTTTCAAGGAGCTCAGCATCATGTGTATTACCCCTCCCTTTCTTTTATCCTGTCAATGACCCTGCAGGACAGGTTGGGCTGCAAGATGTTGGCTGGCTCAAGGTCACATTTAACTGAGTGGGGATTTGAACCCAGGTCTTCCTGGTCATAAGAACATAAGAAGTGCCCTGCTGGATCAGGCCCAGGGCCCATCTAGTCCACCATTCTGTATCTCACAGCAGCCCACCAGATGCCTCAGGGAGACCACAAGATACTTGCATCTTGCTGTCACTCCCCTGCATCTGGCATTCTATTTACCCTCACACCCCCAACAAAGACACCAGAGTGGTCCAACACTCCAGTACAGCAATTTTCAACCAGCGTGTCACGGCACATTGGTGTGCCATGAATGGTCCACAGGTGTGCTGCAGACATTGGGGCGGGTCATTTATTAGTAGGGTCATTAGGGGATGTGAGCTCCATACCAGCAGCACGGTGTGCTTTGCCAATAGTTAAAAAAAAAAAAAAACTGATGGTGTGCCTTGACAATTTTAGTGGCTTGTCAGTATGCCGTGAGATGAAAAAGGTTGAAAATTGCTGCTCTAACCACTACAGCCGCTGGCTTGAAACAAAACACAATTTATTGTTGCGTCCAAACCTAGCAAATTGCCCTTTGTTCTAACCACAGCTTGTGAACAGGCCAGGCAACCAGCTCCGTCCAGTTCTACTAGAAATTCGCCTGCCTGTGGGGATTGCATACAATGCGGCTTTGCAGTGCAGAATGTTAAGAGCTCTTTCAGATTACTTACAGCTTTCCCTTTTTAAGTTCCTACTCCCTATGGTGACGGGGAAAAAAAAAATAATGGCAATATTTTCTAAAGTTTCAGAAAGCAGAGGTAGAAAGTTTCCAGAGATCAAGGATGCTGCCTTAGTAGATCCAATTCCACCCACAACCACCAAAGATCACACACCTCTTGAAACTGACTTATAGAATTTAATTTATAGGGTGGGGTGTAGGGGATGAGGTCTCTCTGGAAGAAAGTACCTTCTAGTCTTGAAGTACCTTGCTCTTGGCTTTAACTGAATATTCCAGAGAACATCTGATCTCGGAAGCTAAGCAGGGTCAGGCCTGGTTAGTACTTGGATGGGAGACCGCTTGGGAATACTGGGTGCTGTAGGCTTATACCATAGTCTTTTGAGACTGAAGGTTGCCAACCAGAACCTGCTAGTTGCACAGCACAGGCACTCTCGACATTATTATTAAGAATATTTATATACTACTTTTCAACAAGCATAGTTTCACAAAGTGGTTTACATAGCAAAATCAATCAATCAATGGTTCCCCGTCTCCAAAGTGCTCACAGTCAAAAAAAACAAAAACAAAAAAACTAAAAATACAGAAGAGATACCAGCAACAGTCACTGGAAAAGATGTCAAGTTGAGGTGAAATCACATTTAAATGTGACAAAATCACATTTATCTGCAAATATCCAACAAACACAAGGGATATACTAACATTTTTTTAAAGCTTTCTTCATCTTTCTCCCATCTAGCAGTGGGAGTTGCTGCTAGAATTTGCCTTAACCATATGTTGCTCAGTGCAGAAGCAATGCAGAAATATAGTTAACGCAAACCATGGTTTCACATTTTAGTTTGCAATCAGTCAGCCATGGATTAATTATTCAGGCAAAATACTTAACCATAATGAAAGAAAATGAGCTCTAGTGAAGCATTATGCCTGCCTCTCTGCTTGTGTTGGTGACGAGAAAGAACAGGGCCCTTTTCAAACCAAGAGTATGTTTAACAGATTTCTTAATTGAGCAGATATCTGATGACCTGCTCTCTCTGGTTTACCTCTTCCCCTTCCAATTTCATTGCATTTCCATTTTATTAGGAAGGAATTTTTAGTTCTCCTTCTAGCACCCCCAGAGGGTGCCACGTGTGAAACCTTGGCGACGGCTTTGCCAAACAGACCATGTGTGGGAGTAGCAAATTACATGGCATTTGGAGAAGGGAGGAAAAAATTCCTTTTCAGAGAAAGTGAGTGTGTCTCTGCATGTATTAACCCACTGCCATACCAGAGCCAAACACATACCCGGTGGCGTAGCTAGAGGGAGTGCAAAGCACTAAGTTTTGCAGGGAGCCTCCGCGTGGCATGCAAGCTGCCCCTTCCCCTTCCCTCCCCTCCCCTTCAGAGCCATTCCAGGTGATGGGACTAGAACAGATGCATTGCCTCTGTTTTGGTCCCACCGCCCACAATGGCTCCAAAGGGGAGGGGCCTCTTGCACTTCACGTGGAGGCTCCCTGCAAAACTTAGTGCTTTGCACCCCCTCTAGCTATGCCACTGCCATACCAATGAGTCCCATCTATCAGTGCAGCCCTGGTTTTCTTGTACTCTCTGGTGTGTCCCTGTCTCTAAATTTCCTTTTAGATAATTTTCTGGGATGCCTTTACATTTTTGTGTGCGATCTGCTAGGGTTGTTGTCCTTTTGGTTTCACCACCCCCACAGTCCAGTCTCTAGAAGTTACATCTTTTCGGTCCATCTTACTTCTAGCACACATATCTGTAAATCCTTGCATAGGAATATGAAGACAGCCTGTAGTGCACAGCCTGCCTTTTCACACACTGCAGCTGGTGAGGTTTGTTTCGATAACAAATTATGGGACAATTATGAGTTCCTAGTACAGTATATCTTTAACTACAAGAACAAACAGTTTCTCTGCTTTTAAATCCATGCAGCAGAGATGATTGCCAAGCACATGAGTGTAGCTCACACAAGTGGAAGACAGCCTGCAGCAGTGTCTAGTGGTGGTGGCATGTGTGGGTGGGTGGCTGGAAGTGGGTGTGCATTCAGGCAGTGATCCTTGGTGTGAGGAGTGTTACCAGCACATAACAATGTTCCTGTTTTAATCTGTGAAATACTGGAGGGCAAGTAAAAATGGGGATTAGGGCTAAGGGGGAGAAAGAAGCTGTGAGAGGCCTTGTGCAGCACAGTACTAGACATAGGAGTTAATTTAACACAGAAGAGTTACTAGGACTTGAGGCTGCCTGACCGGCACACTCTGCAACTGGGCAGTTCTACCCCCTATGATAATCCAAAATAGGCGAAAGAATACATCTATTCCTCAGTGTCAAAGGAAAGATACCTTGAGCATATTCAGAGGCATTCTGTTTATGGGATCAAGAGCTGAACCCTATCTGTATTCTAGCTCAAATTCAGACTTGACTAGCATGGCGTTTGCCCACAATTACACAATGGAAAATTATTTACCCTTCCCACTACCCAAATATTGCACAATTATTTATTCAGGTCCATATTCAGCCTTTTTAAGTTCAAAGAAAGATAACTGTCTCATTTATTCTTGTAACCATCATGCAACTTGCTGCTATATCGTTTCCATTTTCCGAATCAGGCAAACTGAGGCAGGCAATGGACTGTACCCCATTGGTTAGACCTGTCTGTCATCTACTCTGCTCTGAGGTAGCAGCCTCACCTTGCCTCCTTGTAAAGCCAACCTCTGCTAACATGCAAAGAAGGGTGTAGCATCAAGACAGTGTGGAGATTGCCAGTTTCACTCCCCCCCCCCCCCCAACACACTTCAGAATTGGCCTGGAGATTGAACTAGGTGCTGGGGTGAAATAGGCCAGAAGACACTGCTAGATTTTGCCTTGACATGAATCAGTTTCTGCTGTTATTCAACCACAATCTTTGCAGGCTGAGCACACACCATCCAGGCTTTAAACAAAAGGGTGTGTGTGTGTTTGATGCAGTCATGTGAGCAGGAAACCTACAGGAGCACCATGTCTCTTAGCCTATTCACATGATGCTTTGGCTGGCTATCTTGGGCAAGGAAGATGCCCCACCCTGTTCTACTAGGAATAAGCTGTCAGGCTGGGAGGGAGATGCCAGAGTAGTAACCAGGCTGTCATTTTGAGGCCCTTTGGTGTGCAGCTATCAAGAGTTAAGGAGACAAGACGTTTAAGCGGAGAGATCTGGGCAACCTCCACAAGGCAGCAAGGCAAAAAGGCAATACACCAGTGTGCTAGGCTTTTTCCTTTGGATTCATTATCCAAAGGCGTGGTACAAGCACACTTTTGAATGCATCAGCTGGATAAGGCCCTCATTATGAAGGGGGGTGTGGACCGGAACAACTTCCAGATATGCTCCACGGGTGTGATTTGTCTTAACCAAATATTCAGTTAACTTTCCCTACTTAGAGCAAACAGCGCTTGAGAAGGAAATGCACCTTAAGTGGTCCTAGTGAGGTAAATTCAGATTACTAGTCATCACTACTGTTATATAGTGGGTCCATGCGAATCAAGGAAGGCATAGTGGTAACAGCTCAATATGTTTATTCCATCTTCAGAACAGAACCTGGCAAAAAACAAGGCAAACCCCTGGCTTTTTATAGCCTTTAACTCCACCCAGACTTCCCATGATTGGTGCAGTTGAAACTTTAACTAGAGGGCCACTCGGGTGGTAGGATTTCGATCCATCACCCGATTGGCCAGAACTTACATTAACTAGAGGACCAATCGGATGGTAGGATTTCAATCCATCAATCGATTGGCCAGCCATAAGTCTGGGCCAGTCAGTTATGCAGGATTTCGATCCTGCATAACTTACATACATAACAACTACTGCTGCCATCTCTCCATCGCACTCCACCAGGAAGCAAGAACCAGCATTTCCAGCCATTGCCATAACAGGAAGTACAGCTGTTGCACTTATCCTTCACCCCTTGGTATGGCCCAGTTGCACAGACATACTGCTGTATGTTGGGTCTGTGACCGTAAATAAAGAATGATGATGACAGGGATACTGCTGACACACACACACCTTGTGGAGTATAGGTGATATTTAAGCATACATGGGATTAGCATAAACCAATATATTAATATAGAGACGTATTGATGTCCCAGTCTGAAGACTCCAATCCACTTGAACATAAGAACAGCCCCACTGGATCAGGCCATAGACCCATCTAGTCCAGCTTCCTGTATCTCACAGCGGCCCACCAAATGCCCCAGGGAGCACACCTGATAACAAGAGACCTGCATCCTGGTGCCCTCCCTTGCACTGGCATTCTGACATAGCCCATTTCTAAAATCAGGAGGTTGCACATACACATCATGGCTTGTAACCCATAACGGAATCTGGCCTGGATGCCCTTAAAAGGGGATTGGACAAGTTTCTGGAGGAAAAATCCATTACAGGGTACAAGCCATGATGTGTATGCGCAATTTCCTGATTTTAGAAATGGGCTATGTCAGGCCAGATGCAAGGGAGGGCACCAGGATGAGGTCTCTTGTTATCTGGTGTGCTCCCTGGGGCATTTGGTGGGCCGCTGTGAGATACAGGAAGCTGGACTAAATGGGCCTATGGCCTGATCCAGTGGGGCTGTTCTTATGTTAATGGATTTTTCCTCTAGAAACTTGTCCAATCCCCTTTTAAAGGCATCCAGATGCCGTCACCACATCCTGCGGCAAGGAGTTCCGCAGACCAACCACACGCTGAGTAAAGAAATATTTTCTTTTGTCTGTCCTAACCCGCCCAACACTCAATTTTAGTGCATGTCCCCTGGTTCTGGTGTTATGCGAGAGTGTAAAGAACATCTCTCTATCCACTTTATCCTTCCCGTGCATAATTTTGTATGTCTCAATCATGTTCCCCCTCAGGTGTCTCTTTTCTAGGCTGAAGAGGCCCAAACGCCGTAGCCTTTCCTTATAAGAAAGGTGCCCTAGCCCAGTAATCATCTTAGTCGCTCTCTTTTGCACCTTTTCCATTTCCACTATGTCCTTTTTGAGATGTGGCGACCAGAACTGGATGCAATACTCCAGGTGTGGCCTTACCATCGATTTGTACAACGGCATTATAATATTAGCCATTTTGTTCTCAATGCCTTTCCTAATGATCCCAAGCATAGAATTGGCCTTCTTTACTGCCGCCGCACATTGGGTCAACACTTTCATCGACCTGTCCACCACCACCCCAAGATCTCTCTCCTGATCTGTCACAGACAGCTCAGAACCCATTAGTCTATATGTGAAGTTTTGATTTTTTGCCCCAATGTGCATGACTTTACACTTACTTACATTGAAATGCATCTGCCATTTTGCTGCCCATTCTGCCAGTTTGGCAAGATCCTTCTGGAGCTCCTCACAATCACTTCTGGTCTTCACCACTCAGAAAAGTTTGGTGTTGTCTGCAAACTTAGCCATCTCACTGATCAACCCTGTCTCCAGATCATTTATGAAGAGGTTGAAAAGCACCAGTCCCAGGACAGATCCTTGGGGCACACCACTTTTCACCTCTCTCCATTGTGAAAATTGCCCATTGACACCCACTCTCTGTTTCCTGGTCTTCAACCAGTTCTCAATCCAGGAGAGGACCTGCCCTCCCTGACTGTGGAGTTTTTTCAGTAGCCTTTGGTGAGGGACCGTGTCGAACACCTTCTGAAAGTCCAGATATATAATGTCCACGGGTTTCCCCGCATCCACATGCCTGTTGTCCTCTTCAAAGAATTCTATAAGGTTTGTGAGGCAAGACTTACCCTTACAGAAGCCATGCTGATTCTCCCTCAGCAAGGCCTGTTCATCTATGTGTTTTGAGATTGTCTTTGATGAGGCATTCCACCATCTTACCAGGTATAGATATTAGGCTGACCGGCCTATAGTTTCCCGGGTCCCCCGTCTTTCCCTTTTAAAAATCAGTATGACGTTGGCTGTCCTCCAATCCTCTGGCACCGTGGTCGTTTTGAGGGACAAGTTGCATATTTTAGTCAAGAGATCAGCAACTTCATTCTTAATTCCTTAATAACTCTTGGGTGGATGCCATCAGGGCCCGGTGACTTATTGATCTTTATCAATGAGGTCTGAAACATCTTCTCTTTCAACCTCTATCTGACTAAATTCCTTGGTCAGGAGGGGCCGTTTGGGCAGCGGTATCTGCCCGCGGTCTTCTGCCATGAAGACAGTTGCAAAGAACTCATTTAATTTCTCTGCCATCTCTAAGTCTCCTTTTATCTCCCCTTTCCCTCCCTCGCCATCCAGAGGGCCAACTGCTTCTCTGGCGGGTTTCCTGCTTCTAACATATTTGAAGAAGCTTTTATTATTCCCCTTAATGTTGCTGGCCATGCGTTCCTCATAGTCTCACTTGGCCTCCCGTATCATCTTCTTACATTTCTTTTGCCACAGTTTATGTTCCTTTTTATTCTTCTCATTAGGGCAAGACTTCCATTTACGGAAGGAAGCTTCCTTGCCCTTTACGGCCTCTCTAACTTGGCTGGTTAGCCATGCAGGCACCCCCCTGGATATAGTGGAGCCCTTCTTCCTTTGCGGTATACACTTCCACTGGGCCTCTATTACTGTTGTTTTAAGCAGCCTCCATGCACTCTGGAGAGATTGGACTCTTTTTACCTTCCCTTTCAACCCCCTTCTAACCAGCCGCCTCATTTGAGGGAAGTCCGCTCGTCGGAAGTAAAGGATTTTTGTGAGAGATTCGCCCGGTATTCTTCCCCCAGCCTGCATGTTGAAACAGATCACAGCATGATCACTGTTCCCCAACGGCTCGGTAACATTTACATCTGTAACCAGGTCCTGAAACACTTGAAACTATTACTTTTCATTTATATAAGACTTTGCAAAATAGTTTATTATCTTTATTGGATTTATCACTGCCCCTACAACTAAGGACATTATTTGCTCTATTTTACAGACATGTTAGCTGAGGCTGAAGCAATGACCTTACCCAAAGGCAAACAAGTTCATGGCTCATGTACCATTTCCATTATGTCACCCTCAACTTAGGCACCTCCACTTCTCACTCCAAAGGCAATGCAGGCAAAAAGGGAAGACAAATAGAGGCTTTTCTAAAACAGCAGAGGAAGTAATAAGGGGCTGCAGTCTTTTCTACTTTGTGACTTTGATAGTTCTTTTACTACCTTTTATTTACCATATTTAAATAATTATGGGCCCAATCCTATCCAACATTCAAGTACCAACGCAGCCACAATGCAGCTCCAAGGTGAGGGAACAAACATTCCCTTATCTTGAGGAGGCCTTTGTGATCGCTCACCTACCACTGGAAGCAGTGCATGCCCCATTAGTACAGCTGCATCAGTGCTGGAAAGTTGGATAGGACTGGGCACTATATCCCCCTTTCCCTCCCAATAAACAGGTGCTCAAATTTCCCCCCTGGCAAAAAAAAACAAAAAACCTGAGAGAGATGGTGTGGGAGTAAGAGGTTGCCCCCTAAGGCTGATTTTAGTCTTCAAATCTGAGAAAGAACTCTTCTCTCCCTCTGTACTACACCCCTGTGTAAGGCCTGAGAAAATATTAAGTTCTTGGAAATAAAAAGCAAATCTTGAAGTTCTTTTTATTATTTATTACACCTAGCTCTGTCTTCCTCCAAAGTGTTCCAAGCAGCTTACATATAGCTCCAGTATAGTCTCCTGTTCCTGCAGTTGGCATGGTCAGACTTGCTTAGCTTGTGTAATAGAACTGCATCATGTGCTTTTATGATTTAAACAAAAAAAAAAAATCCAAAAGCCCAGGAGGTGGTTTTATTCCTGCTTTCGAAAGTTTCAAAGCGTCCGCCTCAGAACTCATTACTAGCCAATGACCAATCAAAGGTGCATTTTGAATTATGCTGCCTTCTGCTAGCTTGTTAAATCAATGCAATGACTTCATAATCCATCCGTGTGTCTGCTCAATCAATTTCTGGTGGGATGAACCATGTAGCAATGATTGCTGCATGCCCAAATTATTTTGGGGACCATCTCGGGGACACATATTCTGCTGTTGTTCCTCTATGTCTCTCATTGCTGGTTCTCTTGTTGACCCAAATGAGAAATATCAGAATGCATGCGATTATCTCCCTCACACCTCTTGTGTGTGTGGTTTTCGTAGACAGCCAGTCTTTGCCTTTGATTAGCATTGACAGATGATGCAAAGAGTCCTGCAGAAACCTCAGAAACCAGAGAAGAGTTGGACAAGGCTTTGCAGAAATAAGAACAGCTCTTCAAAGACCTGTATGGTTTTTCAGGCATATGACTGCCAGAGCAATACTCCCTTAAAACTTTCCTCCCAACCCTTCTATCTACTGCACTTACAGTGTATTCTCCATTCTCTCTTTTACACCCCCAGCCTGTTGGCAAAATGTCATTAATTTTTGAAAAGCTGAACCTTAGAAACCAAACTACATTTAGAGTGCAATCCTATTCAAGTCTATGCAGAAGTAAGTCCCACTGAATTTAATGGGACTTACTCCCAGGTAAGTATGCATAGGATTGCAGCCTTATAGCCCAATCCTACTGGGCTGTCCCAATGGTGGAACTAGTGTTCTGCCAGTATTAACTGCCTTATGGGTCATAAAACACAATGCAGGAAGCTGCAGGCTGCCGGAGCAGCTGGTGGGGAGGCCAGAGCCTTCCCTGTGTGCCAGCAGACACACGAGACCACCAATAGAAAGAAAGTGGGGGAGGTGAGATGGGGCAGGGGGTTGGCAGAACAGGGAGGTGATGGAGGAGCCGGGATATCGGAAGAGGATGGGGTCAGCAGCAATGGGGTCTGCAGAATTCTAAGTCCCCTTCCTGACCCTGATCTCCTGACCCTGGCCCATGCAGACTTGCGCCAGCGGTTTTGTTGGTACAGATCCATGTAAGCCTGGCCAGGCCTTGGAGGATTACCCTGGATAAGATAACAGATGTTCCCTTAACCAGAAAAGATCTGTGTGACTGCCCCCCCCAACAGGGTGCAGTGCAAGTCGTTTTGGTGTGGCTGGATTGGTGGGAAGGAAGGATAGGACTGGGCCCCTGGGAAAATACATGAAAGTGTAACTGCATAATTATGCTAATTTTCAGTATCAGCTCAAGACCATAGGGTGCTACATACAGTTCTGGCTTTCAGTATTGGTTTTTAGACTCGTGAAACAAAAGACCATTTCAAGTATTTATCTAATACCTATGGTATCTTTCCTATAAAGTATTTACCCTATTGTTCAAAAAAACATTCACTCTGAGAAGAACGGGAACAAAAAAAATTTAATAACAAAAATTAGCTATCACAGTGTCATTAGGTCTAAGATTTCAAGACTGATATGTTAAAAGGATACATTTCAAACCTTAAGGCAGAGGAAAAAACAGAGACATTTAGAACACAAAGTGTTTTTCCTTACAATGCCAGCTGTATTTGTTTTAAAATTAAATTAAAAAGGAATTATGGATTTAAAAAAAATCACAGGTCCTAGTACAAGTCAGGAAACTACACATGCATGAAAAATTCACCCAGAAAAAAATAGGCTGGGGTCGGCTCCCTGGAAAACTCATGCCATGGTAAGTCCAATGCCAGACATCTCCTTCCACCAACACAAGTGGTTTTAGGGTGACTAACAGAGTTGATCTCTCCAGTGCGATTTTGTAATTTAAAACATACATACACGCACGCACACACACACACAAAGTGCGGGGAATTTAATGAAAGCCATGCAGCTTGGCAGGCAAAATCTAAGCTGCAAAGTGCAGGCTGGCTGGCTGACAGCCTGTGGGGCATCACTTAAGAGTGCTGAAGAAGGGTCAAGAGACAGAAGGATGCCCTGGTGTCCTCTGATGGACATGTCAGGGGTTGGTCAAAAGTTTCCAAGCTTATAGGGCACCTTCAGCTATCATCCACACTGGTGCGCCTGTTGGCTTAATGCAGCACACTGAAATAAATTTTTCTTTGGGAGAAGGAAGAAGCGGCTAATGGTTAAGAACATCAAGTTGGGTCCAACAAGACAATTGCCACTGGGGCTCATTCTAACTTAAGATCTTTGTATATCTAAAATAAGTTGCAACAGAACTGCTCTATCATTTCAATTCAAGAAACTAACAGTTTGCTCAAAAAGCGTGACGTACGTTAAAATCATATGGAAGAAGTCGGTTGAAAACAGAGTCACGCAACTCAAGTAAACAAGACGAGCGTAACAGAATGGAAAGAAAGCAATGTCCGGTTCCTCAAACAGCAAGTTAACCACGTGGATGAGCTGGGGTAGGTTTAGCTGGCCACTTAAAAAGCTGAACACACTTAAGAACAGAACAAGAATTGTTTCTCAGGAAGCAAATTAATCTGACATCCAATAATGTTAATAAACAGTCTCTTGCACCAGGATAGGAGCAAGGGTGAGATGTTGCAGAAATATGTGTTTCTGCTGGTACCCTCCTGACAGACAACCTGGCCCTGATTACAATACTGACATGGTATGGCACAGGAGGAGCGCCTTTATCTGGGTGCCTCACCTATGACCAAGGGAAAGGAGAGGGAGAGACTCCACACAGAGAAGCTGCCTTCTGCCCACCACAAGTGCCAGCTCTGGTACTCTAATGAAACCAGCAAACTGCACAGTCCTTAAGTGTTGTTCCTCTCTTTGGATTTTTCATTTCTGCTGTCCTAGATAGAAGGGGGGAAAAAGAAAACAAAAGCCTGGTATTAACATGGCTTAGGAGCTGGCAGTTATAGCTAAACTATTCTATGCCTCAGCAAGAAAAACCAGTTATTTGCATTCACCCTCTCCAATCAAGGCAATCACCCCTAATTTGCCCTTCTTTTGATCAGGTGCTTTGCCTGTACATGTATAAGCTCAAACCAGAGTTCCATTTCCAATGGCCACAGGTAAAAGCAAGTCTTCTCGCTAGTATCTGTGCAACCTTGTAGCTTCTGTCATACAACCTTCCTTATCAAGCTGCCATGGGTTGTGACATAGATAGCTCAGGAGATCCTTTCTAAACTTGTTATGCTACTATCAAAAGTTCACATTCAGAAAGAACTCATTCAGAGTCACCATGAGCATAAGGAATACTAAGAGGCAGAGGAAGAGGGTTTAAACTAGCCACATCCTCTTGCCAACTATTTTCAGCCATGAAGAACTCTAGTTCTCACTGAGATATCTCAGCTGTACCACTTCAGACCGCAGATGAAAGCTTGTAGAATAGAATGCCACTGCATACAAAAAAATTCCCTGTATGTAAAAAATTTAGCATGCCAGGTAGGAAGATTTTAGCCTGGTCTTCTCCTTAAGGTGCTAAACAATCTACAGAGTACAAGCTCTTTTATGGAGGATTCATTCATGTAGTTCCCCCTCCCATTTGAAGTGGCACTGCCCAGATATGTGTTTACAAACTTAGAATTTGATGTGTATTCCTCTAGGGGAGGGGTCTCCGCATAGAGCCTCTATCCGACCTGCAGCCAGCCTCTGAGAATCCCTGGCCCAGTTGACCAAACACAACCAGAGTTGTGCTTGTGGAGTAGGGGAATGGGGTTCCATTTATGCTTTATTTCTTGGGCTGTGTTGGTGCTTGGAGAAATCCTGAACATTTGAGCCCATTCATTCACTCATCTAAGTTCCAATGCATTTATTTAAATTTTATATTTATTTTTTTTCCCCGGCCCTCGACACTGTGCCAGGTATTTGATGCGGCCCTTTGGCCAAAAAGTTTAGCAACCCCTGCTCTAGGGAACAGTTTTTCAGTGGTGGAGGCTATCTGCTTGCTTCAGAGACAGGGCTGTGCAAAAAACTGCATGTTTGGTTCTCCTTCCATCTTCTGATCCTGCCTGCTTCAAAACCACAGGGCTTTCACAGAGCTCCAGCTCTCAAAACTTTTTTGTCCCTCTAGCAACTGGATTCTGCACTCAAGAGGGAACCTTCTGCCACATGTCTGCTACCCATTTTATGGAAGAAAAAGCCAGCCCTAGCCTCAAGAAGGGCACTGCACTCAGGGTATTTTGGAAAATGAAGCGCGTATTGTTTACTGACCACCAGGTCAATTCTCTTGTAAAAATCAGATTGGGTCACAAAGAGTTCCTTACTCTTGTTCTGGCAAGGAAGCATTCGATGTCAGGAGCATTCTTCTTCTGACCAAGGATGCCAAAGCCCTGCCAAACAGAGTGGTCATTTTGGGGCACTGTTCCATCAGCTATAGCACTAAAGTACAAAAAATGGGCAGAGCCAAGCATGAGGTTAACAGGAACATCTCTCCAACAAACCAGGTCTGCCTCCCTCTGCTGACCCCAATAGTCAATGGCAAATCATTCTACCCAGCGTTTGTCAACTGTACAAAATGAGTGTTCACTGGGAATTTGAGAACTGAAGTAATTCATGCAGAAATGAAGGTTAAAGTTCAAGGCAAACAATCTCCTTCATCCTCTTCATCTAGCCTGGAAGAACTGGATTAACGGTTGGGACCATTCGCTCTGTGTCAAGCAGTGACAAATGTCACAGAGTGAGCTGAAGCCATTGTTCATCTGATAGACTAGAGATTTCAAAACATAATTTGAAATTTTTCTCAAATCTTTTAAGCCACGGATGAAAGCACGTTGTAGGATCGAGTCCCAATGTTTCGCTTTCAGCTGTGGAAAGCATCTTCAGGGGTTACAAAGAACTTGTGTGTGCTTAACTGTTAGCTAGCCACCACCTTAACTGTTAACTGGCCACAAGCTCCTGCTTGAATAGACTTTGCCTGTTCATCATTATTATGTCTTCAAAGTTTTTTATTCCAGTGTATTTAAGTGATATAAACCAGGCATTACTTCTACTGAGAGTCTCTTGTTTTTTGTTGGTATTGTTTCTATGTTTTTGAATTTCAGTGACCTCTCTGTAGATTCTAGTGTGGTCCTACTGCACTGTGGAAAGAACCCAAGTCTGATTAAAATCTGGGGACCAGTTCTCACAGCATGCTCTGCCACTGCTAAGTGGCAGTGGTGTTCATGTTCCTTTACTCTCGTAATCACGCTCCTATTTTTGGTCCCTATGTAGGCTTTTCCACATAGATAGGTAATCAGAGATTATTGAAAAGCAACATATAAATATTCTTACTACTAATAATAACTGGCCTGTTGGTTCCTTGTTCAAGTGTTTTCTGTTACAACTTGTGTCAGCTGTACCTTCTAAGAGTGGGTCTACAGCATTAGAGATGCTAAGGTATATTTCAAAACATTCATCTGTTGGCATTTGAGACCCCTCCCCCAAAGCCAAAAGAGGAGGGTGGACTGTTTAAAAAACAGAGAAAGCAGCTCTCTCCAGGCTGACTGCTCTTTTCTCTAAGGCCACTAGAATATGAGAAGAAAGTCCGATTTCTCTCAGAAGCCCACAGCAGCCAACAGAACACTGCTAAGGGCAACAATAAAGAAAAGCCTGACAGCTTTTCTTTACATTTTATTATATTTTATATTAAAAGCTCATGATACTAATTTTAAAACCCCAAACCCAAGAGATTATGAAAGCACTAAGGGCCCCCTAGTGGCTGGTCCTGTGGTTTATGTTCTCCTTGCAAATGTACCAGCAGCTGCAGGGGCTTTCACAGCTATCCATAGTTACTTGACCATTTAATTTGCTCTTCCCTTCAAACTAACCCCACAAACCAGAACAGAGCTGTTTGATTTCCTTTTCCCTTGGCAGGAGCCAGCCTTCCATTACATCAGTTGCAAAATCTATCAAAGCAGATTTTATAAGTTTATGCAGGCACATGACTCTGTTCTGGGACAAGACCTAATTCCAAACCTCTAGTGCAGCTCATTCTATCTCATTCAGAGTGCTGGCTTGGCTCAACCAAAACCTCAAACCACAGAAAAACTCATGGTTAGAGCTGGCTGTCTGCTTTTGTCACCCATCTTACTCAGCACTCAGTTTTGTAAGTTCATTCCTCTCTCCACAGAACAGCAGTCTCTTGAGGTGGCACAATGACCTTAGCTGTTGTTCCAGATCTTCATTTGCTTGATCCAAACAAACCACATCTTTTCAACAGGGAAGTAAAACAAACCATAGTTTCTTACTGTGTTTCACTACAGTGACAGTCATCTATGTGTACCAGAGACATGAGGTGCTATAACATCCTTTAGGAGGTGGCTATTTTAAGTCATCTATCTTTACAAGTGCCTCCTTGAAGGATTTCTTGGGTTCAAAGGTGGACGCAAGCATATAGGGGGCTGGGGTACCCACTGCAAATGCTTCCAGTAATTTAAGATAGTTTAGAGTTCAGTCACAGGAACAGCAGTTAGAGCCAAGACTAAGTGGTCTGGCTGTAAAAGCTGAGTCGGTCTTCAGGAAGAATATAGGAGAGTTTTCGAGACAGAAAATACCACAGCAGAAGCATATGGAAAGAGATAGTTGGTGGACAAAATTCAGAGAGTTGGTGCACAAAGCACCCTCCTTTTCCTGGATGGTACGGCCTCTACCATCTCTACGGTCCTTCCAAGAAGGGGAACTCCCACCACCATAACAGGTCTTGGGTGAGGGAGGTGGAGTTTGAACCCTTTTCTCTGACCTGCCATTTCAGCTTTCTGATGGTAGACATCTTTACTTCTCCATCCAACAAGGTTCAGGTACTATGCAAATTTTTGTTGGAATGCAGTACATTGCAGTACCCCCTAAGGTGCCTTGAATGCCTTCCACTTCCATGACATTTATTTTGGAGAACGTTAGAGAAGTGAGGTGTAAAGCATAGACTTAATTCTGCTGGTACCTTGTCGACCAGAACAGAATGATTTCCAGCTCTAAGGATTAAGAACGTGTAAGTCTAACTCCCACAGCTTGCCTGGCTACTGCAGAATAGAACTAGAGCCTATGTCCTCAGGATAAAATTGTGTGACCTCCTCTCTGGCTTGGGTGTGTGCGTGTTACTATAAACATGTATAACATTTAATGCTAGTGATTCCTTAGATTCTGATCTGTCTATGCAGCCGCACTACATCCTGGAAATTAGAAGTTCCTGTCTCTGCCCAATCATTTGCACAGCCCTGCCTCTGAAACAAGTGGGAGGAATAACCTATTCCTGGACAATCTCCATCCAGTGAATGAACTTTCATGGCAAGTCCAACATTCCCTTCACCAATCAGAAGTAACAAAACCTACCAAAGGTAGCAATAACATGCTAGGGGAAATTATGTGAGAGGCAAGTTATGAGCCATCAACCCTGATAGCAGTTGCTGATTTTGCATTTATCCCTTGAACAGGTTGCAAACAAATCCAAGGGTTGAGTTTGCAGACTGGTATTCTGGGTTAACCTCAGCACAAATCAAATGTGAAAAAGACAAGAAGAGTACAGTATGGTACCTGTTGCCTGTAAAAGGACTAGGGGGACTTATCTTCTACAACAGAATTTCCAAAAAGGGGAGGTGGATTCCGTACAAAGAGGTTTCCTGCAGATAAAATATTTCCCCACGCCCAGGTTTTTGAAAGGAGGTCTCACTTTCACTTATTTTTTATAAGACCAAGTTGTTGCTAAGTTTTCCTGAGCACAATGTTTTGGGGCAGTAATATGATAGAAAGTACTATTTTCATATGACCCAGAAAACATTCAAAATAAAGAGGAACCCAAAAGAAGGTTTATTCCAAACCAAGGAAATAAAACGTGGTTTCCCCCTTGTTTAAAACATTTATTGCACACAAGGTAACCAGCTTTATTCTAAAGAAGTTTGTCACAGTGTGGCATTGAAATTTATTAACATAAACGACTTTAAGCATTGTGGATTGGTGGGGTTTTGATTTTGTTAAACAAGGTTCAAGTATCAACTTTGGACTTAATGGCTAAGCTCACCTTCAGTACAGTTTTGAAACGTTAACTGGAGACCTGTTTACAACCTGCAATGAGAATCTAGAGTTTGCAACATATCAGAACAACAGACAAGTAGAAATGTTCCCCCTCACAAATGACTCTTGGTGATAAAGGACAACCTTGTGAACAGTGAACTCCTGCTTCAGGCTATAGAGTAAAATGGGGGAGAGTAAGCAGCAGATACCTCAGGGGGTGGTGGCTTTATGGTGACCGGCTGGGAAGTTCTTCGGGGTGGCGAAGGTTTCGGCTGCACTTGCTGTTGGACTGTATTGTAATATGTGACCCCTCCATACACCTGAGACTGAGCCTGCAAACCCAAGATAAACACATGCCATTGGTTTTTTTCAGGAGTTTACACAGACATCTGCCTACCAGTGTTTCTCAACCAGTGGTACTTGAGATGGTATGTAGACCTCCAGACCCCCACCGCCCAGCAGTGAGACCAGCAATGCAGTGCAACAAGCAGCAGTAGGAGGCCTGGTTCAAACGGCAGAGCTCTAGCATGCATTTTTTGTGCACTCAAAAAAGCCCTCCCATCCAACCTGAGCCTCTTACTGGTGTCTGTTGTGTTGCAACTGGCCTCCTAATCCGGAAGTAACTAGTGATTACATCAATGCCAGTTACTTCCAGTGGTATTTCCAATAGGTGGACCATGCAAAGTGGTACGGTAAGGGACAAACGTTGAGCAGCACTGGTCTATACTGAACACCTAATTTATTAGAAACTGGTTTGTTGAGCCATCTTGAGACAGGAACATCTGGTGTTCCGAGTTTAATCTTGAAAAGGCTCAGGATGTTTTCTTTAAAACACAGAACCCTCAGATTTTTGTCTCTTAATCCAAAATTAATCTACAGATTTCGTATAAAACTGAAGAACCACACGTTTGAAGTTCACATTTATTCCATACTAATGTTGGAACAAGTAGGGATACCAATGGGTGAGACAGGCAAATGGGAATATCCTGGCTAGTCATGCTCCATGCACATCATTCAGCACTTGTCTACAGAGGGGAATAATGAACATGTCCGAAGAAATACGAGAGAAGTGCCCATAACTAGAAAGATGTCCTATCAAAATGCACTGGATTAGCCACCTCTGATCCTATTTTACTTCAATACAATTACTAGCAAGACGATTCCCCAAGTGCTAATATTTGTTATGTTTGGAATCGTATAAAGCGGTGGTATTCAAAGTGGGGCGTCGCGACGCCCCAGCCTGAGAGTCCTGGTCTCTTTCCCCTTAAGGGGCGGAGGCAGGGAGGAGGCAGCGGTGCGATCCCCAGGATCACGCCTCTCAGGGGGGCTGCAGGGCTTGGGTACACTTGCCCAAGCCTCCTGCAGCCGCCCGGGGGTGCGGGGAGGCCTGCGCGACCTTCGGCAGGGCTCCCCAGGTCAGGGAAAGGGAGAGTGGGGCGATCGCACCTCGCCTCCGCTAAACTGGAAGCAGAGTGTGATCGCTCCACTTTCCCTTCTGATTCAGCTGCAGGGACTGGGATGCACCCTCCAGTCCCTGCAGCAGCTGTCCCTGGCTGCGGGGCTCTGCAGGGCTTCCCAGGTGAGAGAAAGTGAGAGATAGCGCTCCGCTTCCGGTTTTGCAGAGGCAGAGTGCGATCTCTCCACTCTCACTTTTCCTGACCCGGGGAGCCCTGCAGGCGCTCACGCCCGGCTCCCCGCAACCAGGGATGGCTGCTGTAGGGACTGGAAGGTGCATCCCAGGCCCTGCAGCCCCCTGAGCGATGTGATCCTGGGGATCGCATCACTGCCTTCCCCCTGCCCCTGCTGCCTCCCCCCCATCCCCACAAAGACTTACTGCAGCTTTCAAACTCCCTGAAAGTTTGAAAACAGCAAGTATAAAGAAGCAACTGCCCCATTATGTAGTTTTCCATATTCTACACATATTTTTCTCTTGAGAAAATAACCTTGCATTAAGACTTGTGAAACAGCTTTAAAAAAATTTCTAGCATTCTGAGGGATTTCATGGTCCAGAGGTCACCTGTGCAAAAAAGCTACGCCTCACCTTCCAATATCTTGGAAGCAAAGCACAACCAAAAACGTGAAGGGTCAAGTCTCTGGTATAAATGTCATTCTTGAACCATGTCTCTGAGAAGAGGACAATCTAACTGGTGCTTGCCAGAAGGCCCCAATCGCAGAATAAAAGCCTGCTTTGGCAACAGGCCAGCAGAGCACACCAGAACGTCCCCATTTGGCCACCTCCCAGTTTAGATTTCAGTGTTTCAGGACCAAAGCACAAGCTACAGCAAACTTACTTGAGGGTTAGGATAGAGGTGCGGGGGTGGGGGTGGGGGGAGCGCGCCTGGAGGGTATGGGTAACTGGGATTTCCAAAATTCATCACTCCTGGAGGAGGGGAGAAGTAGGTTGGAGCTAGCAGCTGTTGCGGTGGTGGCGGTGGAGGCTGCTGCCCAGGGGGGATGGAGACTGGTGGAGGATACAAGCCCGGGTTAGCCAAAGGTGTGGGTGTCTGGTGAGGATGTAGCCCTGTCAAAGAAGAAAACAAAGTCAGAATACCTCAGTAAAATGCTAGCACCTTTTTGAGACTTTCTTGCTCCATTAACCTTATTCTACAAGGAAAATTCTTTTCCTTGTCCTCTGTTGTGAAAAGTCATTCAATACATCTTAGTGCAATGCACCTTCCATGCCTTGCTTGTGGGTACTGATGTCAGTGCACTGGAACAGAAGATGGGGTTCAGTCAATATGCTCTTAGCCCGATGACTGGAGGTGGGAAACCAACCATCATACTACCTTAGCTGAAATTCCAACATTTGCTTATATTCGCTACCTCCAACCTTCATAATCTCAGCTAAGATATGTCCAGCTAGCAAACACCCAGTAACTTCCATATAGTTTGGGTCCCCCATCTGCAAAGGGTACAACAATAATTTTCCCCACCCATGCTTGGCCCCACACCCAAATTAGCTAAAATTTGTTTCGTTGTCTGTTAAAATTTTATTGACTTTTTAAATGAAACAAAAAGGCAAGGCTGGAGTCTAAAACTTCAAATGATACCTTTTTCTTTTTACAGCTAAAGGGAGTTTAGTGTTAATGAAGCAGAAAGCTGTCCCCATAAAATAACTGAGAGAAGGTGAACAGAAAATGCTGCTATTTTGGACAAATGCTTCAGGGCATGGGTGTACCATTGAGACCAACTTTATGGTCTCTCTAAAAACTGCTGTCTCTGCTTCCCTCTCACTGAGCTCACTTAGATGCATTTACAGCAGATAACAGATTACATCAGATGCAAAACAGTAATCATTTGTTAGAAATATTGTTACAGTGAACTAAATACTTGTCTAAACTGAAAAGAATACACAGTTATAAGGAACAAGAGGTATAAATAGCTTCACTTTAAGTACGGACATGAGTATTGGGGGGGAGGGCTGGAGGAAAATGTAGACAAGAGGAGTAGTGAGAAGGTTCCTACCTGGATGGGGAAGATGCATTTCTGGCTGAACAATCACTCCTTGGGGAGGCAGCTGAGCAGGGCTCTCGCTGTGGGTGTAGATTGGTCCTTGGAACTGTACTGTAAACATAAACCATTGAAGAAATGGAAAGAAGACAGAAGAGACAGATAAGCTTAATGTAATGGACCCTGATAATTTAGAAGAACATTCTAGGATGCCGTAATGGTTCATCCTGGATTGGAGAAACCTGGCTTCAATTCTCTACTCAGCCATGAAGCTCAATAGGTACCCAGGGGTCAAGTGCTCACTCACAACCTAGTCTACAACTCACACAGTGGCTGCAAAGGAAAAACAAGACAGTGCCACGCTAGTTGCCCCAAGTTCTTCAGATAAAAGGCAGGATATCATAGAAACCATTTTTAAGAGTTCTAAAAATGTAGCACTTCTCCAAAGGGAAGTTTTGCATGCTTTACATCCAAGAATACAAGGCCTACATAACTCCATCTGCCCAGGCAAGTCTCCCTGGCCTTTTGGTGATTGAACTTGTATTGTGCTATATGAGATGATCCTCCCTTCTCCCATTACTCAAGGATCTACCTTTCTTAAGCAAGCAGTGATTAGATGACTTGTGTCCCACTCTAACTTTACAATGCGATAAACTTCAGTCAACATGGGCACTAAACAGATCTTTAAGCGGCAATGAACACTTACGCGTGTCGTAGTAATGCCCTTCCATTATGCTTATATGCACAGGTGGAGCAGGCTCTGGGACAGGTCTCTGACGCTGTGATGAGTAACGCTTTGCACGGCCTCCCTGAACACCCTAAAAAAAGCACAACAGTCTGGGGTTCACAGAAGATTTTCATACAAAAATCCCATCATGCCCGCCAGCTAGCTAGCTGTGTGGTTGTGGTCAGGATCTTTCCATTTTTTAAGGCCTATTTACACCTTATGTCTCCTTAAAAAGAACAAATTTCACAGGGTCCCAAGACTATGCTCTTGCTTCAAGTTTTTAGTTGTCGCAGTTAAAATATTAGAAGCAGCTGCATGAACACTCTCATATTTAATTCTTACTCTGCCAATTTTTGGAGGCTCAGGGATATGGTAACATCAAGATAAATGATAATGGTTTAGGAAGCAGGTGAAAAGGAGGAAAAGGTAGAAAGCTTGGGTGAAGCTTTCAGCTGCAAGGGAATGGGCGTTCCGTGGCCAGTGCACCCAAGTTTCACTTCTGCCACATGACCCTCTTCTCTTTATAATGTCTGCCTGTTTCCCATTCTGTGCTAAAAATATCATGGCAATTCAAAATCAAGTCAATATAAGCCCGAAGACAACTGTTCCAACTTCAGCCGCATAACCTACTACTTAATTTAAGTTCTCTCTCATTAAAGAATGAAAACTTGCTAATGGGTAACTACCTATTAGACTTTCCACTTGTGAAGAAGGAAAAACATACCATCTCTTCCATTCTGTTGAACTGAGGAGGTGGGGCTGCTCCAATGTGCATCTGATTAGGAATACCTGCTGGGAACAAAGGGAAAATAGAAACAGATCACCACCAAAGTTTACACTAATACTTAAAAGTACCTGGGACTTTTGGGTTGAAGGAGATCCTGAGTAAAGAGAAAAATGAGACTTAACATTATTTGCTAATCCAGGAAGAAGGCAGCAGGAAGAATGGGTGGTGTGCATGCAGGTCCATCTTGTACTATATTCAGGAAGCAAAACCTGACCAAAACCTTGCACCAGGAGCTCCCTGCACAACAGACAGATCAAGCAACCAAGGAAACAAAAAAAAAATTGCAATTCCTATGGATGCCACTTGGGATAGGATCTGGTTTGCTGCCAAAGTGGAACCCCTGTTAGTCAAGGTTAGGCAGCATGATACATGACACAGTTCCTCTGTTGAAGATAAAAAACAGAAGGCAATCCTTCTGGACTAGAGCAGTGCCTAGATGGAAGACTGCCTGCATAAGCTATTCTGAGTTCCTTGAAGTACATCATATCACAAAAAAGACCACGAGTAAGTAATTATGCCCAGCAAGACCAAATTTTATCCTGACTCTTTTCCAAGTCCTTTTCCTATTTAAATCCTAGATTACAGACAGCAGCAAAGGTGGCAAAACTGTTCCTTGGCTATACCTTTGAAGATTACAGGTGAGAAAAAGTAATATGACAGACTCCCTGCACATACAAATCTAGATACCAAGATGCCACCCTAAGGCCTGACCCCAACATGCTTGATTTGTATGTGCAGGTCTTTTAAATGTGGAGAATCAAACTCTGCAATAACTGTCTCCCAAAAGGGTATCCCCCACCCTCAAAAGCACCACAGATCAAAAACACCTTTGTACCAAGATTTCATCTGCTGTTAACACAAACTAGATCTAATCATGCTTTCCAGTGCAGATTTTGGTAGGACAAGAGAGAATGCAACATTGGTGCACCAAAGCAAAAGGCTTCTGGACCATGACTCTTTTGCCCCAGCCTCGGACTAGGTGCCAATCTACATTTGCAGCTGTAGGTCTAAACAGAAAAGTAATTCCAAGGCACAGTAAATATAACCAAATCATGTCAAAATGAGCCACTTGTTCACAGAGTGAGATTTTATCTTGGGCATCTTTCCAGTCTGCCACACTCCAAGAATAAATCAATAATAAATGCACAATGCAGACAATATAGCTGACAGCCCAATCCAATTCTTTGTATGTCTACTCAGTCCCATCAAGTTCAGTGGGACCTATCCCCAGGTAAGAGGATATAGGATTGCCAGCCTAAGAGAAACTCCGGGGGGGGGGGGGGAGGGAGATTGCAGATCAAAATACCCTCCTTCTCTGGTAATATAGGTCTGTTTAGCTACATGAGAGGTACTCAAGTTAAGCAAAATTCTTTGCTTTGTGCCCTTCCATCAAGGAAAATGTATTCATAAACCACTGCAGATGTTTGCCACGGGTTTGAAGCTACATAAATTCTCAACTGTGAAACCAGAATAGAGAAAGGGTGTGCCTGCCGCAGTCATGCTGTTTGGAAGGTGCCCAAGATAGAACATTATGTCTCAAACTGTTAAAGGGCCATGTTGTGGCTTGTTCTGTGTGCTCATACACATGCACCACACATGCACACATACTTCTTGCTGTAATTTGTTTTCACCCAAGATTCCAGGGTGTGTTAAACAAGAAGAAAGGAACTTCAAGTGCCAAGTATGCAAATATAATCAACCATGATAGTATATAGAATGAAAGGGGAAGTGCCAAGACCTACTCAAATTCAGTTTCAGAGACACCCCCCAAACCACCAACTGACTAAATTTTGGAAATATAGTCCAATTGCAATTTTTGCTTTCAGCAGCGAAGCTGAATACATGAAATGTTTCAGTGAAAAGTGTCCAGGTGTGTCCACAAGAGACATCCGCTGGCCTACATGGCTCTCTACTGCGCCACAAGTTGGGCTTCTCCAACCCCAAGATGCCCACTGTACACAGAACAAGTGGGGTACAACAGGAATTCCCTGGACAGATGCTCGGTTGCTAGGCTGACTAAAGTACTCCATGCAGGATACAAATGACAGCCCAGTCGCAATAGAGACTGGCATAACTAATCAACTGAACCACAACAGAGCATGTGAAACTGAACAGTGAGCACTTAAACGGTTTGTTCCTGGCCTGAAAAGACTGGAATGAGAATGCAAGGTTGAGTGGTTCTGGCTAGCTTGGTGCAAAGGGAGCAAAGATCTTGGGAAAATTATCCCTGTTGGTTTAGGACAAAGAATTGGGAGATTATGAACCCTTTCATTACAGTTTTGAGGCTATCTAAAAGGTGCCCTTTTGCTGACTGGACCAACTGTCCAGGTAGGATGGTGAGCTCTTCCTGCTCAATCATAGAGGACAAGCAATACAAGACCACCCACTCAAGATACCCCTGAGCCCCACCAAACTACCCAGAACTGCATTTAAAATGGCATTCATATAAAATTCTGACTGTGACAATTCAAACATGCAGATCATTTAGAGTCAAACATCCATTTGTTGTTAGGCCCAAATGACAGGTTTCGAAAATTAAGAGTGTGTGCAAGAAAAGGTTTGCAAAGGGTATAGCAAAAGGCAAAGTGAAGATGAGCACAAAATTCTGTACATTAGTAGCTCATTACTGAGCAATCTAGACCTCCACATAGCTTAACTGAACTGCAAGTGGGGTAGCTAAAATAGATTTAATTCCTAAAGACATCCAAGAATTAAACTTTTAATCTAATCATTAAGAGGAAACTTTTGAGGGCACATGGCTCCAGAGAAATCTTCAAGTGTGTAGGAAGTGACTCTATGGCAGCCGACAGAACAGATGTGGCCCTCATAGCAATTTTATCTTGCTCCAGGTAGCCATATCAAAAATCTTTTCAAGGTGTAAAGAGAGGCCCCCAAGAAAAAAAGGGCTCACCCTAGATGTGACAGATTTCCCTCCACCCTAGCCTAACATCCTATTAACCTCAACTTTTCTTCCTCCTAAGCAATCATGCAATCCAACACAAAGCATTATGTGAAATTGTACAATTTCATCGCAGCTGGCTATATCTACCTAGCTGTCCATACCCAAAGCTTGGCTTTGAAGACCTCTCAGTATTTGGTGTTTAGAAAAAAATATCTGAGCGTGTTGGAAACATTGGAAAACGTGTGCACACAGGAATGCACAGCAACTTTGGTAAGTACGTGCTTAGTGGGTTTGAACACTGATGTTCTCTTTGTGTGAGCCCTATACAACTGAGACACTGCTTTATCCTCTGTGCACTCTGAGATGAATACATAGATATCCCCTGCAGGACGACTTAGAACAAGGGTCTCACATCCAGTCCCCCACAAGATGCTATTTGGCCTGCAGCAACTTAAAATATATTTTATTACTAAATTATTTTGCTAACATTTGACATTTTTACTCCTATCATTTATCAGTTGAAGCATGGCATTTTTTCTTTATAATTGCCAAATTTCTCTTTGGTTCTGAATCATATGAAGCTGATAACAAAAAAGATGCAAGTAAAATGTATTCATTCATTTAAATTTCATTCATTAATAAATAAAACAGATTTTTTTTTGGTCCATGGAGGTGTGAAAAATATATACTGTGGCCCTCATACTGAAGTTTGGAGACCCCTGACTTAGAACAATAAAGCCAAGCACAATTCCTTGCTGAACAGCATTTTCAGTCCAGACAGCCATCTTCAGCAAACCTTGAGAGAAACAAGTGCCTTCCCAGGACTTTTCAACTTACTAACCATTTAGTGTTTAGTAATAAACATTTTAAAGTCTATATTGTGGAGGATTTTATATTACTTATGCCAGCAACTGACTTAGACGCCCTAATGTACAGAGCCTTTTGTGTAGTGGCACCACAATTATGGCATTCCCTATCAGAACTGAGAACTACCCCCCCCCCAATTGGCTTTACAGTAAGAGCTCAAAACTTTTCTTTTTCGTCTTGCGTTTGTGTGATGTGCTGTGTGTCTGCCCCCTGTGCTTCTGTAGCAGTGATCTTAGTTCTGTCCCGTGTCCCCCCCCCCCAAATTTGGTTGTAACTGTCATGATTTTTTTAAAAATTTATTGTTTTATATATTGTATATTTTATTCTGAAATTGTAAGCTGCCTTGGCCATGTGCCCTGGAATAGGAAAGACAGGGTATGTATGTATTTATAAATAAATGTTACAGAAAAGTGATGCGGGCAGAAATCTTTAACACTGGCTGAATTTCCGTGATCCTGATGGGGACATTTCTCCGCAATCTGAGAGGTTCCACTGAGGCAAAGAGAAGGGCTTAGCAAAGGAAAATGTGGCAGCAGTATGGGCCTAAGAAAACAGAACCTAAGGTGTGAGATCAGAATTTTGATCCTTTAGGAGCAGAGGACAAGGACAAAGGAAGGTGCCTGAAAAAGAAAGTATGAGCAGAGTTGATAATTACATCCCAATTTGAAATAATTAAGTCATCCTTTGACTGTGTGTGTCTATGTTTTGTTTCTTCAGGAATTAGGTTTTTATAAGGTTATCTTCCTAAATATGGGTAGATCCTAACCAATAAACACACTCCCACTTCATTTCAGTGCTTCATCAGGCTGCTTACCCTGAGGTTGTATGAACTGGGGCTGGCCTTGGTTCCAGTTTTGTTCCGTTATATTCAACTGGGTCATGTCTTGGTCAAGACCATCTAGACTGGCTTCGACAGGTACCTCCCAATTACCAGTCTTTGCTGGTGAGGGAGATGGTACCACCTCTGCCGTTTTCAGCACTGCAGGTGTCAACCCTGAAGGAGGTGGGACTTCATCTGCCAGTTTCCCTATCTCGCCTGCTTTGTTTCGGGTCCTCCGTGCTCGAGAATAGGACTTCTTTTCCACAGGCTTATCTGGTGGTGGCTGCAAAGCATCTGTAGGAGTCGTTGGACTTTCCGAAACAATTTCTTCCTTTTGAACAGGGCTGTTACGAACATGTGGAATCTCTGCCTCAACAGAAGGTTCTCGTGCTGGTATGGGATCCGATCGCCTTGCCCGGTAACTGCTCTCATGCTTTGACTGCTCATTGAAGCGAGGTGCATGTTGACTGTTCACATCCACAGCACGATAGCTTGGACGGGTCTCTTTGTAGCCACTGGGTCTGGGGAAAGTCCTTGGTGGGGGCATCCGCCCCGTCCCTGCAGAGTTCCGATTGATGAATGTCCGAGGAGGAACAGGAGTACTATCAATGCTCTGGTGTCGTGGTGGCTTACTAGGCCGCTCATTGGCCCAGTTTGGCTCTCTCTGTGGTGGACTCCCAAACCTTAATGTAGAAAACATGCAAGAGATCAGAAATGAATTCTGCAAGCCCTCTGGTGCAAGCCCTTCTGCTACCACCTGGGTGAAGCACGAACATAAGCCTTCAAGGCCTGACAAATACTGCATCATGACAAGGACCCACACAGCCTGTGTCCCTGCTAGCTCACCTTGGTTTGCGCACCCTCCTGGGCTTGATGTCATCAGGGTTGTGTGCTGAGCGAATATCATACCCATAGAGAGCTATAAGCTCCTGCCTAGTTTTCGGTGCTTGTTCATCTTCCCGGAACTTGTCATGCTCCCACCGTCCCTCATCTTTCCAAAGCTTACGTTGGCGACCTTTAGGTCTGAGAGATCAGGAGGAAGAGAACCAATAAGGGTTTTTCAAGAAGAGATGAGACAACTTGAAGCAGGCTTGAGATTTCTCAACAATAAAGAATAAAGCTCCATTTTTCTCCAGATGACTGCTTACAGTCAGTCAAGGCTCTTGTAGTCACCATAACATTGGTGACTAGTCCTATACATATCCACAGCTTCGAACATACAGTCTGCCCTACCTCAAGAGAGACATATGATAAACTGAAATATACCACTCTTTACTGGTTTGTACTCCGCTCCCTGTAACTAGTCAAGTCCCTTCAATTAGTTATTGGTAGTCCTCCCTGACTGTTAAAATAAACCAGTCAGTCAACATAAAATGAACCATCACCAGTCAACATATTCTACCTCCTTTGTTTCTTAATCAAAACAACCCCACAATCCTTTCATAAGAACGTAAGAACAGCCCCACTGGATCAGGCCATAGGCCCATCTAGTCCAGCTTCCTGTATCTCATAGCGGCCTACCAAATGCCCCAAGGAGCACACCAGATAACAAGAGACCTCATTCTGGTGCCCTCCCCTGCATCTGGCATTCTGACATAGCCCATTTCTAAAATCAGGAGGTTGTACATGCACATCATGGCTTGTCACCCACCGAACTTCCTCTTCCTGGGTCTGCCCACGAAGGTCATGTTCAAAGAAGAGACCCTTGCGAGGTATATATGCAGGGTTCTTCCGATCCTCATCATCATCCAGATGCTTGGAAACCTTTTTGCCAACCTTATTCTCAATTGGTTCAGTGCTTTCCTACAATCAAAAAGCAAACCAAGTACTTCTTGATCATGCCTTGGTAGAAACTCATCATAAATGTCAAATCCCACCCACACTCATCATCAAGAGTTTCTTACTCAAATGCCATCAGATGAGAACAATACTAATGTAAGAAGGCCAGCTATCTAAAATTTGCCAAAAATCCCTTTTGAAAGTTACATAATATAATTAGGAAACCCCTTCCCCCAAAGGTGCATTTTTTAAAAAAATCAATCAAGAATGCCAGGAAAAGTATCAGCATTGTATGAAAAAAATGCCGCCACCCCCAATAACACAGGCCAACGCAAATTTTGCTTCCTTAAACGTTACACCAATTCCTGGGTATATTTGGGGTGCCGATTCCAAAAATGGCATCCGTTTTGCCCTATCATGTCTTGGATAGGAGATATAGTCTTGGAGATATAGTATAGCCTCATTAGTGAATGGTTCAAGCAGCTCCCTCGTGAGGAAGCCTACACCATGGGATGCCTACACAACGGATGCCATTTTTGGAATCGGCACCCCAAATTCATATCAAACCACCATAAAGTTTGGGAAAAACTTTTCTGACCCTCAATTTTGTAGGCCTGTGTAATTTGTCTGTATTGATTTTTCAAAATGTTGATATAAAGTTCTACTGCATGGTGTGATTTTACTATAGGAAAGTCTCTGAAAGATTTAAAGCTCAGCAGACTATCCCTAAACTGTAATCTAATAATTCCCAACTATATTGAACAACCTTGTTATTAAGGTAACAAATTATTTGCCACCCATAGTGTTAAACTTGGACCCCTTTCTTGAGGATGACAATGGCAAAGGCAGCATTTATCTCCTCCCTCCCTTCTTTTCTGTGCCTCTGTAAGCAATGCTGATACTATTCCCAAAAACCAGTTCTTGCCCATCACTACTTCCCACCCCCCTTTTAGAGCTTGCCAAGAAGTGATCCTAAGTCACTTCCCAAAACAACCTAAAGGAAAAAAAATAGCATGGTAGGTGCTGGCTCACAAAAATGGCACCACAGCTACAAGAGCTACTCAAGCTGCTGACGCATACAGAATTTTTTGTTTTAAAGAAAAAAACTATGCCTATGCACTGGTGTCAATGCACCCACCTAACACATTCTAGTAACTAAAATGGTGACTAGGGAGCTGCTTAGTACCAACTTGGGTACTGAAATTTAACTCAGTGTATCATTAAATGTCATCTGTAATACACCCAGTATTTGCATTAAAACAGAACTTCCTCAGGCATGTTTTGATTAATTAACACATTCGTATCCAAATATAATAAACATTTACCACATCACATGAGATAAGTGTCTAATTATAAAGCAGAAACAGTAATTAAGGGCATACTTTAAGTTCCAGATTGGTTAATACCTATACTCAACATTCACCAAGACTTACCTGCCCATCCCCACTCTGCCTCTCGCCTGCCACGGTACCTTTCGATTCTGGTTTTTCATCCCCTTTCTCCGTTTTTGTCGACAATTCGTTAGTGTCATTATTGCCCTGCTTCAGATCCACCTTGGATGTTTCTTCTTCACTGTATTCACCCCCTTCACCCTGAAACAAGAAATCTAATCTGATGCAAAATGGGTGGGCTGGAGAAACACTCTACCCCAAAACCCACATATTCTCTTACAGTGCACAGATTTGTTTGCATTTCTCAAGTCAGATTGTGCTGAATCCTCATCTGAATCACAAGGTTATAACTTCTATGCCTGCAAAGTAAGCCAAAGATCTTGTACCCAGATTTGCTCAATGGCACACACTCAGTCCGCAAGTGACCTGGGACTTTAGCCCAAGGTCTCAGAGGTCCAGTTCTACCTAGCACTTGCGACAGCCCACCAATCTAGTTTTAGAAGACTCAACAAAATGGTTTGTATGTTAATATCATTCACCACGTGAAGTGGCAACAAACACATTTAAGTCACGGTACAGACTCAACTCACCTCAGAATCCTCAGCGCTTTCATAGTCAGAGAGAACAGCTGGAAACGAAAAAGATGTCTGAGGTCAGCAGCATTTCAAATTCAAGGACCAGTTCAGGCATTCATCTCAACCAAATGAGCCTGCCTAAGCCTCAGGGTTCCATACTTCCCCATGTGAGGAAAAGACTTGAAAGTTTTTGAACTAACCACAATTCTGTGTTGCATGCAAACTCCAGTAACTATAGCTTTACAAACTAGGATATTAAAACATGGTTTGATCCTGGTTCATTTTAACACACTAAACCAAGTTCGAACGATCGCCCCCCATGTTCCAATCAAAAAGGAAACTGATGTTAGCTGAAAAGCAAAAGCAGAAGTTTTCATTTCCTTCTCTCAAGCAGGAAGGAGAAGAGTGAAATGTGGAAATCCAAGATTCCAACAGGTTAGTCCATCTGCCAAAACTGGGCCAATATGTCCAAGACTTACCTTTCCTCCCAACTTTCCCTTTCTTCACATACTCTCTATATCCACATACAACACCATCATAAACCCTGTTCATCAGACATGAAGCCCTGACTTCATCTTGGATTCCTTCTTCTCTTTTGCTCCCCGTATCTATGGTCACTAGGTCACAACACTTCTTGCTGTACAACACAACAACACAATATGGCCCTTTCTCTGAAACCCTCTTAACATACTGTGATTCATGCTCTAGTCATTTATTCAGCTACTGCTTTCCTTTGGTCTTCCATTGTAACACCTCATCCATCTCACTTCCATCCAAAACTCGACCACAAAAATGATTTCTCTCAAGATCACCATATTACAGCCTCTCTCAAATTCTTATATTGGCTTCCTGTCTGATCGCAGACTCAGCACAAACTCCTTGTCCTAACCTTCAAAGTCATCTATGGTCATGACCTTCCTTCTCTGCCATCATATTCCACTAAAACCCTTCCTGTGACCATCATTCTGCTAGTCCTACTATCGTCACCTGTTCCCTTAACACAACTTCACTTTTTTGTCCCTGCTGCCATTTATGCCTTGAATGCTCTCTAGGACACTTCTCTGTCTTCAAATCCCTACTCAATTCACTTTTTCCGTAAAGCTTTCGGTACAATGCCTCAGACCTATATGCTACTGAAACTAAGCCCAGACACCTGCAACTGAGATGAATGTATATTTCTCCTTCCTCCTCCAATGTCTAATTGCATATTTTTAAGTTCCTTGGGGTAAACTGCCACACATACAAAGGAATCATTACATAGTGAACCCATGCCAATTTTGTAAAAACTCCGCATCAGATGAACTGCAGATTCTCTATTGCACCTGCTGGAAAAACCACCAAAGACTTGGTTAGTAAATGCTCATTGGCTAAACATATTATTGCCTGCTTAATGTAAGCTATGCAAGAATCAATGATGACCAAGAATGAATATTCCTGATTTACAAGTTCTCTTGTTCATCTGCACAAAAGCCTTGAAAAAGATACTGCCATTTTCAGACAGAGGAAAAAAAAAAGCCAAGAGGTGAATCATTCAAAAAGAATCTGAATCCAGGTTCCATTAGGATACACTATTCTGGGTGATACTCCCTCAGTGTTGTACAGAACAATTCTATGCTGATCCAAAAAGTAAGGATCAACCTATGTTATGCTGCTCATCACCTAAAAGCAACCCAACTCTGCCTGTTAAGGAGGCTGAAAGCTCTGCTGCTGCCAATAGGCAGAAAAGTCAGAACAGACTGCAGTCAAACACTCGTGGAAGGAAGTATTGTTGTCCAGTCCACTGTTTACCTCTTTCTTTCAAGGTTCATTTCCCCTAAATCATAGGAAGGAGAAAAACACAGAAAATTAGCCTCTAGTTGCCCCTATCTAAACCTGTTGAATCATTCAATCCCAGAAGTATGATTTCCCTGAAGTGACTACTGGAGGATCATTTTTCTTAAACACAACTACTTTATTAACAAATTAAGCCAAACAATTTATAGATCTCTGTTGCTACAACTGAGCCAGAAAAGCCTCAGAACACTTTCAGATGGCTTTCGTTTTCCCACCTGGCACACTGAAAACACTCCCACCAAAACTGTTAACCCATTCATATCCCTACTTCTTAGTGCAACTGCCAAATCATATATATATTGGCAACCTTCAGTCTCGAAAGACTATGGTATCGCGCTCTGAAAGGTGGTTCTGGAACATCGTGGCTGAAAAGGCCGATTCGGGAGTGACAATCCCTTCCACACTGGGAGCAAGTGCAGTCTGTCCCTGGTCTGTCTCCCTGGCTATGGGCCTTCCTTCTTTGCCTCTTTGCCTCAGACTGTTGACAAAGTGTCTCTTCAAACTGGGAAAGGCCATGTTGCACAGCCTGCCTCCAAGCAGGCCGCTCAGAGGCCAGGGTTTCCCACTTATTGAGGTTCACTCCTAAGGCCTTCAGATCCCTCTTGCAGATGTCCTTGTATCGCAGCTGTGGTCTACCTGTAGGGCGCTTTCCTTGCACGAGTTCTCCATAGAGGAGATCCTTTGGGATCCGGCCATCATCCATTCTCACGACATGACCGAGCCTACGCAGGCGTCTCTGTTTCAGTAGTGCATACATGCTAGGGATTCCAGCACGTTCCAGGACTGTGTTGTTAGGAACTTTGTCCTGCCAGGTGATGCCGAGAATGCGTCGGAGGCGGCGCATGTGGAAAGCATTCAGTTTCCTCTCCTGTTGTGAGCGGAGAGTCCATGACTCGCTGCAGTACAGCAGTGTACTCAGGACGCAAGCTCTGTAGACCTGGATCTTGGTATGTTCCGTCAGCTTCTTGTTGGACCAGACTCTCTTTGTGAGTCTGGAAAACGTAGTAGCTGCTTTACCGACGCGTTTGTTTAGGTCGGTATTGAGAGAAAGAGTGTCGGAGATCGTTGAGCCAAGGTACACAAAGTCATGGACAACCTCCAGTTCATGCGCAGAGATTGTAATGCAGGGAGGTGAGTCCACATCCTGAACCATGACCTGTGTTTTCTTTAAGCTCCAAAATCTTGGCAGGCCTTGCTAAAACGATCCTGAGCTATACAAGAGATTAAACCCGTTCATTTCAAAAACCCCAGAGGATGTTGTCAACATCTCTTTGTTAAGGGAGGCAAAACACTTTCTGTTTGTAACAGAAGATCTGAAACAGCAAATGCATATATTTAACCATAAAATGAGCTATGTGCCTCAAAACCAACAAGGGTATCATTAAATACTTTGTGTAGTGATTAAATATACTTTTCCTCTTGCAAGATCTGAATATGAATTTTAAGAGCAGCCACAGATCAAATGTATATTTTGAATATTCTCTTCCTTCCCAATTGCTCAAGTAAAAGGTGACCACCACTCACCATCTCCTTCTATGCCATCTTCACTTTCCTGTTGTATGAAAGAAACAAACTAATTACCTTTCAGAGAAATGCACACAGATTAAAACAGCTAATGTTGCCCCAAGGAAACGAACAGAAAGACATACATGTCAATTGTTCTATATAAGTTTTAAGAAATCCATAAGGTGAAGGAAAACAGAGCTGAGCTGAAGGATGTTAGATTTCTTTTAACCAAACTAACGCCCCTTATTATATGAGCAAATTCTAGTAGTAAGCATACCTTTCCCAAACATTTTACATGGATCTTGAGTGGAAGGTGGGGTGTAGCCAGGACAGAGTAGTATCTGGTGGTGGTGATTGTTTTTAAAAACAATCAGAAAATTGTTCAAAAATTATATTATTTTGCTCCTCACGTTCTGTATAGCTTTTTCCCAGTATTTATCTTGTGAACTGCCTTATGACCATTACAGTCAATAATTACTGAAGTAATTCTACCATTTTACAGAAGTGCGCTCACTGGCAACAAACTGGATATCCCAAGACAGGCTTGGAATTGCTACAGATCAGTTCTTTTATAAATTGGCAAAGACCCAACATACTGAATACATGCCAATCCTAAGACAACTCTGTAGCTAAAATAAGTACAACTGTACTTTTGGATGTCAAAATCTAAAATACCCCAAAGGGTTATACTTTTCTAAAGTCCATGAGACAACTTCAGAATTTAGTGAAAAGGTAGCAACAATAAGTAAAATGTAACCTACTTACAAATCCTGAGGCAGTCATATGACTGATAAAAGATCTGAGTCAACTTCTAAGATCTCTCTTCACTCCAAATACCCCTCAGTGTGCATTTTTAACCTCCAAACCCCTACACAATGGCAACAATTTTCAAGGTGAATCAATAAATATTTCTGCCCTGGGTCAGCAAGTAACATTTTTCATTTCATCAGCCACACTATTTTCATCAGCCACACTATTTCAAAGTAAATCTTCTGGCCCAGACAGCTGGCATTATGTAAATACTCCCACCCACGCTGCCTGTTAAGCACCACATTATGTTTAATAACACGTTGAGCTATACAGTACAGCAGAAGAAAAACAGGGAAAAGATTATGGTCTGGGAAAGAGAAGGCATAAAATTACATTTGTAAAATCTAACATCTACCATAAATTCAAGGAGGATGCCACAAATACCCAAAGGATTTTTGATCATTAATGCAGCTGATAGTTTTTAATTTTAAAAAAAGGAAAAAAAATTTTAAAAAAAGGAAAACACAACAAAGGTTCTGCAGCCTTGCATTACCTGAAAACTACATCAACTGAGCATGACATACCTGGACACTAGTCCCAAGGACTTAGGTTAGGCTACTAAGTAGCAGGGGATCACTCTACCCCAGTGTTTCTCAATGTTTGTTCCCTGCTGTACCACTTCTCATGGTCCACCTACTGGAAGTACCACTGGAAGTAACTGGTGATGATGTCATCCCCAGTAACTTCTGGGTTGGGAGGCCAGATATGACATGACAAACACTAGTAAGAAGCTCAGGGTGGCTGGGAGGGCTTTTTTATGCTCGTGAGAAGCAGGCTTTGGAGCTCTGCCCACCGAGCTAATCTTACTGATGATCTTTGCATCATAAGAACATAATAGTCCTGATGGAACAGGCCAAGGGCCCAACTAGTCCATCCCCCTATATCTCACAGTGGTCTACCAGATGCCTCAAAGAACACACAAGACAAGAGACCTGCAACCCGGTACCTTCCCTTGCATCCTATCACTGGTTTTGCTGCTCTGTGGCAGGTGTCCAGGGGTCCTACCAGTACCGCCAGGTGGTGGCGTAGCTGGAGGGGGGGCAGATCACCCAGAGCGGGCAAGCGGCCCCTCCCTTTAGAGCCATTCCCGGCGGGGGGAGCAAAACAGAGCTGTGCGGCCCGTTTTGCTCCCCCTGCCGGGAATGGCTCCAAAGGGAGGGGCCGCTTGCCCTCTCTGGGTGCTCCGCCCCCCCTCCAGCTATGCCACCGCCAGCAGGCACCACCTCAAGCACCACCAGTGGTAGCTGCACCCCTGGTTGAGAAACACTCATCAGAGGCACAATGAGGATGACTATAGTGATCGGTTTTTAAATCCTGAAACCTCATACTGGAATAACTGGGAATAACTGGACACAGTGGGGCCTGGCTGTAGCTACTGAGGGGGTGAGGAAGACAAGGAACTCTGCACATGGCTCAGGGAGAAAAGGAACTCTGCACATGGGCAGAGGCACTCTTGCACTACAGTCATAGGCTCAAAGTGTGGCAGGCGGGTCTGGGTGGGGTCTTGAGTCCAGGGAAGCCCCAGTGGCCACCTAGGGAGGGGAGGGGAGGGGGCACCCCCAACGGAGGCCCGCCTGCCCCGCCCAGCCCGTCCACTTACACACTCGGAGTCGGCCGGGCTGCCCCCCACCGTCACCGCCGCCTCCGCGCTCTCCGCAACGGCGCTGCTGGTGCTGCTGCTGCCGCCCCCGACGACGACGCCGACGCCACCTCCGGAGCCGACGACGACGCCCGCGCCCCCAGCCACGCCAAGGCGATGGCCCCCGCGCGGGGAAGGGGTGGCGCTGCCGGGCGGCGAGTCGGACTCGTCCTCCTCGCTGCTGTCCTGGGAAGCGCGCTGCCGCCGACGGTCCGCCATCTTGACGGCCACTGAAGAGCCGAGGCAAGAAGCGAGAACGGTTGAGAGCAGGCGGCGGGGGCGGCGCGCGCGGTGTGATGGGTAAGGTGGCACGCTAACGCACGTCGTGCCACCGAGGAACTTCAGCTCCCAGGGTGCAGCGCGCGCCCACTTCGAAACACCGCTGCCTTTCCAACCTACCCAGAGTTCTTTGCGACCGACAGCTCCAAGGGACGTTGCAGGGTGCGAAAGCTGTAGAGCACGCGCTGCCTTGGGGGCAGAGTCCCTTTGGGTTCAGTGGGACTGAAGTCCAAGGCTCCAATCCTATCCACACTTTCCTGGGAGTAAGCCCCATTGAGTAGAGTGGCTTTACTTCTGAGTAGACAGACACAGGCTTGAGCCCTGAGGCTTAAATTCTGCCCACACTTTCCTGGGAGTAAGTTAGACTAGAGTAAGCATTGACTAGAATGGGATTTACTTCTGAGTAGACAGGCATAGGCTTGCGCTCTAAACCAGTTGTGTTGGAGAAGAAAAACAAAGATTTTTCTGCATGTTATGGCACTAGATTTTATGTATATGTAAATTTTGCTCTTTTTTTCTACCAAAACATTAAATTTCAATAATTTTTTTCTTAACAAACAAAATGGGAAAGGGTTTGAGAAATAATCCCCCCTGCATCTTTTTTAAAAAAGTAACAACATCCACTGACCAAACAACCCCTTAGACCTGTTAAATCAGAAGTAACTCCAACTAAGGCTGCAATCCTATCCGTACTTATTAGGAGTCAGCTCCATTGACTATAATGAGTTACTTCTGAGAAGATATGCATAGGATTGGGCTCTAAAGGAGTTACCCTGCTAACTGGCACTTTTTCTAGTGGGTGTCCTCTTTTTAGCAGGGGCAGAGTAACGCCCTCCTCACCCCAGCGGTGTCTTTTCTAGTCGGTGTCTGCTGGTGATCTTTTTAGATTGTGAGCCCTTTTGGGACAGGTGGCCATTAGTAGTTTGATTTTCTCTGTAAACCGCTTTGTGAACTAAGTGGTATATAAATACTGTACTGTTAATAATAATGCAGGTGGTGGAGTTAAAGTAGACGTGCACACCAGCAGGCAGTTCTTCTGTGCAAAGGACATGATGGGAAAAGCGGGCAACAGGCGATTAACCGTTTCCCTGCGGGTCATTTTTGTGATCTTCAAGACCTCGTCTCCCCGGCTGCTTTTCCACCCTAGGGAGGGGGGAATAGGAGGGCTCTGCAGAACCTTCACGATATGGGACTAAGCACCAATCCTAGTGCATGGGCTCTAGGATGCACTAGATGTGCATGGATGCGCATCTAGGATGTGCATGTCTACTCAGAAGTAAGTCCCATTATAGTGAATGGGGCTTATTCCCAGGTAAGTGTGAATAGCAGCCTAGGCTGATTGCAAAAATGGCCCGCTGGGAAGGGGTTAAGCGTCCCTTTCCCACCAGTGCAGCTGCTACTGCGATGAATTTCTTAGCTCCCTTTAAAATTGGATTTCCTTTTGCAAAAAATCCGAGAGTGGAGGTGCGCGGGAGATCAGATCACACTAGCCTTCACTGCAAGGTTGTCGTGCCCACTCTATCTCTCTCTGCCCCCCCATGATATAACACTGGACTACCTTGCAAGGCGGTCGTAATCCAGGGGCTCTCAGCTGCCTCATCCTGAAGCCTGTAATATGAGCTAATGCAGATGAAGTAGAAAAAAACATATTTGCATGCAATGGCAGGACAAGTTTTATTTTTTAAAGAAGTTGAAGCCCCCCCCCCCCAATTATGGTTCTAGGGACAATTTCTAGCCTAGGAGAGACCCCCAAAATGAAGACACCCCCAGGACCTATAGGAGAGAGCCCAGTACCAGCTCCTGGGTGTAGTATACCTCTGGTCGTTCTTCCCTCTACGGACAGACGGGGTGGGGGTGGGCTTGGAGTGTTGGGGGTCTGCAGGACGCCCCAGCAACAGCATCACGTGCTCCGTGTGCTGCATGGGCGGGGGAGGGTGAGCCCGGGAGAATCCCTCGCCTGTGCTGGCTGGCATTACGCTTTCAACACTGCGACAGTGACATCATGGCTGTTTATCATGCGGTGCCGCTGCTGCTGCAGCCAGGAGGAGGAGGATGCAAGAGCAGTGAAGGCGAGGCTCTCAGGACCGCAAGGCACCAACCAGCCCACGACCCCCGGACGACCTTGCAACCATTCCCCCCTTTGCTTTAGTACTGTACTAAAGCAACATCATCGCCCACCCAAGGCATGAGGAAAGGAACTCACAGCCCTCCTCCTCCTCTGTGATTGCTGCTGACAACGCCCCCTCTGCCGTTTACTCAGCGTGCAATCCTAAACACACTTTCTTGGGAGTAAGCCCCACTGAATGTAACAGGACTCATTTCTGAGCAGACACGCATAGGACCCAACTTTTCAGCGCCGATGCAGCTGTGATGCAGCCCCGAGAAGGGAATACACATTCCCTGAGTGCCCTCCCCACCAGAGGATGCAGCACATGCCACATCAGCGCTGCCAAGTGGGATAGGATCAGGCCCTTAGTAGGTGCAGCTCAGTCATTCAGCCTCTTAGAACATGCTTCTTCTGACCTCAGCATCACTCAATACAGTACTTGGAAAGGGTGGTGCTGGTGTGAGGCTGCGGAATGAGCATTCACCTCTGAAAATTCAAGTTGAACTCCTTTGGAATTGGGGTATTTTTTGCACTAAAAGAAATAATTGTCTATTCTTGCCTGGGAACACAAAAAAGTAGTCTATTTTCCCAACCAGTGGCTCTTGTTGGGAACCGGGTTGGTCTTCTGCATCTTTTGACAGTCTGCCAAAATTCTGTACAACCATCTTATACACAGTACAGTATTTCATAGCCTTTTGCACTTTCTTCTCTGTTTTTGTGCGCCAACATGGGAAACCACTTCAACCATCTGACAAATTGGGCTGTAATCATGAGTATTTGAAGGTGCCTTATATCTGAGTTAGGCCATTTGGGCCTTCAATCTAGCCCAATATCCTATTCTGCCCTTCAGTGGAAGTAACATGGAGGAGAACAGGGATGTATCAGTTTCTTACTATTTGGAAGCCATCCTGTAGAAAGGAATCAAAAGAAAACGAAGCAAAACAAAACGAAAACCAACATAGAAGCAGATTTTGGTCCTCAAAATTTTATCTCATCTGTCAAACTAGGCACATGAGACATGACAAAAGCATTAATATCCTTTTTTGTTTTATTGTAAAAAAATGATTTGTTTCAATTTTAAACATACAAGCAGAATTTCTCTTTCAATACTCCCTGTTAACACTGTTAAACAGAAATGAACTGAAGCAAAACTTAAAAAAAACATTAACAGCCACAAATTTGGTATTTACAAACTTTTTTTCCTTTATAAGATATTTACAAGACAACAGATTTTACATATTTAAAATGGTATCAAAAAGGATGCAAAGGGCAGAAAAACAAAAAAGGGAAGAAATTACACTTTTTTTTTGTTAAAGAACTACCATAAACTTGGTTAAAGAAAGAAACATTTTGTTTTCAAACCAAAAGTTTGGATCTAAATTTGCAAGGGCTTTTCATTAATACAAATTTCACAGTGCTGTATCCCCTATAGGGAAGAAAGACTATTCCCTCCACCCTGGCTAACATCCACTGCACATTCTTGGCACGCACCCCTACCTACTTTTGCAAGCCTACCCACCCCTTTCTTAGATATAAGTTGCATGTGTTAGTATTAAAATGGGACTCTTCATGAAAGCTGGCATGTATCTGATAGTTTGGGGAGGGATTTCTTTTTCTGTTTCAGGAACATACTGTTCCATGTTTGATATAGCCATATTTTAGGATAAGTAGAAACTGTTCTTCTCCCTTCACATGGACCCAAGAATTGCTCCCTCAAACTCTCCAAGTTTGCTTAGAAAAGGAAGTAGGTTTAAGTCTTGGCAAAACTAAGCTCTGAAATCAACAATACCTTCAAGAAGCCTGTGCCTAAGTCTTGCTTGTCTTATACCTCTAGACTTGTAACAGGGCAGGGGAGGGGGTTTATACCCTTAAACAATGCATGCTGGCATGCTAAAAAGCAAGAGACCAACACATTCTTATTAAAATAAAATTAGGCAAGCTTTGTGTACAACCTCAACTACACAGGTTACATAAAGAGAGAATCTGTTATTCTCCTTACAGAGTCTAAATCATATGCAACCTTGTTACCTGATTGTGCTACCTTCTGAAATCCCATAGAACATAATGCAGAATTGGAGCAACAACTAGAAATATTTGACAGTTGGAAGTGAAAACCAATTTGTTGAATAGCTGCCCCCTGCTCCACATTCCTAGCATTTAGAGATAGCAAACATTATTCAAAATTTGAAATCTCAAACAACTGAGAAAGTGAGACATGACTCTTTTTCCCATTTACATACAAGTTTCATGAAGAGGTTAGCTTCACTGCTATTTATGCAAGATAATAGTGGTTCCAACAAATGGAATCAGGAAGATAAGAATGTGGGATTACTAAGAATGTGGGCTTCTCAGGAGAGGATAATGGTTTTATCTCCACTTACTGTAAGAATTTAAAGGGATGGCATCTACATTTTTAAAAATGCCAAGTGAGTTTCAAAGAGACACAAATTAAAGTTTTAGATGTTACACTCTGGCTTAACTCTGTCTTCACAAAATAAAGGCGGGGGGGGAGGAGAAGGCAGACTTCCTCCAGTGGGAGTGATTTTCTGTAGCTCATTGTATTCAGCATAATTTCACCTTTAACTTTTCTAGAAATTGTCAGTAGTCAGGTTGTAGCACACCTCAGACGGGCAGGGAGAGGGAAGAAACAATCGTTTTCAAGAGACACCTTCAAGCTAAACCACTTTATTGTGGGTTTGGGGGAAAAATCTTTTTATGCTACCTCACCTATAGTTGCCCCTCCCTACAGCAGCAAGTTGCTGCATCTGATTGAGGAAGGTAGCACACGGTGTTTGTTAAGCAATTAAGTTGTTCAAGCCTAAACTCGGGCACCTTTGATACAGTAAGGGAAGCCTATTTTTAAGACATCATTTTGTGCCCCTTGAAAATGCTAGGAGTCCAATTATTTACCCAAAATGTCCAGATCCCAAATGCCAGCAATTCTGGCAGTGCTGCTACATATCCATTAAGAAATCAGAATTGCATATAGAGGGTTTTTGTTTTTTGAAACCAACAAGTTAGACCCTGCTCCATTTGGCAGAGGGAAAGAGAGAGATCACCAGCAAAAGAAAACTCTGGAGAAAAGCTGGCACTGCATTGTTAATACAGGATTATGCCATAGTGCGACACAGTCATCAAGGCATGCAGCCTTTAATTATTAGAACTAAGATGTCAAGTTTTAAGTGACCCGCTGTCCTTTGATCAGAAGCAGAAGGCATGAACAAGGTTAGTTATACTCATACAAAAAAATTAAAAAGCCACATTACCACAGGAGCATATGAAGAGCCAAATGAGGCAGGATGAAATATATGGAGGTCAACTGGGAATGTCTCTGCTTGCCCAATGTACCTTGACAAGTGCCCCCCCCCAACAAAGCTCTTAGCTTGTACACTAAATATTTTTAAGGACCTTATTAATTTTTTAAAGGAGGATGGGCATGACATGCTTGAGAACTTACAAATGAGAATAGTTTCATTGTATTTTTTTGCTTCTCCAGCTTCCACAGCTTCTAACGGACCATGATGGCAGCAGTTATCTAACGGAGCTCAACCAAAAAGTGCACCCCATACTGCCAACCATGTTGTCCCCATACAAACTTCCAGTACTTTCTACCAAGTAAAGGAAAAAACAGTGACGAAGTTTAACTGGAAGTGAGGGGTGAAAAGAGATCATAAAAACCATACATAAGCATAAAAAATATTTATAGTGAACAAGAATGTACATCAAGGGGGAAAGGTTGACATGACAGAACATAAAACAGTTCTCAGCCATTTGCTGCAAACAGCACAGGCCAACCACTGAGTAGAGATCTCTCTACTGGACATGCCTATTTCCTGCATGTCCGGTGAGGTGTCTGTTTCTTTTGCATCTCTAACCGGCAACGGCTTCGCTCATCCAGCCATGGCAGCTCAAAGTTCCTGTGAGACAAGAAGTGGCCCATTTAAAATGGTAAAATGATAGCTTTTTAGTTTATGCCATTTCCAATGCATTATGCAGTGTTGGATTTATAGTTCTATTACTAGATGTTTAAAAAGGACTAAAAATTTGAGCTATGTTTAAACAGCACATAATTTACTGTATTTTAAAGAATATAGTGGATACTGAATATGGCTGCTGAAGTACTCATCTCTAGCACTCTTCTTTTGAATTTGTTACTATTGCATGTGGAAAAAACGTTAACCAGCTGGAGAGATTATGAGAATTAGAAATTAGGACAACTGCAAAACCATGAATATGAGCTTCACTCTTTTAGCCACTGTATTTATATCACTTAACCAACATGTATTTCGGTACTGTACCTCTGTACTTTTGAGGTATAGAAATTGATAAAGTCATGGTTCTAAGGATCCAAAAAAGAACACAAAGGACAAAACAATGCAACCTACGTAATGCCCATCTCTGGCCTGAGGGCTTGGGGAACCTCATCCTAAACAGTTAGAAGTGGGGAATGATGGATTGATTTATTTTCCTTCCTTCATGTTGGTTAAGTGATAAATAACTATACCATCCTTAATAGGCTCCCCCCAAAGACAGGATTGCTCTTGGGTAAAAGTGCACTTCATCCTTTGCCCCTGTTCCATACAACCAGCACAGTAGGCATTCTTCCTCCACTCCTCAGTATCATATGGCACTATCATATGCAGGGCCTGTACTGGTATAACGTGTATTCTGCCGGCGCACACTGTTGCAAAAGTGCTGTAAAGCACTTTGGTACAGTGCAGAGAGCCAACATGCTGGTGGGAAGGCCAGAACCTTCCTGCGTGTGCCATCAGTCCACCTGCCGGACCAGGTAAGTGCAGTGCAAAGATGGGGTATCCTAATCCCTTCCCCAGGCCTGATCTGCCTGCATGAATCAACTAAGACTTGTGCTAGAGATATTGCTGGTGCAATTCCAAGTATCACTGGTGTAGTTCCAACCCACTGTGCCTGCTGGGACTTATCATGGGGTAAGGGGACAAATGTCCCCTTACTTCAAAGAGACCTTCAGCAGCCAAAGTGCCCCTGCAAGGTGCTCCATAGCCCATGCCAACACCACTGCATCACCGCACAGGGATTGGGTTGTTAGGGTGCAATCCTATACACACCTATGTAGGAGTGAGTTCTGCTGAACACAATGGGGCTTACTCCTGAGTAGACATGCACAGGATTGCACTGATAGATATGTTCAAGTCTTTGCCTTCCAGATGTATCCCCCTCCACTGCTTGCATAAGCAACTCCTCCCATCCACATGGAGGCCCAGGTCTTGGAGGCCCCTTCTACTGCAGTGGGGCAGAAGTTCTTGATGCTTCATACAGCGTTAAGAGACTTGGAAACTGTCCAACACATTCAGAGTGCAATAGTGGACCAGTATCCAGAAGACAGCAGAGCATGCAAGCAAGATCATCTTCTCAAAGTGAAGAAACCCCACAATTCAAACCCCATCATTTCTGTAAAGCACATGTGCAACTTCCTTTAATGCAGACACAGTGTACAAGTGTACTTACTGTGGGGTTAATTTTGGTAGTGGTCGGCCAAATGCTACAACAGGTAAGTAAGGGGTGATCAGCAAACTTTCAACTAGAAAGAGAAAGAAAGAACATGAAACATGGTTTAACTAGTAACAGTACTTTCTCACAATCATATGTGCAATGCATTTTTGGATAACACTAGTTTTTACAGCAGATTTCTTCTCTCGGTGCTTCACAAACCAGTTTTTTGCATACAGAAGGTGGGAGAAAAAACCTACAAGCCTTAAAACCACTTACCATCATCAGATTCTGGAAAAAATGAGGTAACTTCAGGCTCAGATTCCTGAATTCCTTTCTTTTTATACATTCTGAGTTGCAGTCGTTGCAAAATTCTTTGCTCTCGAATCCTCTGAATATCCCACCTGGGCAGAGAGAAGAGGGAGAAAACACAATGTACTTTAATTAAACTGAGAGCAGAGAGTTATGGCTAAAAACCACTGATCTCCACTTTTCTAATTTAAAAAAAAACCCTATATCAACATAATGCGGCTAGGTGATGCATATATTACTACTAGTGTGGGAAAGTACATATTTGCAAATTACATTGGCCAACTATAAAATTTCAAAGGGTTATCCTGAATTCTTATACTACAAAGAATCATAAAACTTCCTGCTTAGCAATTATGTCTTTAAAAGGGTATCTCACACTTTCCTTATCCTTACCCTGTACCCAGACTCATCAAAACCCCCAAAATGCATTGTAACAGCTAGAAATATTATAACTATTTGAATATATTCCAGATACACAAGGTCTTAATAACACACCCTCCAGGCTATTTATATCTTGTTCCCCCTTAATAGTTTGCAATGGATGTACTCCTATTAAGGACCAGAGTCAAGTACTGGATGTAGAGGCTGTGCACTTAGAGAAAAGCAACTGTCTCAAGCATCCTGCATGCACAGCTGCATTCTCTCCTTACCGTTTTCTCCTCTTCTCATCCAACTCCAACTTGGCATGCCGTTTGGAGAAGACACTGTCATCCAAGTTCTGTAAAATTTGGCAAGAGGATAAATAATTTAACCTGGTGCTAATGTCATCTCCCACGGCTTTTAGAGAGCACCAAGTTTTCATCACCATAATTTTCATTTTCCTTCTTAAAAAAGATGATGAGGCCCTTCTTGCTATTAATCACTTGCTCTCTGAGAGGAGGCCTCTTGCTATTACCATGCTATCTCTCTTGTTCTATCTTGTGTCACTCCCCTGCTCCCCAAAAAACAACATCAAAGATTTTCAGGGTAGTCAGTTTTTCTTTTGGCAGGGCTCCTATATCTTTATAACTGCATGACATTGCACACACATGCACTAGTGCAGGGTTTCTCAAACTGTGGGCTGAGACCTGATTGTTGGTGGGTTGTAAAGCTGAAAATGACAAGCAGATAGTGGAGAAGGAAAACTCATCAAACCTTATGGAGAATGAACCACATTGCATGTAAGTAGGGAAACATGCCTTAATCCATTGCAAAGGGCAGGCCTAGAAGAATCCAATGCCACCAGAATGGTTCTGATCCAATGAATGCAGCCCCCTGAAAAACACCTGAGAAAGAGGTCCCTCCCTCCAAGATGACAAATGTACTGAGTCCTATGGAAAGGGAAACCAAGCAGCATGTTTGCATTTACTCGCAAGTAAGCAAATGGCTTGTGTTGAAGGTCAGGCAAAGGGGAATGCAAGGCCACCAGAATGGTCCCAATCCGATGAAAGTGGAGCTCAAAAAATGCTCCAGAAGGCAGCCCACTAAAAAGGATAGAAACAGGCTCGCACTGGTAAAGTGATTTTTTTCCCCCTTTTTTAGACAAGAAATCAACCCTGACTGTTCACTGGAAGGACAGATACTGAAGCAAAAGCTTAAATACTCTGAACCTCTCATGAGAAGGGAGGACTCTTTAGAAAAGACTCTGATGCTGAGAAAAAGGGACCGCAGAGAATGAGATGGTTAGATAGTATCACTGAGGCAATGAACATGAACTTGGATAAATTCTGAAAGTTAGTGATAGGAGGAGGCCTGGTGTGCTGTGACTTAACAACAACAACAAAAGCCAGGTGGGTCCAGATAGTGATATGGTTTCCATATAAGAATTTTAATTGAACTGGGCACTGGGTAGGGCTGAAAATCTTACTGATTTTTTTTTTGGCGGGGGGGGGGGAAGTTAAGTTATTGCAGGCAGGCTACAGAGAGAATTCACTTGGTGGAACAGGACTGGCCACTCCATCTCATCTCCCCTTATTTAATTGTTTTACTTTATTTATAATTATTTTAATTTGCTTGATGATATCACTTCCAGCCCTGACACCACTTCTGGTGGGTCCCGAACAGACTGTTATTTTTAAAAGTGGGTTCCAGTGCCAAAATTTTGAGAAACACTGCACTAGTGGGAAAGGTTTTACCTGCCAAGTTAAACAGGCAGAAGAAAGCCCTATCAGAAAAAGAAAACAGGCAATCCTAAAGATGCCAGATTAGAGAGCAGAATGGGTGTGCCCAGACAGACAATTGGGTTAGAAAGGCTGAGCAAAGAGTTTTGCTTTAGCTCTTGTAGGGCATCTGAATAAAGACCAAGAAAATTAAACACCAGCTGTTGAACACATATCCATTACAAGAGTCTTACTGTACAGGTTCAGTCTTCAATTGGTAGTTTGTAGTTTTAAAATGTCAGTAGTTAGACCAAGCTACATTACACCCCTTAGTAAGAAGAAAAAGCATATATGCTTGTGGATGTTGCTGGTTTAAAGGCTAAGGGGCAGCAATAGATTATTTTGATCAAAAGAGGATGATGAATTGCTACTGGGATTTTGAATCTTCTTGTGATCCTGTAGGATTTTAGAATAATTGGGTTTTTTGGGATTTGTCTTTTAAAAGAAAAAAATATAGCATAATCTAAACCTGCAGGATAAAAAAATATCTAAAATATAATAAAAATTATTTTCCTGTAGGCAAGCAGCTTACAGACTTATCACTTCAGTTTCCCAATAGTATGCATATATTGTGTTAGCAGGAAAGAGTTGGGATATTTTGGTGCATTTCTCCTCTTCTCCTAGCAAAGCCAACTTAAGCATGAACACCAAAAGTTATAAATACTATAGTAATCAAAATGCAGATTACATGGCAATGTTGGCAACCAGACTCTGTCACAAAATCCCGTTATCTTAAAGTTTTGATCTGCAAAGTTTATCCTTATTTCAACAGGTAATTCAGAATATGCATTGTGAGGTCCAACAATGTCAACCTCTTGGACATTCAGCATTTACCCCTAGAATCAAGTAGGGTGAAAGTCAGGTTTTGAAAACATAACATTTGACTTGAAGACAAAGTGGCTATTTCATTAGTCCCACATACATAAGACCAACAAAACTGCCTTGTTTGGATTAATGGGCCACCTGTCTTATATTAAGGGCAAGCACAGGCTTATTGATCAAGTACATGATGCTGGAAGAATGAAAAATTCATTTAATTAGACAAGCAGCATGGGCTGTTTCATGAAGTGTACAGGCCCCATCACAAATGTCTGTAAAATTGCTTGGGTGCTGGTTGGATATCTGTTCAGAATGGAAAGAAAGTTCAGAATATAGTGTCGTCTTTACAATCGTAGAGGGTAACTTTACACGGCAGCATGTCTAGCGATGACTCGAACAGTGGCCTAGCTGGCCAGTTTCCAACATTCACAAGTGGTTTTCCACAGCGTCTCTCTGGTCCTCCTCCCATAGCTACTGACTTGCCTCCCATTCCCAACCATCAGCCTAGCAGGGCTATTTGCATTTCTAGTTTTGATGCTAGATATCTACCGACATACCTCCAAAAGCTCCAAAGGATTCAGGTCTCTTAGAGGCTCTACCATGTGGTCCCTCCATGACGGAACTGGAAGGAAGAGAAGAGTGTCAAAACCACAACTCTTGAGAGCTTTTCCTGTAGAAAATGAATGCTTGAGAGCACAGCATCCACTGCAACGTTAAACCAAACTTTTTAAAAAAGATTTGTGTAGCATTGTTAAGCTGATTGCTTGCCTGCCTTTTTCCTATGTACAACTCTACATGCAGAAATCATTAATTATTACGGTCCTCTTCAAAACTGTGTAAGACTTTTCCAGTATTGCTCACATGGCAATTTTTGTTTTGAAGGTATCTTTCCCATCCCAAGTGCTCAGGATGGGTTACAATCTGTTGTTATTCTATTGAGCTGAATCCTAAGAATCATGAACAAGTCCCAATGAAATTAGAGGAAATTAAGTCATTTCTGCCCAACACTGCATATACACAACAGGGATCAAAAGTGTACACCTGTGGGCTGGACAGAAATGCGTTAAGTTTGTTACAACTAACTTATCTCATTGATTTCAGCAGTGTTTATGTCAGGAATCCTTTCTTATGATACTTCCCCAGGCCACCCGCTGAGCTTTATGGCTGAATGAGAATCTCAAATAAGGACCCACATTTACAATATGGAGTTAAATGTGCATCCCGATTTGAGATTCTCATTCTGCAATAAGCAGAATCAGAATTATTCAGAAGAGTGAGGAACATCCATTTCTATATCATTTAACACACTTGGGTATACATGACTACTTACTACATTATAAAGATAACATGTTATATTTAACTAATGTGAGCAGGTTTATAAATTAAGCCTTTATTTTCAGTGTCCCAGAATACCAACAATTCAGAAATGCAATGATTCTTTTTTTCTGGCAAAAACCCATTGCTCGTTTATCCATCAGAACTCCAGTTTAAGAGACTTTGCTGGTTAAAAGAATCTGTGACTAGTTAGTTTTAAATGGACTACTCCAACTTTTCTCAACATTTGTCCTCCTCTGTACCACTTCACATAGTCCACCTATTTAACGTACGACCAGAAGTAACTGGCGATCACATCATTGCCATTTCAGTTCTGTGTTGCGAGGCCAGATGTGACATGACTAACATCAGTAAGAGGCTCAGGGTGGATGGGGAGGGCTTTTTTGAGCTTGGAAAAGCATGCTTTGGAGCCTCCTACTGCTGTTTATTGTGTCACATTCCTGGTCTTGCTGCTAGGTAGCAGGGGCCCAGGGGTCTTGTGAGTACCACCAGACAACACCTCAAGTACCACTGGTGGTGCCACTGGTTGAGAAACACTGAACTACTCTAAAAACCTGCTTGTCCATATTATGTGGTACATAAGTTGGTTGAAAGAAGTCAACTCTATTCTAATTTACAAGTGTTTCCCTATCTGGTTCCCATTTCTCACAAGTGATCTCCAAAGAGTAATCTACCAGCCTGCATTAATCTTTTGCTTTTTTTCTCTTTAAATTGACATGACTTTTCCACTAGCACACTTGAAAGACTGAATGGCAGCTTTCAGAAAGTTTTCCAGACATTTTCAAAGATGTTTGTTCTCAAAGCCATTTTGATGACCATTTATCTGAAGCCCACGACTGACCTGGGCCTTGGAACACAGGTCTCCCCCCAAGCCTGATTCCATCCAGTGAATCACACCAGCTCTTTTATTTAAGTTTAAATTAGCCCCAAGGAAAGCTGAGAACCATCTAAGTCTTGTAGTATATCCAATGCCACAGATGTTGCAAGGCTACAGTATGGATTTTTTTTTTTAAAGGATTAAACAAACTCATAAAAGACAATGGGTAGGAGCTATAATAGCCAAGAACGAAATCTCTATTCAGTAGCAGCATACCACTGAAGGTTTACAGTAGGGAGTGGCTAGATTCATTCTGCCCTGCTTGTGAGATTCCTGGGAGCAATTCTGCTTTTCTTTAATGGGCTGCTGGACTAGATGGGTCTTTGAGCTGATTCAGCAAGGGAATTTTTAGGTTCTTTAGCTTGCAGAAGTTTGATTTAAGAGTTGGCCCCATAGAACATTTCCTAAATGTCTCTCATTCTTAATACAAGATGGCAGGAACAGCTCAGGTAGACAGGATTAAGGCAGAAGAAAGGAATTGAGGGCAAGTTAGGCCTCTAGTTTCTTGTTTATTCTATTAAGCAAATGCTGACTGGATTTTAAGAACAAGCAGCTTGGAAGAGGAAGAGGTTTCGGCAACCTGCTGTGCAAGGAAAAAAATCTTTCTCAACCTTCAGAAGGAAATTGCTTCACAGCTTTTAAGAAATGTGTCTTGTTTAACATATGATTAAAAAAGACAAAGAAATACAAAACTGCAAGACAGCTCAGTTTAATCTAGATACAAGTATGGAAGAAGGGGAGTCAGTTTCACTTGCAAATCTTCAGCTTTATCAAGAGAAGCTGACAATCTTTAGAGCTAGATTTGAGAGGCTTTAGGAAGCCCCCCTATCACCCTGAATAAGAATGGTGGTGAATGAGTGTTGACACCACAACTTGTAAAGAGGGAGGCTACTTCCCCTAATTGGGAGAAACCCAATCCTAACAGAAAAAGAAAATCATGCTCCTGTCAAGGAGGAGATAGCTGTTTTTCTTCTTCAGAGTAGGTCCACTGAAAAACCCCATTTGCCAAAGTGCAAGGAAAGTAGTACACAAGCAACACAGTTGCTCTCTGAGGGAAAGCAATCAATGCATGAAAACTTCTGCCATAGACCCCTCCTCTTTAGTTCCTAAAGGTATGAGGCAGAAGAGTTCTATCCTTAAAACAGGAGAAAAGAAGAGCCTGCAGTTATATTTACCTTTCCTCTTAAAAATAATCTCAGAATTTGTAAACTCTGGCAAAGTTATTTACATGGAACGAATTGGCAACTTGCTAAGAAAGTTAACAGTTAAGGAAGTATAGAAGGAAAATATAAAAGCAATTTGCATAAACTCACTCAACAGTTAGAGAGCCAAAAATCCTTTCTATCTGCTAATCTATCTGGTGGTAGGAAAAGTAGAGGCACTAAAAGTGAAGGCCCTTTGCTTTAAATGGGAAAACGTGGGTTTCACACTGTGCCATATATCTATTGACATAGAGATTGGCTTGGATTCTAATATCTGTTCCATTGAGAGAACGGAGTTGTTGAGAGATGGTAATCCTTCTGCAGCCCTGTAAAAATCTACTCCAAGGTTGAGTTAACCACTAGAACAGGTGGTTCTAGAACCACTAGAATATGGCACAGGAATGGGTGCAGGCACTGCTGCAGGAAGGGGGGGGGGAATTCAAACACATAAATGAAGCACCTTCCATGTGCACAAGAATAACTTAGGGTGCAATCCTGGGTCACCCTTAGGCAGGTATCAGTTCCTTATGCTGGCCTAGGATTGTTGCAAACATGTCCTAAGGGACATTTGTGCCTCCTTTAGAGTTGGGGGTGTCGGCACAAGGAAGCACATCAGCTTCCTCACACCACTTCCTGGACTTCGGCTGGTAAGCTGCGCCAACTGAGGACGACCGGCTCAGGAGGCTGGGGTGCAGGGGGAGGGCAGAATGAAGGTGCTCAGGGGCAGTGGGAGGACCAAGCCTGGGAGTGCGACAGGACTCAGATCCAGCACTCAGGCTGGATCCTAACCCATCCCCCTGGGCAGCCTGGCCACCTGGATCTGTACCATCTCTTTAGGTGGCACAGTTCCAAGTAGCCCCATAAGGGTAGCTGCTGCACAACACAGTGTAAGAGGAAAGAATTCCCCCTACGCCAGGTTGCATTGCAACTTCAGCTGGCCTGTCTGCTCCAGGACATGTTGGGATTGGGCTACCTGAATCCAATCTCTATTTCTAGTTCTCATGGTTAGAAAGTTGAAAATAATACAATGAATATGACATATGCAAAATATTGAATATTTGAAAATATGACGATGAATGCTAAAGGCTCAAATGTCAGACAAGATTTCTAGCTATCTATACCACAGATAAACCACTTTAAACTGTCATGCCTTTCCACTAGGAAATCTGATAACAGTAATTCTGCTAAGAGAACACTAATTTATAAACAAAAGAAATCCTAGAGCTTTCATAAGACTAATCACCAGGCTCTGTTTTCACTGCACTGCTCCCTATTCTTTTGATGTTCCACTTCCCAAGATGCCTTGACCTTGCACACTACATGCCTCTCTCCTTGCTCATTAGACATATTGCCACAATTCTGTAGGTTACACACATAAATATGCACTGTCTGTACATTTTGTGTAATGGATTCCAGGTCCAGAATACTTGAGGGAGAACTTGTTTTATTGATGCAGTGTCTATATGTGGGTTTGATAGTTTGCTGCCTTACCACACCTGCTAAATTTTAAAGAATTTGACAGCTGGGATGCTGCATGCCAAACATGTTCAGATGGTAGAGCTTGTGAATCCCAAATGAATGCCTGTTCTTCATGACCTCCAGTCACCTACTCATACAAGCATCTCACTGTCCATCACTTAGCCCATTCGTCTTCCACCACCTGCACTGCTCTTTGTAAAATATAAAATACAAACCTCCATATTTTATAGATACTTCAAACAATTTTTTTTAAAAATCATGAAAATAAAGAACATACATGCAAATAAGAAAGTTTGCACATATGGTAGTCATTTGCATAATTGATTGAGTGCAGAACTGAAGTTCCCTTTGTTTTCTCTGAAAAAAACGGTATAACCTTATGACTGTAGCATGACTTCACCCAACGCATACACACATATCTTCAGAATGTGACTTATTAGTAAAAATGGCATAAATTATGCAACTTCCAAAATTCTGAGCAATCCACTCTCTTAATTCTGCTTAAAACAGTTTGACTACAATCCAGAAGAACTGCATATGTACCCATAAGAAACGAGAGTTCTTGTTGCCTGTTTGCTGTTGTGCCTCTCCTAGTTGAGTAGTCTTCAACCTTTTCAGGCCCAGGACTTACCTTTAAAATAATCTTGTAATGCAAGGTCCAGTTTCGTGTTTTACTCATAAAGGTCTTCTCTCTCACTTCTACTCTTGATAACCCCTTCCCACCCTTTTAAAAAAATAAAAAGATGGCAGTCGCACAGATTCAACCCACTTCAGGTTATAGCATGACCTTGTTAGGGGTCATAATCCCGGTTAAAGACCAAAGTCCTAGTTGGCTAGGCAGGCTGGTTTTAAAATGAACAGCAACTTGGTTCATAGGTTTCGAGTGCTGCAGTGGCAAAATCTACAACTCTATCTGCAGGAACCCTTAGTCGCATGTAAAAGGGCTCTCCTGGAACACAGTCCAAATGGTTTATTAGCTATTGTCTGGGATAGAGAAAGGGAGAAAAAAAGCCTAAAACATTATTTTGGAACATTTTGGCAATACCAGAACTCTTGGCCACTCCAACAGGTGCACACTACTCAGCAAACAACTGTCTTGGGTGCGCCATTTTATCTAGTCTTCAACCACCACCAACTTGACTGGTAAAATGGTCATCATTTCTAGTTAGCGCATCCCCTATTACGAGAGGAGCAGCTTGCTGGCAAAAATGGATCACTACAGCATACACTGTGAGAGTAGTAAGCCACCAATGTCATATTTATTCAGAAATGTCATCACAGATCACGAGTGTCTGATCTTCATACATTGCCCACACCTGGCCTAGAGTCTTGTGGGTTTCAATGGCTTCCTTACTCCAGTCAGAGGTCCAGGACCTGCAACAGCACCACTCAGACATGGAATGTTGCCCCTGGTTGTCTCTGAAAGACTCTTAAGTAGACCCCAAAATGAACAAGTTGCACGCTCCCTCCAACCCACGGTAGGCCAACAACTACAAAGGCATTGAGCAAGCCTCTTACTTGCTACAGTCTCCTCCTTCTTGGGAGAAGGCTCTTGCAATGGCGAAGGAGGCGGCTGGTGCCACCGGCACAAGTACATTTCGGTGGTGGAAAGGTACGGCAAGTCTTCTATTTCACTGCAGGAACTCTTGTCCTTTGAATGGCACCCAGGTCCTTTCAGAGAGGCTGAGGATTTCAGCGGAGTGTCCCCCAATGATCGAGCTTTCTCAGGAGTCTCCTGACTTCGCAGTTCACGCCTGCTAACTGATTCAGTTAAAGAACTGCTGGGTTCCTCTTTCAATGGAGAAGGCTTTGGCGTTTTACATTTAACTTTTGAGAATTCAGCCACCAGCTTCTTCACTGGAGTTTTCCTTTCAGCACTTCCAAACGCAGATTTCCTGCAAAGGGACAGAGAAGGAAGTTTTATAGCAGCATTGACAGAGATGCAGTAGGAATTCCTGTCTCATCACCAAGCAGCTTAAGAACTAGGAGCCAAGTTCACCAATTTTCTACAAATAATGTTTCTATAAGGGGTTCACAAATTGACTACATCTACTATGCACTTCTTTCTAGCTATGTTTATCTCAGCCTAACACTCAGCAGCTCAAAAAAGAAGCCATCTGACATTGAATCAAAAAATGATTCAACAGCCAATGTAGAATATACCTAGGGCTGCAATGCACACTTCCAGTTAAGTCTGTTTAAACTCAGTGGGTAAACATGCATTGCACTGTAAAGATGTTGAGCAAGAGGCTTCATTTCACTGAGTGGATTGTACTCCCATCTAGAATGTAGGGACAATACTTTATAAGGATGTCACAGGAATTACTGAGAGTGTATGTGAGGCACTTTCAACCTCCTAAAACACTACACTAGAAAAACACTTATTACTGTTACTGTTCCTTTGGCTCTACCTAGGGCGCAATCCTATCCTGCACTGGAACAGGCAAGCCAGGAGGCTTGCTGTATCTAGTGCAGGATAGTGGCCAGAAGCAGCTCAGCCAGAGGTAAGGGGAAATACTTACCCTAACCTCTGGGTAAGGGCTGCTGGCCCCTATGGGTCTCCTCGGACTTGCGCCACCTCTTGAGGTGGCACAAGTCCAAGGAGAAAGGAGCGGCTTGAAGCCCCACTGCACACTCCCTGCTCACCCACCTGTCCCCCGCCCAGAAAAGCCTCTCCCCGCTGACCTTTTGTGCTTGCGTCAGCCCAGCATTCAAGAGGAAGCCAGCGCAGAGGCTTGCATCAGCCTCAGCAGGCCAGTGCTTCTCGGAGCGCTGGCCTGGCTGCCTCTAGAGCAGGGGTCTCCAAACCCCTTTATTTCTTGGGCTGTGTTGGTGCTTGGAGAAATCCTGGACATTTGAGCCCATTCATTCATTCGTTTCAGTCATTCATCGAAGTTCCATCTCCAATGTATTTATTTAAATTCTATATTTAATTTTTTTTTCTGGCCCTCGACACCATGCCAAATATTTGATGCGGCCCTTCGGCCAAAAAGTTTAGAGACTCCTGCTCTAGAGGAGACACAAACATGCCTTACGGCATGTTTGCGACCCTCCTGGGCCAGCGCAAGGGACTTGCGCCGGCCCAAATGCAGGTCAGGATTGTGCCCCTATTCAGTTATTGTCTACCCTCCCTACTAGCTGCTCTCCTCTCTAAGTAGAAAAGATTCTTGTGTGGAGATACCAAGAGTTGAACCATAGAGCTTCAACAGACAAAGCACATGCTACACTGCTGAACTATCCCCTCACTTCCTCCTCCCTGAAAGTGATAAAGATAGAAGGAAAAACATGGTAGGTTAATGCCTAGGCCCAGGGACTATTTTACACTCAAAGTGGACCACTCAAAGAGAAATGTTTCCTGTGTGTCACTCTCCTTGGGAGATAATTGCAACTGAGAACATTATTAGAAGATATAAAAACAGTTTAAAACTAGATTTAACAGTTGTAGCTTCCTTCCAAGAACCTGGAAACTGTATATTTACAGGATGCCAACATTGTTAGAAATGTCCAGCCTTTTCACAGAAATTCAGTTTCCAAGGTTTCCTGGGTGAAAGTCCTGATAAACAGACTTGAAACTGGTTTAAATTTGTAATGGAGGCATTGGCAAGGACAGAGATGGGTGAGGTGATGCAGAAGAACTGGTCCCTGTAGTGGACTTTTAAAGACGAGATCACTCACAGAAAGCTAGATATTGGTAGCTTATTGCATACATATTGGTAAACTGGAAAAATAGATAACTCTGGCTTTACCGTTTGTGACCCTTCCCGTTCCTTCCATATGGAAAATGTTTCAAAGGCAGCGGCTGGGACGTCTCCAAGAGTTCTTGTGATGGGCACTCTACAGGCAACCTCTCTGCTATTTCAGGCTCTACCTTCTCCTCAGTTTCATACCCTTGAAATATCTTGTGTTTCTCACGCTCGTTGTCCTTTTTCACCAGCTGCATCCTCCTTTCCATACGCTCAATTCGAGCAAGGAGCTGAGAATGCAACATTGCAACATGGATGTTAAAGGTGACATTCTATCAACTAAATAACACTTTTCCTCAATACTAAAATTCATCCTACATTGGCATTTGAGGGAAAGGAACAATGAGTTACACGTGTCCAGGTCTTTTTATACAATTGATCTTGCAATATTTTCCTTTGCTTCCATCTACAAGTTCTGCCAGGGGGAGAACCTATTATAGTCAGTTCTCACTATCTGTGAATTCGCTTATCTGCAAGGGGCAGAACTGCCATCTGCTCTCATTATCTGTGACTCTGTTCTCATTATCCACTAATACTGTCTGGATTGGATCAATTTTCATTGAACAGGCATTGGTATTGGCCCATGGAGAATCATCAGACAGATTTGTGTCAGTTTTTAGACTTGCCCCACCATCTTGGGCACCATCTCAGGGACTTCAGCTGAACCTTCACAACCCTGGTGATGATGAGGGGTCTGGAAGGTTACCTGAGGGCTGCCCTGGGGCTGGGGCAAGCCCAGGGTAGGAGCCAAGAGACATGTGGAGGAGGGGGATGTGTGAAGCGACCCCCTTCCCTACTGCTGAACTCTGAGGTCTCATTGCTGGGCCAGCAACCTTCAATGAGTCCAAGAATATCCAGAACAAAGGAGGAAGCATCAGGTGTTGGAGATGTTGATGAGCCCTTGCTATCACTCAGCCTCACCAACTTCAAGTTAAGATTTAGGTTCATAAAGTGAAGGGGTCCCCTGGAACATAACCCAATTTTTTCCATAGTCTCAGTGATTCAATATCAGCTAATTGGTATCCATTAGGTTTTCTAAGAACCTAACCCTAGCAGATAAAGAGAACTGACTGTATATGGTTTCCTAAAGAAGGTTTGCCAACCCTTCTTCTTCCTCCATTTTCAACTAAAAACAACATGGGATAATATTCTTAATGATAAATACTACCCCTACACTTGAACTGTTTGTAACAATGTTACTAGAGTAGTAAACATTATACATCTTTGTCAGGATGCAGCTGTTGACCACAAAGAGAATGTTCCTCTTTACAAAGGAACTCTATGGTAGCTGCTATCACTGTGTGGATAGAGTAACCAATGAGCATTAACATGGGATAATGGGGAAGCATAGCAGATTACAGCGGGTAACACATATTTTGCTGTCTTAAAAATTAAACCTATTTCTAGGTTTATTTGGGGGGATGATTCAAAAAAATGGCATCAGTTTGGTCCCATCACGTCTAGTTTCAGAGATATGGCATAGCCTCAGTGAACAAGCTTGAGAGGAAGCCTAAGCGATGGCTTCCTCATAAAGAAGAAACTGCTTGAACCATTCACTAATGAGGTTATGCTATATCTCCAAAATTAGATGTGATGGGACAAAACTGATGCCATTTTTTGAATCAGCACCCCAAATTCATATAAAGCCAACAAAAATTTTGAAAAATGTTTTTCGCAGGCCTGTATGAGAAAAGAGAATGGATGCTCCAGTAAGTGAGGAGACATTTTGAAAAAGTCCTGTAGACATGTCTTACAGTAACAAAGGAAAATGATGTGAACATAGGCTACCTGAGCATCCCACCTACAGTGACAGACATATGGTAATATATTCATGGTTTCAAAGCCACAGAGCACCAGATTCCCATGCCACAATCATATCTGTTCTTAGAAGCTGGCACATGTACTACACTCCCTTGTTAAAATACAAAATAATTTTTAATGTTTAGTTCTTCCCAGCTCATATTCATTAGATGGCACTGGGAACAGGTCCTGTCCCTATGGTTCTCAGCCACATGCTCTGAAGCAATCCCAGTGGGTAGCAAACAACACTTATACATCTGCACCTCAAGCTCTGCACCCAGCAAAGTCAGGATAATTCCTACAGCAGCTGCATAGAAATATGACAAAATAAAGAGCCAGTACTAATAGTACGTATAGCACCACAGTGACTAAAAATCTTAGAGTATTTATCTCATAGGGGATTAAATTGTATCAAAATATGGTCAGGATGGTGAGAGGTTTTATTGTATAATTTGAGTTTTGGGCTGTTAACTGCCACATTTAACATATTTAATCGTTATGTTGCCCATGTTGGTTGTGCATTGGTTTTGTTGTTATGCTGGACTGAGACTGTAATAAAGATTTATTTTAGCACTGTTGTTTTGAAGACTGATCTCAAACCCAAGTCAGTCGTGAATTCAGCTTATAGCTTTGGGTAAGTCACTCTCCACAGTTTTGCCTTCCCTATCTGTAAAATGGGGATAGGGAATAGTAAATATCCATTATTATTCTCCTGGGTCAACTCTCAGCTTTGTTTCTTTGTAAACAATGTCTTGTCTAGTCCTTTCCCCTTACACAAAAACCACATCATTTCTGTCCCCTACAGTACTTTACATACGACACAGCCAATAAAACCAATCAAAACCATAACATCATACAAAAGATGTTAAGTACTTCTTATTTATTGAAAAACATTTTTCTGTAAAGCTTCCATCAGAGCACACTGCACAGAAAATAAAAATGAGAAGATCACTCTAGATGGTTAAATCCAAGAAGTGCTCAATTATTTGTACAACTAAACAAAATACTGTACTGAGTTGAAGTTCAAATCATTTTGGCACCTCATAAAAGGAAAGGGATGACATGTGAGGGTGGAGAGAACCACTGCAGGTACTTTGTAAATCTGCAGTCAGCAGACGCAAGGACGACTAGCCCAGTAGCTCTAGTATCAGCCTGACTCACAAGCTTTGCATTTATCTGTGCCATGTGTGTTTTAGCTTCTTCAGGGTGTGGGATTTTTTTAAGCCTTTACAGGAGCATGCGAAGTGCTCAGTCTGCCATCATCACATCCTTTGACTGCAAAACAGCAACTAGCACCTCCATGTTGGTTAACTTTGCACAGGCCTGCTGGGAGAGGGATTTTTTTTTTTTTGCCAGATCATATAATTCTGCTAGCCAGTAAATATTAAACTGATGCCACTTCCTGCAACCAGAAGCTAACACTAACATCCCCCTACACACGTGCTTCAAACACAGAGTCTGAAGATCTGCCAAAAGGAAAGGGGGAACAGAAATATTTCTTTCCTTGACAATAATGGGTGCAGCAGCTGCAGGAACTAGGAAGAGGGGTCTATTTTTAGGCTACAGACGTGCCATGCATACAGGCCAAGACAACAAGCCTTTTGTGACAATTTAAAGACAGACAGATACCAAACAGTTTTTCTGAGAGTTTGGAAATGTACATTATGCACTAGAGTGCCTCTGCTGCAGGCAGAAGTTTTCTAAAAAAATAACCATAGCAACAATAAACTAACCTTCATTAGTAGCTGATCAAGAGGGTTTCCCCCAATCTTCTCTCTGTGCCCCATTCAGCTTTTATGGGGACAGATTAAGGGAAATATGGAGCACCTTCCCCCTTCCTGTAAACATCCCCTTACAGATGTGCTCTCAGCATATGAGCAAAACTCTGCATTAGAGCAGCTCTCATGTTACAAGGATCAGGGGCTCCAAACAGCTGGGGTTGGCACCACCCTGCCAGAAAGGGGCAATCAGACTGTAGGTGCACAGTGCAGAGGAAGGATGGAGGGGAGCACCTTCCAGAAATTAAGCATTAAAAAGTACACATTTTGCAAAACACATAATAAAAAAACGGGGAACTGGTGATTTCATTAAGAGGGAGGGAGAAATGAGTATCTGTAGAGGAACAAATATTTGGGCTGATTGCTAACCCAAACTGTAATATTCCTTTAAAAATGCACCAGTTAAAGGACTCTACCCTATCCTACTGCCCACATGGCACAGGCTGTAACTGGTTGTTTTTCTTAAACTGCTCTCCTACTCCTCTTCCCCCCCATGCTGCAGTACCAAGCCACGTCCCCTTTAAATTAACCCCACTTGTGCTGCATACCACCCAATAACACAGGCCTGCTGCTTTAAGTTAACTCTCCTGTTGCCAAAGTATTCTTTCATTTGGAGCCCCAAAGCCACAGACGCCCTCCCTCACCTGGCCAGCTACTGATTAACTCCTTGGTGACTATGACTTCTCCCAGATCCATTCCCACCCATTGTTTGCCTGCACTGTGCCACTGCCCTTAACACCATCTATCAACTACCCAGTAGGCCTTTCAGCTTAAACCCCAGGTTGTCAACCTCTTCCTAGTTGCTTGTTAACTGCCAGAGTGCCAAGTCCTTCTTAACACTTTGGATGCTGCAAGCTGCTTTCTAGTCCCATGAACTTCTGAGCTTCAACTGTCCTTGAATATTTAACTCTTCAACTACAGTACATTAAAGATACATTGTTGGTATTACAGTTCTACTATTAACTCAGTAAATATCAAGACCATACTTGGATTTTAATGACCCTTCACTTCTTTGCTATTTTTAACCTCCACTACCCCATATTGCCTTATGTCACATTCAGAACACACTAACATTAAGCAATTCCTTGATTAAGCCCTCTTTCCATGTGCCCTCACCAATTAACCCTTTATTTGCTAGAATTCAGTAAACCTGACCAGTCCTTTCCATATTAACCTTTAAGATACCACATGTTTCTCAAGGAACCATTTGAATTGTAGAGGATGGCCTCAAATGGATGTATGGCAAATGCATAGCAGCATACAGACTGAATAGCCTGTTGGTCACCTCTATCAAGATAATTATATACAACTCCCCTCAGTTCTTCCTTCAGGTCTCATTCTAGTGTATATAATATATGAGTCAATATGTTTATTTATACTCTTTCCAGACCAAGTTTTTAAAGTCATACTCCTCCCTTTTCGCCCCTCAACCAACACTTCCAACCTTTTCTCCAACCCCACTCCTGCTGAGCATCTATACCACTCCTTCATTAATCCCCATATGCCTCTGCGCTAATGTATATTAATCCCTCCCACTGTCAACACCAGGCTTCCATACCATACATGCCCCCACCCCGTTAACCCTTAACAAGCCAGCGTCTATCCCGCTCAACGTTCATCCATTAACCCTTGAACTGACGTTTTTCTTCAGATCCCTCCAACCTGATGAATGTTAACCCCTCCCGCTCCAACTTCCCCAGCCCCGAACTCACTGTGTCCCTCTCGGCCTTGAGCTCCTCGATCTCCTTCTCTTTGGCCTGCAACTGTTGCTGCTGCTGCTCGATAAGGTCCAGTTGGAGCAGCAGGATCTGCTTGAGGCAGGCCGCCTGGCTGGAGGCGCCCCCGCCGGCCCCCATGGGGCTCTTCCGAAGGCTGCTTCCACCGCCACCGGTGCTGCTGCTGCTGCTACCGCTTTTCCACTTGGCGCCAGGCTCCGAAGAGGCCGGCGATCCCCCCGCCGCTGCTGCAGGGGGTGGAGGAGGTTGCCCGGGCTCGGCCGTGGCGGAAGCCGGCGGGGGCAGCGGCGGAGGAGGGGGAGAAAGAGACGCTGGAGCTCCTCCAGGCCCGGCGTGGGGGCCGCCGCCGCGCTTGCCGCCTTTGGCGGCGGTGGCAGCGGTGTGTCCGGGCAGCACCGCCTGGTACTTGGAGGGGCGGGAGCTGCCGGCGGCATCGCCCACGCCCGCCTGCCGAGTGCTGCCCGCTGGGCACGGCGAAGGCACTAGGCCGCCCCAGCAGCAGCAGCCGCCGCCGCCACCTTCCTGCTGCTGCTGCCCGGGGGCCGCCGCCGCCGCTGCAGCCGCCGGGACGATGGCCCGGCCCTTGGGGCCCGCCGCCGCTGCAGCCACGGGGGCCGGCACGGGGATCTGGTTCTGTGGGGGAGGCGGAGGCTGGCGGAGATGCGGCGGTGGCGGCTCCTCCTCTTCCTCCGGGCCAGGCTCCAGCAAGCCCGGCCCCGTCGTTGCTGCCGTCGTTGCTTTATACACGGTGGATCTCATGGCGACGCTGCTGCGGCTTCAGGCTCCGGGTTCTGCGGCGGTGGCGACAGCGACGCCTCCTCCTCCTTCTCTCCCCGCCGGGTCCGGATCCCCCACCTGGACCCCTCGGGGGGCGCCGTCGCCGTCGCCCGCCCCACCAAGACCCATCGCCCCCCTTTCTTCCTACCCCACCTTTCTCCGGCCGGTTTGACCCACTCACCGACCCGCTCCTCTCCCAGCTGCAGCTGCCACAAGGACCATCCCTTCCTTTCCTTTTCTTCCCACCAAGCCCCGAACTGTTGGCGGCGAGGGGGGCAAAGGGGTGCCAGCCACCCACCCACGTTGCTGCAGGGAGAATATGGGGGCCTCGCTTCCCTAATGCTTACAGATAGAACCCCAGACTCCTAAGTTAGACCCCCCACCCACTGATATCCTTGGAATGCCCCTTTTCCCCCCCTCTCAAGACTCCCAGAAATAGAGGTGAGGGTGTCTGGAAGGGGGGGGCGTTTCTGCCCTTCTGATGGCTTCTGGGTTGCTCAGTGGTTGGGAATAGAAGTGTTTCTGGGGGTCCCTACAAGAGGCTATCCAAGGACACACCAGTCCCCACCCCCAGCAAGTATCACTGAGCGGGGGGGGGGGGGCTGGAATAAACCCACTCCCAACTGGATGTCCCCTAATTGGGGGGGGGGGCTATGAGTCCCTCTTAACCCCTGGATTTTTCTCTCCTGGATAAGGTTTGCCTGCTGGGGTGCCCTCCCCTTACCCCTAAGTTCTCCCCCCTTAAAGGACCCCCCCAAGCAACCTGGGGGGCGTCTTACTGGCCCCCTCCCATTCAGGACCTCCTCATTTCCTTCCTACCTTGGGAATGGGAAGCCAATGCCTCCCCCCCCAACTCTGTGTGTGTGTATATATATATATATATCTCCCACCTTAAGGGGCTGTCAAAGCCCAGAAGGGACGAGGTGCCCCCTCCCCACTATTTGGGAACCCCTTATAGTGTGATGTGTGTCTGTTCTTCCCCCTTTGCCTGCTTGGGTCTCATAGGGAATGAAGGGCTGGGGGGCAGGATTATGGTCTCATAGGGAATGAAGGGGTGGGGGCTGTAATAGGGTGGGGGGGCAGGATTATGGCGAGAGAGCAGCCTGTCTTGATGGGGGGGATTTCTACTTGGAGGGGGGAAGGGGTGGGGTGGAATACTGTTGGGGAGTCTTTTGGGGGGGTCTTTTATGACCCAAGATGGGGCTGGTAAGAGGACACTTCCCCTCCCTATACTTCCAAGGACGACACGGAGCCTGTGGGAGGCGGGAGACTTGTATATGCCCCCCCAGCCACACCACCCGCCCCCTTGAAGGCCAGCAGGGGCTCTTTTGCCCCCTCCAAGTTAAGGGGGGCCCCTGAAGTGTAGGGGGAGGGGGAGAACCCCAATACTTTCCCCCCTTCCCCTGCTTCTCCTCTGGTCACCCCTCCCTTAAACCTAACCCTGAGCCTCGTCACACTCTTGACACAGGCGGGGGAGAGCGAGAGGAAGGGAAGGGGCTCTTCGTTCCTGCTCAGTCGGTTACCTTTAAACGGCCGCCATGGCCTGGGCCGCTTTTCGCCACTGCGCACGCGCCAACCGCCATTGGGAGTGGAGGGCTAGAGGCACCTTGGAGGGGGAGGGGCAAGCGTCTGACTCAGGCGAGGCGAAAGGGGAGGAGGGATGGAACGGAGCGGAGTGAGGGGGGGGGCGAAGAGCCATCAAGGCAGGCAGACTGTGCACGCCCAGCAGTAAAATGGCTCCAGAAAAGTGGGATGGTTTTTTCCCCAGTGCACTCTGCACTGTTGCAGTGAAAGTCAAGCACACTCACGCACTTGCACGCAATGCAGCCCTGTGCACGTTTATTCAGAGCTCACAGTCCCATGGCAGTCAGTGGGTCTGAGGCACACTTCCCTGGGAGTAAGCCCCCTTCACTATAATGGCACTGACTTCTCAGTAGACATGCATAGGCTGGGCTCTGACAGCCCCATCCTGTGCATGTCTACTCAGAACAGGGAGGTGCCAGGCAAGGCTGCAATCCTATCCACACTTTCCTGGGAGTAAGCCTCACTGACTGCAATGGGACTTACTTCTGAGGAGACAGGCATAGGATTGGGCTCTCACTCAGGCTGCAATCCTATCCACACTTTCCTGGGAGTAAGCCCCACTGACTGTAATGGGACTTACTTCTGAGGAGGCACACATAGGATTGGGCTCTGAGGCAAGTGAGGCAGAGCCTCCCCACTGGTATCCTTCAAAAAGCACTGCCGCCATGTGAGGTGCCCAAGCACCCACAACCCATGTGTGAACCTGACTGACTTTCTCACTCACACACCCTCCTCCATGGGGTGAACATGCTCTGCATGTGGGTTGTGGGTGCTTGACCAGCTCACACTGCTGTGCACTTTGTGAAGGACTCCTCTAGGAAGGCTCTACCTCACCTGCCTCCCCACTCACTGAACATCCATGACTGAGAAGTTAGTCCCATTAGAGTCAATGGGACTTACTCCCAAGAAAGTGCAGGTAGGATTGGGCTGCAACTCTACTAAGCATGTAAAGGATTGCAGCTTAAAAAAAAGTTCACAACTTTGTGTTGTTTTGGTTGATTCTAATTTTAAAAAAAAGACCACAGCAGTATGTGAGAGGACTTTAAGAATCTTAGAGCCCTATCCCATCTAACTTTCCAGCACCAATGCAGCCTTGTCAATGGGGCATGTGCTGCATCTTGTGGTGGGGAACAAGTTCTGGAGGTCTCCTGGCAAGAGAACATTTGTTCTCTTACATCAGGTCTGCATAGTGGCTGTGTTGGCTCTGGAAAGTTGGATATGATTGGGTCCTTAAATACAATCAAAAGGGGAAAGGTAGGTATTTAACTCATGTGGTTGTGCAGAAAGTCTGCCAGGATGGTGTGTAGTGGTTCTGAGGTTGGACTTAGACCTGGAAGATCCAGGTTCAAAATCCCTGCTCAGACATGAAGCTTCCTGTATGACCTTGGGCATAACCTACCTCACAGGGTGCTTGGGTCTAACCCACCTCAGCCTAACCTACCTCACAGGACTGTTGTGAGGATAAAAAGAGGGAAAGATGTACACCACCCTGAGCTCCATGGAGGAAAGGTGGGATAAAACTGTACCATGCAAACACACCCAGATACCAAGTGTATATAAAGTAGGTTTCCTTTTGAACAATGCAAAATATGATTTTTTTGAAAAAGGTAACAAAATATAGTACAATGCTTATCATTCCACATGTAATCTTGGTCTTTAAGCAAATCCTCTAAATAAGGCTTAAAATGACATCCTCAGAGAATTCAGTGCTATTGAAGTAGTTACAGCTCACAATTCAAAATTAAATCTATGACTGTCAAAATCGATGCTGGCAGAGGTCGTATCAGCAGTTGGCAGGGTGAGGTGTTGGCTGAGCCCTCATATTTGTAAGAGGACTACCTAGCTGGGCAGAAACCTCAGAACCTGTGGTGATGGTATCACCCAGTATACTTCCAGGGGCAGCCATGTTTGCTCTGGAGGACCCAGTGCAGTTTTGCCTTAGGATCCCCAATAACTTGTCATCAGAGCTGCCTCATGGGGGGGGGGAGAAGAGAGTGTTACCCCAGCCACTGACTTTCAGCAGCAGCAGATCACTCCCACAAAATCCAACACCCCTGGTGCCCTAGATGGCAGTCTAAGGCTGCAATCCTAACCTCACTTTCCTGGAAGTAAGTCCCAATGAACACAATAGCACTTACTTCTGAGTGGACCTGGTTAGGATTGTGCTCAGAATGAGTCTAGAGCAGTGGTTCCCAAAATTTTTTGAACTAGGACCCTCTTTTTAAAACACTCTATCTGGACCACCTAGCTTTACTTTTTAAAAGTTTCACTTCTATCAGCTGCTCAAGCCTCTTATTCTTTTTAATATGGTGCCTGTCCCATTCAAATATTCCAACTCCCTTCTAATGCCCACTTTTTGGCTAATTAACACCCTCCTTTTCCAAGAACAGCAGCTGTGGTGTGCAAAGAAATGAACAGAACTCCTTATCACTTGAGCAATTAACAAGAATTACTACAAACACAGACACTCCTGCAAGTCCTCTTGTCCAGTGGTTTTCCCTCCCAAAAACTCCACTTAACTCAGTGGGTAAAGGTCCAAAGCCTCCAGTCCAAGTCCAATCCAATCTCCAAAGCACAGTCCAGTCTTCTGAAGCAGAGTCCCTCCTCCAGCAGGGTCCTGGTAGTCCTGTCTTCTGTGTCTTCCAGGCAAGTCCTGGCAGTCCTCTTCTCCTGTAGGTCTGGGTCAGATAGCTCTGTCTGGTCAAGTTCCCTCTGGTCAGGGTACCTTTATGCCTTCTGAAGCTGCCTTTTATCCTTGGATGTCCCATTAAGTCTAAATTAGGCTCAGGTGAGCCATCTCTTCAGTTCATGTCCATTCAAAGTCCCATCAAGGTCAAATGAAGCTCAGGTGTCCAACCAGGCCTCCATTGGCCTTGATTGATTACAGCTGTGGAGCCAGCCCTGCCCTTCCCAGAGCTGTCAAACAGCTGTCAAAACATGGAATCGCTGTCAACACCACATCATCCACCTGATGATCTTCTGATCTTCCATAACAGTGCCCTCCTCCCCCAATCAGGATTCTTATGGTGGTGTGGCATTCCCTTTCACCTGGCCTTTGATTATAGACAAAGCACATTTGTCTAGTAGTGAGTAAATTTTCCATAAGGCTCAATACATTTTCCTTGTCAGCCATCAGCTTGCCAGTTTCATGACCCGCCAAAAATCAGGTTATGACTCACTGGTAGTCCTGACCCACAGTTTGGGAAGCACTGGTTGAGCACCCCCAAATCTTCAACACTTCACAAGAATCTCTTGTGGAGATCAGTCCACTAATGCCCATTATAGAAGACATGAGTTCTTTACATAGCCTAACTATAGAGTGATGTTGAGACATCTTGAAACAATAGATAAATCTAAAAAGCTTGTATCAACTCAGTTTGGTTTACCTCAATATGGTACTGAAGATTGAAAATGGAGTTAGCCAGGCAAGGAGGATTGTCTGTGTATTTGTGATACAGAGCTGAAGGGCAGAAGACAGGAAAAAGTAATGAAAGCAGTTAGGAATGTGTGTGTTACTATACCTGTACTTTATTTTGATGTTTTTGAAAATTGGGTTTGTAACCTGCTATAGAATATGTCATTAGCTATTGATGATAATTTATCAATTATCATATGATTTATTAGGACTGCAAGATTCAGTTGACAGGTTAATCAATTAATTCTTAGTGGTGTAGTAGTCAGACTCACACTTACTGGAGAATAAGGATACAATCCTGTGCATGCTTACCTGGGAGCAATTCACACCCTGTTGAATTCAATGTACGAGAAAGTTACATCTGAGTAGACATGCATAGGACTGGGGTGTGAGTTGCACTGAACTTGTGGCACTTACTTCAAAATCAGGGGTGTCCAAACTTTTTGGCAGAGGACCACATCATCTCTCTGACACTGTGTCAGGGGGGAAAAAAAGAATTAATTTACATTTCAAATTTGAATAAATGTACATAAATGAATATATAAGAGATGGAACTTATATGAATGAATGAAGGTCTTGCAATAACTCAAGGCCTCTAAAAGGCCAGCCTTTCTTTTGCTGCCACTGCTGCATCACAGATGTGAAACAGCAAGCTGTGGAGGGAGCCCTCATCTCACAGCTCACACGCAGTGGCGTCACTAGGGTTCGCGTCACCCCCCCATGCAGTGGGTGGGGCCCCAGATGGTGGGTGTGGTGATGTACCATCACTCCGCCCCCACTGGTTTTTTGGCTGTACCTTTTGATAGAACACATTCTGCATGAAATTACGCATTGACTGATATATAACATGATGGTATTATTCCTCCAAACTGTGATTTTAGTGATTTTGGTCACTAGTGGTGTTACACCCCCCCCCCAGGGTGTCAACTTACTAATACCTTATTGCAGCAGTTCTCAAACTTTTAGCACTGGGTCCCACTTTTTAGAATGACAATCTGTCTAAGACCCACCAGAAGTGATGTCATGGTGGAAGTGACATCATCAGGTAAATTAAAATAAATAAGTATAAATAATTAAAGTAAAACAAATAATTAAATAAGCAGAAGCCAGCCCTGGTCCACCAAGTGAATTTCCTCTGTAGCCTGCCTGCAATAACACCCCCCCCCCTCAAAAATCAGTAAGGTTTTCAGCCCTATCCAGTGCCCAGTTCAATTTAAGAACTTCTTTTTAAACCAGATCACTGTCAGGATCCACCTGGCTTTGCAAGTCTCAAAAAAGTTCACCTTATCAGCTGAAGCCTATGTTTTGATCCTTCTGGGAGTGGGAAGCTGCCTTCTGGAGCATTTGTTGAGCTCCAGTTCCATCAGATCAGGACCATTCTGGTGGCTTCACATTCCCCTTTGCCTGGTCTGACCACCAGCCAAGGCACGTTTGCTTACTCATGAGTAAATGTGACTGTGAGGCTTAGTTTCTCTTTCCATAGGGCTCAATACATTTGTCTGCTTGGAGGGAGGGACTTCCTTCTCAGGAGTTTTGGGGGCTGCATTCATTGGATCAGGACCACTCTGGTGTAATTGGATTCCTCTCAGTCTGCCCTTTCCGACAGACTAAGACAAGTTCACCTACTCACAAGTAAACACATGATATGGCTCACTTTCACTTTCCATAGGGATCCATGCATTCTTTGTTCTCCAGTTTTTTGGCCATAATTTTTGATAGAAAGGAGATATTTCACTCAAGTTTTTTTGCATTGCATTCTGCTCAAAATTTCGCATCCAACAGTATATAATATGATGGGGTTACTCCTAACCACCGCAATTTTAGCACGTCACCCCCAGTGTGCATCACCCAGTGCGGTCCACACCCCCCGCACTCCCCTAGCGACGCCACTGCTCACACAAGAGGCCGAACAGTTGGCCATCACACTGAGAGCGGTTGCGTCAGGCCAGTGTGGGCTCCAGCAAGTCTCTGGAGGGCCAGAGGCTCCTTGGAGACTGGGAGCTCCCTGAGGGTTGGATTGGGAGTCCTTGAGGTCGGCAAGTGGCCCCAGGGCTGGGGTTTGGGCACCCCTGTTCTAAATAAACATGTTTAGGATTGCACAGTAGTTGATTAATGGAGCCAGGCTGAGTCTGAAGTGAATACTTAGAAGCCATTTTGACTCTCGTGTGTTTCTGAATTGAAAAATATTATTAAATGACACCTATGTTGAGAGTTTGTTAATATTCAAATATGGTTAATCAGTAACAAGCTTGACTGATAAAAGAATCAAACAAGATTCTTTTCAGACAAGATTGACTAATAAAAGAATCTTTTAATTTGTGGATAATCCTGATAATTTATCATTATCATAAATGACCATCAATGCTAGTGACAAGCCACTGTAGAAAGGTTGCTTCTAAGTAATTTTTCATGTAAAACAGTAACCATTCATCTATCAGGATATTCCCTGTTGGCATAGGAAGTTGTGGGACAGAAGCCTTCTAAAATAGATCTTTAAAAATCTATCACATTTTATATCCCAATCTTTTTCCAAGGAGCACATGGTGATTCACATTGTCCTATGTTGTTCTTACAACAAAAGGAGGTAAAAGGGAGGTAAACACAGCCTTTCAAAAGGTATTAGGACAATTATATTCTGAACTCTTGTCCTATTAGTTTGTATGAACAGGACAGGTGTAAAGCTCATTCTTCCCACCATGCAGGAGCTTGGGGCTAGTCAGGTAAGTGGGCACAGGATTTCAGCCTAAATTTGAATGGAGAAAGTCACATGTTAGGTACAATCAAATTTTCCTGTACTATGTTTTGTTGATTAGTACCTATTATCTAAATATGTGGTACTCCAAGGGGTGGATCATGAAGCACCTGGGGTGGGAGTCATCTATCACTGCTAGAAGACAAAAAGTGGCTGAGGGCAACTTTCCTTTTTGTCCCTCCAAGTGCAGAAGCTTTGATAACAAGTTTTTACCTGTTTTGAGCCTTGAGTAAAATAAAATGGGATACAAATACATACAAAGAAAATTGGTTTTAAAAGGCACCCAGAGACTGTCTGTGCAGGTTTTCTATTTGAAGGAAGGTATTAATGTAAGATTTAATGTAATGCATTCAAAAAATGGGATCCTCCACCCATCGTCTGAAGACGTGTTACCTCAGCACTCTCGTCTCATTCTGCTGCATGCGTAGACTAGGCCTTAGCTAATTGGTGATGAGATTCTGATCCCGGTAAGGGACTTGAGGATGGCATAAAAACAATAGGATAAAGTATAAATAGAATAGTTTGAATCAGGGATTAAGTGGGCAAGGGGAAGAGGAATTGTTGAGGGTGTGAGGGAAAGCCTAGAAGGGGATAAAAGGCTCAACAATAAATGCAAGATAGAAGGCCAAAGCCTGAAGCAAAGGAGTTGTGCATGGCATGTGTGGAGCGTAAAGATGTAGAATAAATAAGGTCTAGGATGGTAATGGGTGACTCTACTATGAGGTAGCCACCTCAGGGCCCAATCCTATCCAACTTTCCAGCATCGGTGCAACCGAAATGCAGCCCTGAGGTAATGGAACAAATGTTTCCATACCTTGAGGAGGCTTCTGTGACTGCCTCCCCACCACAGGATGCAGTGCACACCCCATTGGCATGGCTGCACTGGCATTGGAAAATTGGATAGGATTGGGCTCTCAGACAGTGGATTTGGGGTGGCATAAAGGGGAACAAAATGGAAGACAGAAAGACCAGACCAATGGGGTATAATTCACCATACCCTGTAAATGCCAAATTAAAATGAGCTGTGCAAAACCAGGGCAGGGCATGAAACTTGCACAGAAGGGCTCCCTTATGAAGCTTGCTTTGTGCATGAATGCACAAAGTAGGGGAGGTATTCTTTGGATTTTCTACCTCAGGCATCAAAATGCCTTGCCTGGCCAGTGTAAATACAAGGCACATCTGAGCTGTTTAGAAATAAAGGGAAAGAAGGTCTAGCAATTTTGGAATGAGCAAGGTGCTGGGAAATAGTAGGGGTATACCATTTGTTCTTTGAGAATGCTCTGCTTCACACCACCACCACCTCTCGCTACCACCCAATGCAGATTTTGTCACATGTTAAAGGAGGAACAAACATCTTCCTTGCACTCACACTTTCTCAATTAGTGATATAGATGCCAGTACAGGTAGTCCCCCACTTAAGGATATCCAACTTAAGGATGTTTAGACTTTAGGACAGACATGATTCACTTTTGTGTGGGCACAGTCTGTCCATCCCAATGCTTCCTCACAGACAAGATAATGCTAGTTTTGGGGTCAAAATGCAACATGGTTTGTGGGGGAGGGGAGTGCTGGTTTTGGGGACAGAGGGAGATGCTGTGTTTTAAGAGGGAGAGAGGCACTGCGCTTTGGAGATGCAGAAGTAGTGGGGAGAGTCAGTACAGTAAATAGTCCTTTTCCTGTTGCAAAAGGAACAAAGGGATGGTTAGGCAACACAGTTGATAGTGGACATACATGTGATAATCCTGAAGGGTCAGAATGGGGGAGGTAGAAACATGAGACAGAGAGGCAGCATCAGTGTGTGGTGGCATGGGATTCCGTCCATGCCTTTGCTGACCTGCGTGCAGTGCATTGTGTTTGGTTGGTTTCCGTGTTGGGGTGGTAAAGGTTCAACTTGGATGTTTATATGTGCAATCATCCTGGGGTAGAATACCTGCAATAAAAATTTTGAAAAGTGTTAGCAAAATATCTTACCATTCATGTTGTGAGGGACAAGAAGTTGTTTGTGCTAAGTGTTTCTTTCGTGCACCAAATGCCTTTCCATGGTGCCAATCACCAAAGTTCCCTTTTGAGAGAGGTGCAGCTCCATGTGGTGTGTTTTCTCATCTCTGCTGTGGTCTCCATGGCAGGGTTGGCATGCAGTGATCGGTTGTGAAATGTAGTCTGTATCCTATACGCCATTATAGAAAAGTGGGCAGGACAGGAGGTAGTGAAAGATAAGATTTTCTGGTGTTTTTCCATGCCCCATGATTCCCTATGGCAGTGATTTTCAACCTTTTTCATCTCACGGCACACTGACAAGGCACTAAAATGGTCAAGGCACACCACCAGGTTTTTGTCAATTGACAAGGCACATCATGCTGCCAGTGGGGGGCTCACATCTCTCATTGGCCCTATTAAAAAATGACCTTTCCCAGACATGCGAAAAAGCAAAGAAATATTGGAAAATGATACATAAAGTGTTGCAAGAGATATTGCATTCTGTATTACCATTCAAACCAGAAATATTCCTCCTAAATGTGACATCAGAAATTAAAGACCAACTAAGAAACACCTTATTGTACATATTGTTACAGCGGCAAGAATATTGTTTGCGCAAAAATGGAAATCTATAGATCTGCCAACTAAAGAAAATTTAATAGACAAAATTTATGAAGTAGCAGAAATGGAAGTCTTAACAGAAAGAATGAAAGAGAGAGATTTAGATAGAGTAAGAAAATATTGGAAGTTTTTTTATGATTGGTTAGATAAATTTAGTTAGATTGTTTCGTAAAAGTCAATTTTTTATTTTGATAAATATGCGAGCCTTTGTTTTGATGATTATTGTGTTTTTTTGTGCTATCTGGTCGCCCAGAAAGTAATGCACCACATTTTTTTCCTCAGCCTACAGTAATGGTATGAATGCGAAACTTATTAGATATACATTATTTGAATTTTCAGGAGCGCACACACAAATTTTTGGTTTCTTCAGACAGATAGTGTAGCTGCAGCAGTGTTTCGAAATGGTGTCTGTAAGTGATGTACGTTACAAGCAGCGTGTTGTCATTGAATTTCTCACTGTGGAGAAAGAAACTGTTGGGAACATTCACAAACGTTTGCGTACAGTTTATGGAGAATCTGCAGTCGACAGAAGTACGATTAGTCGCTGGGCACAGAGGGTGAGGCCATTAGAATGTGGTTCAGCAGAGCTCCAAGATTTGCAGCGTTCGGGGCGGCCATCCACGGCTGTCACACCTGACAAGACGCAGCTTGCTGATGTGCTCATTCATGAGGACCGACGCATAACGACTAGGCAGTTGGCGCTGAAGCTGTCAATCAGCAAAGAAAGTGTGGATGCAATCATCCGTGCTCTTGATTACTCAAAAGTGTGTGCACGATGGGTTCCGCGCTGTCTTACAGTGGACCACAAATCTCTCAGAAAAAACATTTCTTCTGAGTTGCTGAAACATTTTGAAGATGAGGGGGAAGCGTTCTTGTCCAGGATTGTGACAGGTGATGAAACCTGGGTTCACCATTTTGAGCCCAAAACAAAACGACAGTCGATGGAATGGCGTCATCCTCAATCTCCACAGAAGAAAAAATTCAAAGCAACTGCTTCTGCCGGTAAGGTCATGATCACTGTGTTTTGGGACTGTAAGGGCATCATACTCATTGATGTGATGCCAAGAGGCAGCACCATTAATTCTGAAGCTTATGTGAAGACATTAACCAAACTCAAGAAGCGCTTCCAGCAACTTCGGCGCCATAACAACCCAGGTGAATGTTTGATTCAACATGATAACGCTCGGCCTCACACAAGTTTGAGGACTTCGGAACACATCACTAAACAGGGTTGGACTGTGTTACCCCATCCACCCTACAGCCCTGACCTAGCTCCCTCAGACTTCCACTTGTTTGGGCCATTAAAGGATGCCATTCGCGGAAGACATTTTGAGGATGACGAAGAGGTGATTCGCACAGTGCAGAAATGGCTTCGTGACCAGAACAAGGAGTGGTAACGACAGGGCATACATGCCCTTGTGTCTCGCTGAGGAAGGCCATAGAACTGGATGGAGATTACGTGGAAAAATAGGGAGTGTAGAAGAAACATCATTCTTTCTTGTGTGTAAGTTTCATTGTGTTCAATAAATAGTTGAAGAAAAAAAATGTGGTGCATTACTTTCTGGGCGACCCTCATATGTTGGAATCTGGGGCCAAACCTTATGTGTAACCTGTGTTCTACCCACCCAAAGTTAAACCTATTTCCTTTCCTGTATCTGTAATAAAAAAATAAAATATATATTTTTTAAAATGACCTTTCCCCAAATTCCTGTGGCACACCTGTGGACCACTTGCGAAACACCAGTGTGCCACGACACAGTGGCTGAAAATGGCTGCCCTATGGGGTGGGTTCTTCCTACATAAGCTCTGTTGTTGGTGTAGTATTTTTCCAGAGTTGGGGGTTTGTCTGTTTCTGAGGGATGCTTGGGATGTCGCATATGTCAACCCCTCCTTGTCCCACCTACATCTCTCCCCCCAATCTTCTCATTTTGGTCTCTCCACCAGCAGAGTTACACCAACACCAGCACCACTACATCAGCATGGGGTATTCCAGTATTGTGCTGGTATTGGCAGGTGGGCTTCTACCCTGGCAGGGCTGCCAGTGTGCTGGCGTACGTGGAGATATGCTGGTATGTCTGGAATATAGAACTGGGCTGTCATTGAGGATTCCTTAGCCTTAACTTCATACCATATAAGGGAAACTTTAAATAGTAATATTCAGGAAATGTGTAGAATTCAAGTACAAATAAAACCAGAAAAGGAGGCAGAAAAGATGGAAATCAACTGGGAAATCAAGTTTATCCTCATTGTTCTTCTAGAATGTAAGCACTGTAATCTTAAAACATCACAACTTCAAATATAAAAATTAATTGCACCATCAGCACAGAACCAACACCTATTGGGCATAGTCCAGCAGGAAGTTCTGTCTAATCACATTTAGATTAAGGGGAACTGCATGGGATAACTTTTCAGTGGCTTATACCCACTTTCTGAATTTCCCTGATAACAGTTCCTTTCTCACAGTCGCATGGGCAGCCCAATCCCAACATGCCCTGGAGCAGGCAGGCCAATTGGCCTGTGCTGCATCCAGAGCAGGGCTGGACCGGGTTGCCTTTCATTCTCCTTACCCCGTGTGGCACGGCAGCTGCCCCTATGGGGCTACTCGGATCTTACACCCCAGTGTAAGGCTGGGCTGCTTGGGAGTGGGGGTTAGGATCCAGCCTAAGCACCGGATCCTGGTACTGCCCCCACCCCAGGCCTACCCACTGCCCTCCCTCCCCCGCCCCGAATGCCCCAATTCCGCCCTCCCCCCATGCTTCCTGAACCTCTGTGCCTGCCAAGGCAGGCCAGTGCATAGTCACCTGTTCGCCGGTGCAGCAAGGCCCAATTCAGCCTCCAGAGGCTGGCATACAGGCGTGTGCTGGCCTACATCCTCCCATGGTGGTGCAGAAATGCCCTACTTCTTGGAAGTGTCTTACTTGTGCCGGCCTAGGGTGCAGTTTGGACTGTGCAGTCAGTCTCCCAATTCCAGATGGGATCATTCAGGAATTTATTTGGGTCAAAATGTAGCCCTGTTTTCAATGCAAAAGCTCAACCTTGAAATTTGAGATACAATAAAGGAGTATGCCTCTGAGAATAGTCAGAGTGCTTTTCCCTCACAATTAAGTAAGATGAGTGACAATGTCCAGTGGCAATCATTACTCTCCCCACATCAATGATTAGAAGTTAAACACTGTGGCCTCTCTAGGAGGCAAGAGAAAAAACAGTGTTTCCAGTATAAACTTTATTTTGTGTTAACATTTCCAGAAAGTAGCCCTTAGCTTTATGATCTCATTTGTAAAAACTGATCTTAGATATAATGAGGTGTATGTACCAGGTGTGTCTCCAGTCACATGAACCATTTTACATGCTGCATGGCAACAACATATCTCTTACCAACAAGAATCACAGCTAGTTCCAGCATTCACACAAGCATATGCTCTGTGGGTCCATGTATTTTTCACTTTTAGCTAGGTTTGGAATGTTGCCTAATGCTAAACTACTGATGTTTTTCCCCAGCCTCCCCGCACCTTTCTAGAGGTGAAGTATCCCATTGTAGGAACAATTATGCATCAACCAATGGGTTGTGGCATACACTTCCATACAGTAGAGTTCTGCTTCCAAAAAGCTTATGCCACAGTAAATCCATTAGTCTTTATCAGGTTTGTCCAAACCCCGGCCCGGGGGCCATTTGCAGCCCTCGGGGACTCCCAATCCACCCCTCAGGGAGCCCCCAGTCTCCAGTGAGCCTCTGGCCCTCTGGAGACTTGCTAAAGGCTGTGGTGGCCTGACACAACTGCTCTCAGTGTGAGGGTAACTTTTTGACCTCTCACATGAGCTGTGTGATGAGAGCTCCCTACACTTCTTGCTGTTTCACATCTGTGATGCAACAGCGGCATCAAAGGAAAGACCAGTCTTGCTTTGTGCAAGGCCATTTATAGGCCTTGAGCTATTGCAAGACCTTCATTCATTCATATAAGTTCCATTTTTAATATATTCATATATGTAAAATTATTCAGATATGAAATGTAAATTAATTCTTTTTTTTTTCTGGCCCCCAGCACAGTGTCAGAGATGATGTGGCCCTTCTGCCAAAAAGTTTGGACACCCGTGGTCTTTATGATGCCACAACTTTTTGCTTTTGCTGAAACAGCAAATTTATGTGTTTCTTGCAACACAGCCCTCTGTGGGAAAATATGTTCTATTATAATGACTTTCACATCTTTTTAATTTGCAAAATGCTTTTACAACTTTTGGATTTCTTTCCTGGACTAAAGCATCATAGTGTTTCTCATAGAAGCTGCAGCCTCTGGCCACTAGGTGGCTCCAGAATCTGCTTGGTGCAGCTGCTGCCCAGTTGCTCTCCAAGCAAGTATCTACCATTATGTCAGTTCAACTCCATTTGCATCCCAAGGTGAAGTGCAGACACTGCTGCAACCCCACTCTGCTGCTCCCAATCTAGTGCCTTTCACCTCAGCGCCCCTCACCACTACTGCCACATAGATGCTAAACACTTACTATGCAGTCCTCCAAGAATATGATCTGGGTGAGCATAGGGGAGGTTCCAATTTGGTACCCAAACTACTGGCAGGAGAACAATGTATCCTACTTTGACGGAAGATGCTTCAAGGGCAGCAGCAGACCTCCTCTTTAATAATACCTGGCATTTATATAGTGCTTTCAAGCATTCAAAATGTTTCCATACATTATCTCAGTAATCCTTCTCTCTGAAAGGCAGGTCAGTACTGCTATTCTCATATTGCAGATGGTGGGCCAAGACAGAGAGAGAGAGTGGCTTCTTTCAGCCACTCAAAAAGTTCCTGGCAGAGGTGAGATTTGAACCAGGAATTTCTTGATTCATAACTCAGTCTAAGCCACTACACTACACTGCCTCCAACCCAACCACATGAGCCCAGTAAGTCCTCCTTGGGTCCTACCAAAGCCACAGTGTCAACACCCCACATCTATCACATCATCCACCTTATCTTGCTATATACCTCTGAGAGATCATTGCAACTCTTCCACATAGTACTCTACAGCAGTGTTTTTAAATCTGTATGTTGGGACCCACTAGGTGGGTTGCAAGCTAATTTCAGGTGGGTCCCAATTCATTTCAATATTTTATTTGTAATATATTAGACTTGATGTTACCATGGTATGTGACTGCATCTGGGGAAATGTTACAGCTCTGTTCTGTTAAGAGGCTGCTATGTATATGCTTTTAACAACAATAGTAAATGGGACTTACCCCTGGGTAAGTGTGGGTAGGATTGCAGCCTAGGATTGTTAAAAATTTTCCTGCTTTATGATGTCACTTCCAGCCATGAGATCACTTCTGATGGGTCCTGACAGGTTTTCTTTCTTAAAAAGTGGGTCACAGAGCTAAATATCTGAGAACCATTGCTCTACATCAGAGGTGTCCAAAGTTTTTGGCAGGAGGGCCACATCATCTCTCTGACACTGTGTCGGGGGCTGGGGAAAAAAGAATTAATTTACATTTAAAATTTGAAGAAATTTACATAAGTTTACATAAATGAATATATTAAAGATGAACTTATATGAATGCATGATGATCTTGCAATAGCTCAAGGCCTATAAAAGGCCTTACACAAAGCAAGGCCGGCCTTTCATTTGCTTCTGCTACTGCATCACAGACGTGAAACAGCAAGCAGTGGAGGAAGCCCTCATCCCACAGCTTACGCAAGAGGTCAAACAGTCACCCTTACGCTGAGAGTAGTTGCGTCAGGCCAGTGTGGGCTCCAGCAAGTCTCTGGAGGGCCAGAGGCTCATTGGAGACTGGGGGCTCCCTGAGGGCCGCATTGAGAGGCCTCGAGGGCTGCATGTGGCCCCAGGGCCGGGGTTTGGGCACCCCTGCTCTACATTATCTGCTCTATCAAGACCTGTCAAGTTTTGCATCTGGCTGTCCAGCTATAACATCTAGTAAAACTATTCTGTGGTAGAATAGTAAACATTTCCCTATTTGTGTGTGTGTGTGGGGGGGGGGTCACTGCCACAAATGCATAAGTAGTAGAGCAGGGGTGTCCAAAGTTTTTGGCAGGAGGGCCACATCATCTCTCTGACACTGTGTCTGACACTCTGGAGAGGACACTGATACTGTCTGACACTGTGTTGAGGGTTGCAAGTGGCCCCAGGGCCGGGGTTTGGGCACCCCTGTAGTAGAGGAATGTTTGTATTCAGGATCCAACCTCTTATCCAAGGGTTTTCACAGGAATGAATATGCCAAATTATTCAACCGTCTTCACCAGCTGGAATAACAAATGCTTAATGAAATATGAAAATCTTAATTATTAAACGCATGGGCGAAGAATGACATTATCCCATTGCTGAATTTGAAATGTATTACACTGTATTTGAAAAGTATTGCAAATTCAGCAATGGGATAATGTCATTCTTCGCCCATACAGATTCCCCCCATGCCCAAGTTCCAGGCATTAGAACTCGGGACCAACATTTATTTTATTTTTAGCATGTTTACAAATAATACTAATAATATTACTTTTTGTCCTATGGCCCCAAATCAGCCAATGTAAATAACAATACTATAAGAACAATCAAGCAATAAAATAAACAGAAAAATTCATCATTGCATAATCAAATACATATTTATACATAGCTTGTTTTAAAGTTTGTCATCATTCCCAAGCTCTCTGTATAGGGTGGAGCAGAAACCTTCTCAAATGAATCAGTTCCTATACTGACCACTAAAATGTCAATTGACATGCAAATGCTAACTAATTTAATAAGAAAGAACATAGCAGCATTATATTAATAGTAATGGCAGTAGCATGAGCTGAAATCAAATATTTCAGTTACATAAATCTCAGTGGAAATTAGGTTTCACAGTGATCTGTAGAAGCTATTTCATATAACTTCAAATCTGAAATTAATTGACTAGGGGGATCAGGGTACATAAAAATGTTCACTTGACACAAACACTTCTCCTCCTTCCCCCCAAAACTATTGTACATAATGTGCAGGTCAGTGAAGATAGGCACAGAAAGTTAGTGGGAGGATTTCCGACATATTTCTCCCTCCCTCAAAGAGTTACATTTGATTCTACTTCTGTGATTACTACTCTACTTTTGATTGTCTACACATTGCTATTACTTCCCTTTGTTGCAATCAATAAACTTTATGTCGAACATATTTATCTCAGACATGTATTCTTGACAGCATATGCATGGGGAGTTCCAAAAATAAAACTTCTTATGCAAACATTTGATGGCCGATGGCTAATTAACTACTTGATCAGAAACTGAAGGAAACTGTTTAGTAGTGTGAATGTAGCCAGTGAAAGAGAGTTTTTGCTGCTGGTTGGCAAACAAGAGCCTTTGCAGGCTCCAAGGGGGTAAATATTGCTTTTGGGGTACAAATACTGTTTTAAAGGCACAGGTATTACAAAATCTCCGTAAGTGCCTCTTATGAAGATTCAGGCAGCTGCACTGCCATTTCTTACACACTGGTGCACCACTGCACCAGCCATCTCCACTCCCATCAGAGTTGGGACAGGTGGGGAAGGGCCATACAGACACCATGGCAGTGGGATAACTACTCACTGCTATTCTGTGACATACCACTAGTGACAGGGCCAGATTTATGCATTAGTTTACTTTACTGCAGCTTAGGGCCTCACATAAGGGGCTTCTAAATTTAAAAAAAAATCAAAAAAATTTCAAGATTTAGATAAATGTATACAAAACAGAAAGCCTTAAAATTTCTTTGTTCTTTGTACTTTTAGAACAGCAAATTTTCTTTGGTAAAATTATGGGATAGGACCTCTGAGGCTTGATGTAGTTTATGATCCCAGCATAGCTTAATTCAGATCTGCTTAGTGGTACCAGAACCACTAGCTGAAAAGCAATGGGGCAGTCATCCTATGGGACACTGAAAATTGCTTCTGGAACTTCCTGCCCCTTGAAAAATGGGAAGCATGAAAAAAATACTTTCGGTTTTCCAAACCTGATTCAGGTCTCAGAAGATACCCTTGTGTCTTCTGCTTTAGAAGGCAGGCTTTTGCATTCCAAGCATAGAGCTATGCTGGAATGCCGGAACTGGCCTGTAGGAACTCTCTTAGTATACATCAGCCCAAGGGGATAATTTTTTGTGTGTGAATGAACACTAATGCAATTTAAGTAACCTTGTTATTTCCTGTGTAGTTTTAAGACAAGGTGATCCTGTAACAACTTGTCAGTTATAACTGTGCATTGCAGTGATGTGCAACCTAGGCCATTAAGTGGACAATGAGTGGCCCTCCTTTATCTCAGTGGGCCACAATATTGAAATCAGACACATGCACTACCACGACACCATGAAAACCAAGGAGGAATCTGGCAGCACTGTGCATGAGCAGCAGTAAGCCAAGTGTCTCACAGGTCACACACAGAACCTTGATGGGTGTCTTGTTGGCATCATTCAGTCTCGGAAGACTGTGGTATCACGCTCTGAATGGTGGTTCTGGAACAGTGTCCTCTCCAGTGCGCGAAGCCTGGGTAAAGTAGATATGGAGGATAGACTGTTACCCATGCAGCAAATCCCCCCTCTCCACATCACTGAAATGGTCCAATGGAAAGGCAGAAGCCAATACGGTTGGTTCCAGCGGCGTCGCAGGAGTTGCCAGAACGTGACTGTGTTCAGCCATGAACTGCCTCAGGGACTCCGGCTCCGGATTTTGCCTCGAGGTTGACTCCTGAAGCCTTTTCCATAACTGGATGTAGCCACAAGGCAGTGGAGGTTTGGGATCAGTTTTCCTTCTCTCAGATGAGCTGCCTTTCCAGGCTAGCGAGTGTATGTGATGGGTATATGTGGCCCAAAAGTTTCCTACCACTTGTGTACGACTTACCTACTTGTTGTCTTCTTGGCCCCAGAATATAACAGTAGATAAAAGCTACATAGCTATAGGACCAATTTCTGCTAGGCAAAAGAATGTGCCCTTTTGGTTGTGCTTGTTGAACAGCCTAGTATGCTGCAGAATCACAGAATCCTAGGCCAGCTGACACTGTTTCTGCAAAGGATAATAGCCGTCCCCATTTTGTGCCCTTCTTGTAATAATTGCCAACAATCAAATACAAAATCAATAATTTTACAAGATAAAATGCCAGGCCTAACAAATCAGAATTGGGGTTCAGGGATGTAAAACAGGCCCTTGTCTCTCTCTGAGACTGAAACTGTTTGCATATATGATAGCCATTCTCTGAAATTGAAACCTCTATTCCCTCCCCCCTTTAAAAACAGTCCAGTCTATATTTAGACTTGTGTCACTTGAAAGCTTACATCCTGCATTTTAAATACTAGTTGGTCCAAGTTATAGTCTCACTTCATTTGCTCTGTGAACCTTGTCGCACCCCGGCTTCACCCGTCCCATATGCATTTTGCTATTTCCCCCTTCACTCAACCCAAAAAAGACACTGGAGATTACTACAGAGGTAAATGTCCTGCATTAAGCTGTACCGCAGTCCCTCTGCATTCAGGATTTCCCTGGCCAATCTCCCACCTCCCTTTTCTCCTTATCATCTGCTGGGGAAAGCTGAAATATTAAAAGTGGCAAAGAGCAGACTTCTTGGTCTGGGGTGAGTGACTTCTCTCTCTCTCTCTCTCTCTCTCCTCCTTTTTCCAACACTGCTAATTGAGCTAGCCCTTCCTTAGTTAAGAATTCTCTCCTCCCTCTTCCAGCCTGCAAAATAAAACATGCCTTGCTTTGTAACAGGAATTTCCTGTTGCCAGAAACCGTACACACACACACACACACACACACACACACAGAGGGCTTAGATACTGCTCCTACACGTGCAGCATCTCCGCCTCCTGGCCTGGCACATGTCACTGCAGTAGAGCTCTCTAGTGAAGAAGTTGTTGTGGCTATAAATGGAACACGCCTCACATGGCCTACACATGTGATTAAGAGGCGAGGCTTTTTAAACAAACAGCCCTTCTCAGATGGATACTGCTTTTGAAAACACAAGGAACCAGAAAAGAGCAACTCACATGGAATGGCTAGCAAAAGGCAGGCTTCCAGCTGGCTGGAGGCAACACCCTGGGAAGGCACATGGCAGCTGGCTTTGCCAGCCAGTGTGGCCCCCGTTTGCCTTTGCCCTGATCCAGTAAGTAGGCCTTTGAAAAGAAAACAAGAATAGCCACATGACACTACTTAAACACAAAAACCAAACAAAACATGATCTAAACAACTATCTGGGCTTAATAGTTCTCATTCTGGCTGGTTTTGTAGATTTCATGTAAACATCCCCAAAATATGACACGTCACATGCCCCACCTGAAATGTCCCTATCTGCTCTGGTGTCTTGGATTACCACCCCCAGCTCCGTTTTGTTTAAAATGAACCCAAGAGGCGACCAAGAAGTAACTTAGTAGAAATGTTTGTCTTCTTATTTGTCTTCATTTGTAATATATGCAGTAATGTTATATAACCTCTGGATTATTTATGGACTAGGGAGATGCCATGAATAGTAGTTAGTAGTAGTTGGCAACCTTCAGTCTCGAAAGACTATGGTATCGTGCTCTGAAAGGTGGTTCTGGAACAGCGTCTAGTGTGGCTGAAAAGGCCGATTCGGGAGTGACAATCCCTTCCACAATGGGAGCAAGTGCAGTCTGTCCCTGGTCTGTCTCCCTGGCTATGGGCCTTCCTTCTTTGCCTCTTAGCCTCAGACTGTTGGCCAAGTGTCTCTTCAAACTGGGAAAGGCCATGTTGCACAGCCTGCCTCCAAGCGGGCCGCTCAGAGGCCAGGGTTTTCCACTTGTTGAGGTCCACTCCTAAGGCCTTCAGATCCCTCTTGCAGATGTCCTTGTATCGCAGCTGTGGTCTACCTGTAGGGCGCTTTCCTTGCACGAGTTCTCCATAGAGGAGATCCTTTGGGATCTGGCCATCATCCATTCTCACGACATGACTGAGCCAACGCAGGCGTCTCTGTTTCAGTAGTGCATACATGCTAGGGATTCCACCACGTTCCAGGAATGTGTTGTTTGGAACTTTGTCCTGCCAGGTGATGCCGAGAATACGTCGGAGGCAGCGCATGTGGAAAGCATTCAGTTTCCTCTCCTGTTGTGAGTGAAGAGTCCATGACTCGCTGCAGTACAGAAGTGTACTCAGGACGCAAGCTCTGTAGACCTGGATCTTGGTATGTTCCGTCAGCTTCTTGTTGGACCAGACTCTCTTTGTGAGTCTGGAAAACGTGGTAGCTGCTTTACCAATGCGTTTGTTTAACTCGGTATCGAGAGAAAGAGTGTCGGAGATCGTTGAGCCAAGGTACACAAAGTCATGGACAACCTCCAGTTCATGTGCAGAGATTGTAATGGAGGGAGGTGAGTCCACATCCTGAACCATGACCTGTGTTTTCTTCAGGCTGATTGTCAGTCCAAAATCTTGGCAGGCCTTGCTAAAACGATCCATGAGCTGTTGGAGATCTTTGGCAGAGTGGGTAGTGATAGCTGCATCGTCGGCAAAGAGGAAGTCATGCAGACATTTCAGCTGGACTTTGGACTTTGCTGTCAGTCTGGAGAGGTTGAAGAGCTTTCCATCTGATCTGGTCTGGAGATAGATGCCTTCTGTTGTAGTTCCAAAGGCCTGCTTCAGCATGACAGCGAAGAAGATCCCAAACAAGGTTGGTGCAAGAACACAGCCCTGCTTCACGCCGCTTCGGATGTCAAAGGGGTCTGATGTGGAGCCATCAAAGACAACAGTGCCCTTCATGTCCTTGTGGAAGGATCTGATGATGCTGAGGAGCCTGGGTGGACATCCAATCTTGGGGAGAATCTTGAAGAGGCCATCCCTGCTGACCAGGTCGAAAGCCTTCGTGAGATCTATGAAGGCTATAAAGAGTGGCTGTCGTTGTTCCCTGCATTTCTCCTGCAGTTGTCTAAGGGAGAATACCATATCAGTGGTGGACCTGTTGGCTCGAAATCCGCACTGTGATTCTGGATAAACGCTCTGCAATTACCTGGAGCCTCTTTAGTGCAACTCGGGCAAACAACTTTCCTACAACGCTAAGGAGAGAGATGCCACGGTACTTGTTGCAGTCACCCCTGTCGCCTTTGTTCTTGTACAGCGTGATGATGTTTGCATCCCTCATGTCTTGAGGTACTCCACCTTCTCTCCAGCAGAGACAAAGGATTTCATGCAGCTCAGTGACGATGATCTCTTTGCAGCACTTTAGGACTTCAGCAGGGATGCTGTCTTTTCCAGGTGCCTTGCCAAAGGCAAGGGAGTCCAGGGCCATGTGAAGTTCTTCTAGGGTTGGTTCACTGTCAAGCTCCTCCAGCACAGGCAGGCACTCAATGTTGTTCAGCGCTTCTTCGGTGACTACATTTTCTCTAGAATATAGCTCAGAGTAGTGCTGCACCCAGCGTTCCATCTGCTGCGCCCGATCCTGGATGACCTCGCCTGTGGCAGACTTCAGAGGGGCAATTTTCTTCTGTGTTGGACCTAGGGCCTGCTTGATACCGTCATACATCCCCTTGATGTTGCCCGTGTCAGCTGCTATCTGTATCTCGGAACAGAGCTGGAGTCAGTAGTCGTTAGCACATCTCCGGGCAGTCTGCTGGACTTTGCTGCGAGCAGTTCGGAGGACCTGCAGGTTGCGCTCACTGGGACAGGCCTTGTATGCTGCTTGAGCTCTCCTCTTTTCCTCAATGACTGGTGTCAACTCCTCAGAGTGGGCTTCAAACCAGTCTGCCGTCTTGTTGGTCTTCTTGCCAAATATGGACAAGGCGTTGTTGTAAACGGCATTCTTGAAATGTTCCCATCTGTTGGATGCGTTTGCATCGACCAGGCCTGGAAGAGATTCCTCAAGCGCTCGTGCAAATTCCTCCACTTTTCTCTGATCCCGGGTCTTGCTCGTATCAATGCGAGGTCTTCCTTCCTTTTTTGTGTGGTACAGTCGCTTTGTTTGCAGTTTCACTCTGCTGCACACCAGCGAGTGGTCGGTGTCGCAGGCAGCACCCTGATAGCTGCGTGTGATCTTGATGCTGGGAAGGCTGGAGCGTCTGGTGAGAATCAGGTCGAGCTAGTGCCAGTGCTTTGATCTTGGGTGTCTCCAAGAGACTCTATGTTGGGGCTTCGTGTTGAAGAACGTGTTGCTGACACAGAGACCATGATGACAGCAAAACTCTAGCAGGCGTTGGCCATTTTTGTTCATCTTCCCAGTGCCGAACTGACCTAAGCAAGTGGGCCACGAACTGTTATCAGCACCAACTCTAGCATTGAAGTCACCGAGGATGAACAATGGCTCTTTTACGGGGATCTTCTTGATAGTGGTGACCAGGTCATCATAAAATTTGTCTTTGTCTTCTGCTGGAGACGACAGAGTCGGTGCATAGAGAGTGACAGGTCCTGCTGATGACTGGAGCTGCAGGGACAAAATTCTTTCACTTCCCACAGTAGGTGGGATGATGGATTTCAGCAGGGTATTTCTGACCGCAAAGCCAACACCATGTTCCCTGGTTTCGTTTGGTGGTTTTCCCTGCCAGAAAAATGAGAAATTTTGCTCCTTGACAGATCCGGAATCTGGCAGCCTAGTCCCTTGAAGGGCGACGATGTCCATCTGCAGTCTGCTCAGCTCCATGTCGATGACAGCTGTTTTGCGTGCATCGTCTATTGCTTGCAGGTCATCAGAGAAGCCAGGTGTCATTGTCCTTACGTTCCAGGTGCCCAGCTTTAGGGCAGGAGTTTTCTGTTTTCTATTGCATGGTGCAGAGTTGTCGATCCACTTGTCGGTTTTCACCCTAAACCCCACGCACCCCGTGAGGTTAACGGACCGTGGCGAGGCAACACCTTACTGGCTGGGGACTGCCCAGCTTAAGGCGGGCGGTAGCTGCCCAATGAGATGCAATGATCTCTCCCACCGTTGGAAGCAGCCCCTGGTGTCATGCCCTACGCCAATCGAGCGAAGACTTATAACCGGTAACTGCTGCTTCCCGTGTTGTGCTGACGCCGTATGGCGAAGTTGGAGTGTCCTCTCCAGTGCGCGAAGCCTGGGTAAAGAAGGTATGGAGGATAGGCTGTTACCCATGCAGCAAATCCCCCCTCTCCACGTCGCTGGAATGATCCAATGGAAAGGCAGAAACCAATACGGTATTGGTTGGTTCCAGCGGCATCGCAGGAGTTGCCAGAACGTGACTGTGTGCAGCCACGAACTGCCCGAGGGACTCCGGCTCCGGATTTTGCCTCGAGGTTGACTCCTGAAGCCTTTTCCACAACTGGATGTAGCCACAAGGCAGTGGAGGTTTGGGATCAGAGTTTTCCTTCTCTTAGATGTCTCCCTATTCAACTTCCTGATAGCCACAAACCCCTCTCATGCCCCTCCCCCCTGCATCCCATTTGTCTCACCTCTGCTCCCTATTCAACTTCCTGATAAGTTTTCCATATTCATGAAAAGAATATGCATGAAAATGTGTCCATTGGATGTAGCTGAATGGGTAAATGCCAGACCCAACTTCCCTGTTACTAGCTGGCCTTACCCCACCTTTCTTCTTTTGCAAGTCTTGCTTCTACCCTCTCTCCTTCCCTTGGTCTTCTGCATCTGCTCACAGGATTCATCTACCCCTTTCCTCTTTTCCTAAGCCCACAATCCGATTTTAAACCTACCATTGGTGCTTGTATTCAGTATACAGTACTTCCTTTCTTTGGTTACCTGCTTTACTTAATGTTGCCATCTTACTTTCTTGGCAGAATAGATTTCCATTCCACATATTTTTAAAAATAAGAACATAAGAACAGCCCCACTGGATCAGGCCATAGGCCCATCTAGTCCAGCTTCCTGTATCTCACAGCGGCCCACAAATGGTGCTTGTAAATTCCTTTCTTAAGTGTTACAGGACAAGCGGCTCCCTCTGAGCTATGGAACTGGCCTTCGTCTCCCACCTGATGCAAGATGCTGAAAGTAAAGTTCAGGTCATTTGGCTGCCAGTGGTATTTTGGTGTTAATCCAGTTCCATTACCACTAGAAAACCAGCATTAATTCATAAGATCATAAGAACAGCCCCACTGGATCAGGCCATAGGTCCATCTAGTCCAGCTTCCTGTATCTCACAGCGGCCCACCAAATGCCCCAAGGAGCACACCAGATAACAAGAGACCTCATCCTGGTGCCCTCCCTTGCATCTGGCCTTCTGACATAGCCCATTTCTAAAATCAGGAGGTTGCGCATACACATCATGGCTTGTACCCTGTAATGGATTTTTCCTCCAGAAACTTGTCCAGTCCCCTTTTAAAGGCATCCAGGCCAGATGCCATCATCACATCCTGTGGCAAGGAGTTCCACAGACCAACCACATGCTGAGTAAAGAAATATTTTCTTTTGTCTGTTCTAACTCTCCCAACACTCAATTTCAGTGGATGTCCCCTGGTTCTGGTGTTATGTGAGAGTGTAAAGAGCATCTCACTATCCACTCTGTCCATCCCCTGCATAATTTTGTATGTCTCAATCATGTCCCCCCTCAGGCATCTCTTTTCTAGGCTGAAGAGGCCCAAACACCGTAGCCTTTCCTCATAAGGAAGGTGCCCCAGCCCCGTAATCATCTTAGTCGCTCTCTTTTGCACCTTTTCCATTTCCACTATGTCTTTTTTGAGATGCAGCAACCAGAACTGGACACAATACTCCAGGTGTGGCCTTACCATCAATTTGTACAATGGCATTATAATATTAGCCGTTTTGTTCTCAATACCTTTCCTAATGATCCCAAGTATAGAATTGGCCTTCTTAACTGCCGCCGCACATTGGGTCGACACTTTCATCGACTTGTCCACCACCACCCCAAGATCTCTCTCCTGATCTGTCACAGACAGCTCAGAACCCATCAGCCTATATCTAAAGTTTTGATTTTTTGCCCCAATGTGCATGACTTTACACTTACTGACATTGAAGCACATCTGCCATTTTGTTGCCCATTCTGCCAGTCTGGAGAGATCCTTCTGGAGCTCCTCACAATCACTTCTGGTCTTCACCACTTGGAAAAGTTTGGTGTCATCTGCAAACTTTGCAACCTCACTGCTCACCCCTGTCTCCAGGTCATTTATGAAGAGGTTGAAAAGCACTGGTCCCAGGACAGATCCCTGTGGCACACCACTTTTCACCTCTCTCCATTGTGAAAATTGCCCATTGACACCCAATCTCTGCTTCCTGGCCTCCAACCAGTTCTCAATCCATGAGAGGACCTGTCCTCTAATTCCCTGACTGTGGAGTTTTTTCAGTAGCCTTTGGTGAGGGACCGTGTCGAACGCCTTCTGAAAGTCCAGATATATAATGTCATCATGTTGGATTGCAGAATAGTTGGTCTGGTTTGAACTACCTGTACTGAATTTCTTTCCAATAATACATGTGTAGTTAGCTCAGTGCCTTTATCAAAGACAGATTCTTCTGATTCCTTGCATGGGATAGAATTGGTCATATCATGTGGCAGTCATAGACTTTTGTTGGCATTAAGGGCAGGAGAATGAAGGACAGACAGCCCTACACATGAAGCACCATTTCCCAGGAAGGACTCCTGCAGAAGCCCCACTGAAACAAACAGGGGCTGTGTAACAGGGGCAGGAGGTCTGGTCTAGAGGGTTGAGCCTCCATTTGCCTGAAGATAACATCTGAAGGTCGCCAGTTCGAGGCCACCAGCACCATGCAACCTTGAAGCAGCTGACAAGCTGAGCCCAGTTATTCCATCTGCTCTGAGCGTGGGAAGATGGAGGCCAGAATGTTGTGACCAGATCAGAAAGAAACATCTGATTGTTGTGGTTTCTTGAAAGATAGAACCTTCTTTCAAATTGTAAAAATCCCTATGGGGATTTAAATTGGCTGCCTATGTAAACTGCCTTGAATAAAGTCCAAGGAGAAATCTGAGGACCAAGAAAGGCGGTATAGAAATACCTGTATTATTATTATTATTATTATTATTATTATTATTATTATTATTATTAAACAGCAGTATTAGGGTTTCCACACCAAAATGTCTTATGGGATAACCATTTCCTTGTGTAGATAAAAATTTCCAGCATGAGATGTGGGAAGACAGAAACTGGTCCAAGAAAAAAGTGTTGGAAGCATGGAAGCACCTTGGAAGCATGACCAAAGCAAATCAACAATACCTATTATTTATATATCATTTTTCAAATGTGCAGAACATTCTAGTACATGAACACAGTAACACTTACTATTGACAACAACCCTGTAAAGTAGGCCAGTTTATTATATTGCAGATGGCAGGAAAGGAGATTGAGAGATTAGCAATTTGCCTATGGGCCCAATCCTATCCAATTTTTGAGCACCGGTGCAGTTGCAATGCAGCCCTGAGATAAGGGAACAAATGTTCCCTTGAGGAGGCCTCTCTGACTGCCTCCCCACCAAAGGATGCAACGTTGCCGCATTGGCATGGCTGTACCGGCACTGGAAAATTGGATAGGATTGGGCCCAAAGTCAGCTAGTGAATTTGTTGCTGAAGTAGGATTTGAAACAGACTCCCCAACTCACAAGTCACTTTGTTTGGTCTACACCTAGCAGTCTCCACTGAGAAGGAAAATATGTAAAAGAACAAATGTTGTTTACATCTAGTCTCCTGGGTTGTTAATATAAAAATTCCTCCCCAGCCAGGTACAATCCAACACCTTGTAGATAAGGGATCCCTGTAATTAAAGTGTGGGTGACATCAACTATCCCATGATCACTAGTATCAACCATAATTTAATTACCAGTGGGCAACAGCTCACCAGCCACATATATAGATGCCAACTGAGCAGAAAAAGCCTGGCTTGATACTGTGCACTTAAGGGTAGTTTGGTGTGCAGAAATGAGCAAGAGAAACTTTGCATGGCATGAAGATAAACATTATCACCTAACACCAGTATATCAAGCTGCTATTTATTACATGCAGAACTTCAGGGGCTGGTTGAAAAGTTGGCACTGCCAACCAGCATCCTAGAGACAGTTAACAAAAACACACAAGTAAATCATCTAGGATGGAATTGTGCATCCCTATTCCAGAGCTAATTGCATCTCAGTGATTACACAGTTGCTAAACAAGTTCCTTCAAGCCAGCATGCCTGTGGGCAAGGAAACCACAGTTAACTGTGCCTGTTTATTTCCCTACATGTGTAAGATACCTTTATTGCCCAAGTGAGAGCAGTGGGCTTTAGCGTGAATTGGTCTGGGGCACACAGCCAAAGTGTCCCCATGCAGCTAACTACATGTACAGGAGATGAGATGGCCTAGATTTTTGCATAAATTTCCTTGGGGAAATTTTAAAAAGAAGACAACCACCACCAACTTTGCTGTTAAATAGTTGGAATGTTGAATTGTGCCAAGTCAGGCGGATACTGGGTTAGGAGGAACAGCTAGCAAATTCCAAGCCAACCTACAAAGCTCACCTTTTTCAAAAACTTCTGCAGTGGGTCCATGCCAAAAAAAGAAAAAAAAAATCCAGGCAAAGGGGGGGGGGAGCCCAGACACCTTGAGGAGGGTATTTTGTATTCTGCAGCTGCTCTGTGCCTATGTGTGTCTGCATTTGCAAGCCAATCCAATCAGACTGCACCAAAAAGCGGAGGAGGTGAGTGGGGAGGGGGAGAGAACAGATCCCTTGGCTTGCTCTGGAAAGAAGGGTCATAAATCTCTCTGCAGGGAAAACTGCACTGCTGTGCATACACTTTTTTGCAAGGGAACACAGCCTTGTTGTTTTATTTAAAGGGTTTGCCCTACATTTCAGACTACTCCAGTTTCACAAACAACTAAAATACCACACCCCAGATAGATCCAGCTTCCAACCCAAGGCTTTGTAGCACACACATACCCCTCCTTGGCCCCAAAGCCCCTCATAGAAGAGCCACAGCCCATCATCACAGATCCCTCTTCCTGTTCAATGCAACAACAAGTTCTATGGAGCTTCCCAGAGCAACCAATATTATCCAGAACCCTAGGACACTTCCATTTCCACAGTGCCCCCCAAAGCAGCACCCACTTCTGAAAACACATCACTGCAACTCAACAGCATATAAGCAAATTTGAAATATCTTTCTCCACTGCAGCATCCTAAAATAGGTAACCCAGTTTCAGATCTCCTCCCCCACATCCGTGAGAGGCAATGTGATATAGCGGTAAGAGTTTTGGACTTTGGCCCTGGAAACTCAAATCTGTCCTGAAGCTTGGTTGGTGTGTGTTGGTTGGTGTGGTGTCTCACATGGCTGTGTTGAGAATATAGTGGGGTATCTATCTGTATGCTATTTGAGCTAATGCTGGGCAGATGGGATACAAATGTGATTAGAAACAATAAAAAGAAAGGTGTTCCCCTTTTTCACAGTGTCCCTACTGAGAACAAGCACAGACATTGGAACACTGACCCCAATTCAATAGGCAGGGGAAGAGAGCACTTGCCTCCATATTGTACAGAAGATCCCTCCCAACTACTACTACTAGACAGGAGGTACTGTCACAGATTCTATAGACATGTGAGCCCACAAAAATCCCCCCTCCTTTATGTTATTTCTGGTTCTCCATGTGAGAGTTTCCTGGCTCAGGCATTACAGGAAGCAAAGCGTAGGGAAAGTGCATCATGCTGCAAACCAACGTGCAGCAGGGAACTATGCAAAACTCAGTGGGGAAAGTTAAGCAAGCGCTCAAATCTCTCCCACTGAACTCAATGAGGCATCAAAGTGGTTTACTTTGGCCGGATCCTTACCTAATTAACGCTTGTCACTGTGACTTGAATCTGGACTGAAACCACACCAGCAGGCAGATTAGAGCTTGCACAACTGACCTGCCTTCAGAGACAAATCCCCGCACACAGAGAAGTAGTATGTCAGGGAAAATAGTTCAAGCCTAGCCTTCTTCCCTTAAGTGCTAATTTTCTGTGTGTGTAGAGCATGTTTCCCAGTGTTTCTCAAAATATTGGGCAAGACCCACTAGCTGGGTCGTGAACCAATTTTAGGTGGCTCTCCATTCACTTCATTGTGAATTTCGTTTTTAATACAGAGACTTGATGGTACCATGGGACTTACTCCTGGGCAAGTGTGGGTAGGATTTTAGCCTTTGGAATGTTCAGGGATTTTTTTTTAAAACAGATCAGCAACTGTTTGGGAGGGTTAGGGATGTTCTTTCAAAAAAAATTTTTAAACTTATACTCATTGTAAACTTTTAATTTACTTATTTAATTACAGGCCTGTGTCACTTAACAACCTTCCACTTAATGATGGACCTCCAATAGGACAGTGGTCAAAGCACAACAAACAGGCTCTTAATGAATCCTTCAGGACTCTCATAGCCTGCAGCAGAGTGTCTGTTTACACAACAAAGAGGAAGGCAATCTATCTCTCAGTATCTCCAGTATCTCTATCCATTTCCCCTGCAGCCAGCTAGTGTCTGGCAGGGAGTATCTGTCTACACAACAAAGACAAGAGACTGGACTGTAGGTTCGCTTAACGACCTGATCACATAACGTGGATTGGCAAACATAAATGACTTGCACCTGGGATTTTGTCACATTGCAGGGTGTTACAAATTTTCCTGCATGATGATGTCACTACTGGCCATGACATCACTTCCACTGGGTTCTGACACGTAGTTGCAAAAGTGGGTCCCAATCCTGAAAGGTTGCCACCCTATAGGGCAGCAACCAGTTCTGACTGCCCAGCCTAGAGTGGTCCCGAGGAGGAAGTGGGTGAGCGCTGTTGTCAATGAAGCTGAAGCGGGTTCCTAATTCCTAGCTGGCCACACAGAGCAAGCAGCCTAACCCCAGTTGAGCACCTCAGTGAGAACTAGCTGGGAGGGGACAAAGCAAGGCACAGGCAGGCGGTGTGCAGGTGTCCCCAAGGGCCGCAGGGGAGAGGGCATTGCAAGGCGCAGCGCTCCAGCTGCCCCCCCCCCCGGCGCCTTGTGCCACTTCCCTGCTGCCAGGTCAGGCTGGCTGCCCCCGTGCCGCTGCTGCTGCCCTTGCCCTGATTTCCTCCTCCCCTCCCCGCCCCTGCACAGGCCGGGGCGAGCGTGGACTTCTGCCGCTGGCTGCTCTCCCGCGCGCCTCCTTGTTTATGTAAGCGGCCGGGAGCTGGAGAGGAAGAGAGCGAGAGAGGAGCGGCTCTTGCACGCGGCCAGGCCGGCTCCGTCCTCAACAGTCCCCGTTGCTGCGGTGGCAGCCGAGCCCGCCAGTGGGACGGGCTTGGCTTGCTCACGAGGGGCGGCCATGAGCCGGCTCCGCTTCCTCTCTGCGCCACCCCCGCCTGCCAATGTGTGTGCCTTGACCCAGCCCTGGGAAAGAGGAGGAGGAGGGAGCTGGGCTTTCCCCCTCCCTTTCGCTTGCCCTGCCTCTTGCCATTGCAGCCGCTTCTGGGGGATTCTCTGGCTGCCAGTGCACAGCCCTCCAAAGAGAGGGCTGCATTGCAACCCCCTCTTTGCAAGCCATTGCACCCCACCCTTTGCAAGCCATTGCATCCCACCTTGCAAGCCATTGCACCCCACCCTTTGCAAGCCATTGCACCCCCCCTTGCAAGCCATTGCACCCCACCCCTTTGCAAGCCATTGCATCCCCCCTTCCAAACCATTGTAACCCACCCCTTTGCAAGCCATTGCAACCCCCCTTTGCAAGCCATTGCATCCCCCCTTTTCCCATTTCACCACCACCACTTGCAACAAAACAGAGCAGCCCTGGATCTTTTCTTGGCTACCAGGGCAACTGTTACCCTGCACATGCCTGATCTCGTCTGATCTCAGAAGCTAAGCAGGGTCAGGCCTGGTTAGTACTTGGATGGGAGACCGCTTGGGAATACCGGGTGCTGTAGGCTTATACCATAGTCTTTCGAGACTGAAGGTTGCCAACCAACCAACCAGGGCAAAGAGAGCTGCTTTGGCACCCATCCCTGGTCCTCCGCCAAGGCGTGTCGCAAATTCCTTTCCTCCCCCCCCCTTTGATGTAGAATTGGGGTTGGTGCGTTGGCACGCGAGAGGCGCCTTTCAGATCAACAGCAAACCACCCCCCCCCCATGCTGTGGAAGGGGCAGACCACCCTTTGCCTCGAGCCCCTCATTGGCGCATCTAGGGATCCGAAGTGATCGCGTGTAGGGTTAAACGTGGGAAGGCGCCGACAGGCGCAGTCCTTCCTCTGGAGAGGTGGTCACTGCACTGCGGAGGAAAGGAGGGGGTTCTGGTAGGGATTTGGAGTACAGCACTGCATTGCAGAAAATACCGTTTTCTTGTAAGGATCTGGCCAGGGCATTGCAGGAAATACATTTAATTGGGGGGGGGAGGGTACTGTAAAATACGCTGTGCTGTGGTTGCAGGCAGCTCATTACAGAAATGCGGTGATTCCCCCCCCCCCACTGCATTGCAGAGATTAAGTTTGCAATCCTATCCACACCTTCTTGGGAGTAAGTCCCACTGGCTATAATGGGACTTCTAAATAGACATGCATAGGATTGGGCTCTAAGTTTTTGTTAGTCAATGGTTATTTGATTTTTTTTTTAAGTAAAGAAAAAAGTTGTCTCTATATATAGGGCATTTCAATTTAACTGCATTGCAGAATAAGTTGAAGGGAGGGAGTGGACTTTTGAGAATTGCTATTTATTTATTCATTTATTTATTGCATTGTTGAAAATCAGGCTGTTAAAAGGTTGGCAGTGAATGCCCTATGTATTTGGAGACTGCATTGTATAGATAGGTATTGCTACAGTTCTGATACTGTGTTAGAAAAATTAGATCCTTTGAGAGCTTTCTATGTTGCAGAAAAGCTTTGAGAGAGAGAGAGAGGCTGTTGACCTTGACAGTGAATAACAATCCGTACAGTATTTAGATTCTACTGCATAAGATAAAATCCTAGCATATACTGTAGCTGGACATTTTATTTATGTATGTATATTTTTTAACGCTGGGTGCGGCATTGCAGAAAATAAACTTGAAGTAGATTTTTTTGTACTTAATAAATAATAGAATTTCCTCCACAAGGAAAATAGTTTTTTGTGTCAAGTTGGTCTGTAATTAAATTTGTTTAAAAATTGGCTAGATTATAAATTATATTTTTGAGCTGCTCTCTTCCACTTTCTGTCACATTTTGTTGACAACATTCCCACATGCGGACAATCAACAGGAGAGAGGTGTTTTAGTGCCACATGTGAAGATAGTCATAGGTTGCAAAGATAACTCTAAATTGGGAAAGAACATAACCATTTTTTGTTCAGGTCCTGCCTTCTAAGAAAATGTTTGTTGTCGTTTAAATTGACCCCTATGCTTGTGAACATCATCTGAAAAGTGAGTGAAAAATCATTTCCACTAGTTATATTTTGGTAATATAGTTGCAAATGTCAATATATAATGCTGAGTGACAGTGTGTTCATAAGCCCCAGGGTGTGCAAGAGGCCTCTCATGTTCTTGCTAATGGCATCCATAACATTTCAGAGAGAGGTGTTGGCATAGTAGCAATATTGAGGAGGCCTCCATGTTTGCCCACCACCACCACAGGATGCAGCACACACCCTGTTTACACAGCTGCGTCAGTGCTGGAACATTGGTTAGAATTTGGTCCTAACAGCTCAATCCTATCCATGTCTACTCAACCTCATTATAGTCAATGGGGCTTACTTCCAGATAAGTGAGGGCCCAATCCTACCCAACTTTCCAGTGCCAATGCAGCCCTGAGGTAACAAACATTCTCTTACCTTGAGGAGGTCTCTGTAACCACTGCAGGATGCCCTGTTGGCATGTCTGCATCAGTGTTGGAAAGTTGGATTTGGCCCTAAGTCTCATAACTGCCTGGAAAGGTGTCAGATACCCATTTTTGCAGCCTTTGGGCCCTGTGATGGAAGAAAGGTGAGTATGAAGGGTATGAATAATTTTCTCATTATCTCAGCATTTGGGTTCTTTTTTTTTTTAAAGCAACATTTAAGCTTGAATGTGAACCCTTGGTTAATATTGGTTAATATTTGAACACATACATGGTTATCAAAAAAATAAGCTTACCTATTCCCATAGTTCTGGGGAAGGGGCTTCAGTCCCTCTCTGGCAGAGTGGAATGCAAAATGCAGAATAAATTATGTTTAAGCCCCTCTATATAATTAACATAGGGCACAATCCTTACCCCTTATATCAGCACTTTCCAGCACTGATATAAGGGCAATGCAGCTCTGAGGTAAGGGGACAAACATTCCCTTAATTTGAGGAGGCCTCCGTGACACCCAACTGCAGGATGCAGCACATGTCCCCTTGGCACTGCGATGCCAGTGCTGGAAAGCACTGACATAAGGGGTTGGGATTGCGCCCATAGTAGATTACATCAGTCCCCTGCCCCATCCATGGTTCCTGATCCAGAGTGCTCCCTGTGGCTGCTGTTTGGCTAGTTGGAAACAAACACAGAATTGCTCAGTGTGTGCTTTACACAATGTGTAATTTGGCCCTCAGTGTTCCCTACCTGCAAAACAAGATTATGAATGGGTTGCCTTTGGTTAAATCCCTGTGCAGCTCTGCCAACCATTTTTTAACATTAGTGTTAGAATCACAGATCTATATAATTCAGATACAGATTAGTATTAGTATATTTAGGGCACTGGAATGCAGTAGGCAACTGGCTGCACCCCTGAACCAGCATTTTGCATTTAACTGCCTAAGCCACCTTTTTGCACCAGACTCTGTTTGATGGGCCTTGGGACTGTTGTAAAACAAAATTGATTGCCCCCACTTGAAGCCAGCTCTCCTACACGAAAGACGTTTCCCTGCTGTGGGGTTAGCCTTTGCATATTTATTTTATTTATTTATTTTAAACCTTTTAATACTACCCTTCCTCCAAAGAGCTCAGGGTGGTGTACATGGTTCTTCCCCTCCTTTTGTCCTCACAACAACCCTGTGAGGTAGGTGAAACTGAGAGGTAGTTACTGGCCCCAGGTCACCCAAGAAGCTTCATGACTGAGCAGGAATTTGAATCTGGGTCTCGGTTCTAATGCCAAAACCACTATACCATATTGGCGTAAGACCTTGGCAGTTCAAGTGCCCAGTTGTTGGGTGCAAAGTCATCCACCACAGTGGGCATTTCCCTGGAGCTATTCATATTCACACCACTGGTTTCCTCTTTTCCTAGATACAAAAAATCTGGAGCACTGGGCTTCTGAGAGCACCTTGATATCCCCCATGCAGAGCAGGTGTTTCAGGAAGGCTGGGTGAACTGCTCAAGGTGACAACAGCAGGAGAGCAGGTAATTCTGGATCAGACAATGACTTTCCTGCTCTAAGGCCATCTCAGGACACTAGGCAAATGTTCCCTGCTCATGCCCCAAACTATGTCCCACTAGAGCTGGTAGCAAATTAGCTGTGTACTGCAGACTGGGGCTTTGGATGTGCAAATCAAATCTTCCTGCAAATGGAAGATCAAAGGGGATACTTCCTCTCATGCTCCCAGTCACTTTAATGATTTTGAGCTGTATTCGCCATTCTTTATTCTATTTCATTCAATTATGCGAAAGGGCACTTAGTCCAGTTTGCCATAACAAATCAGTACTGTCCATCTCTTCCTGATTCTCTTACTCAACTGACACTAGTTATCTTATCCCTTGTGTTACATGCTCTCTATTTCCCCAGTGGAGTTTAATTTCCTTTGGATGAGAGATCACTTGGGACTTAGTGGCTTTGTCATAATGCCTTATTTACAAGCAGTTTTTACATTATTTACATAATGCCTTACATATACAAGCAGAGCATATGTGAAGCAAATAGAATATCTCCTGGAGGAATGCCTATCTCAAGAGAGCATATTTGGACAGGGCCTCCCCCCACACAAAGCTGCACTCCCACAATCATTGTATCAACCTAGAAACTAGTGGCTCTCAGTTTATCGGCCTCTCCCTGTATCTGTCCACTTAAACTGTTTCTCTCACCTACACACACACCTGTAAGAGCCCTATTTAAACCTCATCCTCCAGGTTAATTACCCCATTCAGGGACCATCCACCATCATTAACAGCACAAGCCTGTGCATGTCTACTCAGAAGTGAGTTCTACTGCGTTCATTGGGGCTTACTCGCAGGAAAGTGATCAAGGCAGCCTACACTCAACACTTATTTAGTTTGTCCTGTGAGGGTGGCCATTATAATTACCAAATGAGGAGTTGAGGCGAGGCCGAGACTTATTTGCCACCCAGTGAGTTTGTGGCTGGAGCAGAATTTAAATCTAGGAAATCTGGAAAAGTATATGCTACTGCTGCTATAGAGAAGATTCCAGGCACATGATTGGAATACATGGTCAGCTATGTGAGGTATGTCTTCACTCCAGTGCGAAGGTGTTCCCCCTCCATCAGCGTGGCAGACTTTTGCAGACACGTGACAGGAGACCTGCCTGTGGAAACTTGTTTCTACACATGACTTGCATTGGCTGCATAGAAATACAGATCCCTTAGATCCAAGTGCATTGTTCCATTAATTGGGAGTGCACTGCCCTCCTCACAAAACATCTCCCTCCATTCTTCTTTTCATTCAGCCTAGGCTCCAGTGCAGGGATCTCCAAACCCCGGCCTGGGGGCCAGATGCGGTCCACAGTGAGCCTCTAACCGGCCCGCAACCAGTCTCTTGTCCCCTGAAAGCCCCTGGCCCACTTTGCCGAACATGACTAGAACTATGCTCTGGTTGCATCTGGAGGGTGTTCTAAGGGCCAGAGAGGTTGAGTGAATGAACCCATACATCCATTTATTCGCACATCTAAGTTCCATCTCTAATTTATTTATATAAATTTTATATTTAAATTTTTTTCCCAGCCCTCAAAACCATGCCAGACATTTGATGCGGCCCTCTGGCCAAAAAGTTTGGGACCCCTGCTTTAGTGTATCCAATCCACCTTTCTCACACCTTTGCCTACGTACGTCAAAAGGTCACCCGCCTTTTGCTGTATGACATCTTGGAAACAAAAGGAATAGAGGGCATATGGAGTAAGATGACAAAAATCATTATTCTTTTTGAGAACAAAGTGAAAAGTATAGGACACTTACGGTTCAATCCTATGCAAGAAGCATTGCTTGGATGCTGGTGGGACATCCATCATATCCTCAGCCAGTGGTTCCCAAACGTTTTTGACTGGCGGCACTCTTGACCTACTTGGCTGTTGGCTGTGGTCCCCATTAGGGCTACAATCCTATACATTGTATAGGGCTGTGGGTTTTTCACGAAGATTTGGCAGTTCCCCCTGGCTGGTTTTCACAGGGAGCCATGGCTCAGTTTGGGAACCATTGTCCTAAGCCCATCTTGGGAATGCCACACTGATGATGCACCGTTGCTGGCACAAGGAGGGCCAAATGCCAAGCCTGTCTGCCAAAGCAATGCTGGTGCAGCCCTTCCCAGTAATACCCTGCAGTGTCCAAATAAAACGGACATGGCCTGTTATCCATGGACTAGTATTCTGACAGCAGTTTATCATCAATGTGACATGGGCGTGTCAGATAACATGAGCGTGTCATGTGCCATCACCATGAAGTCAGTGTATCATCCATGTGACATCTGTGTCATTGGTCACAGCTGTCCATGGAGCCAATCACTGCATCCAATTAGCCCCAACACTGGCTGCCAGAGAAGTGCCAGTAGAGTGAACGGAGCAGGCCACAGGGGAAAGGCCAATGTTGGGTAGACACCCTCCTGCCAACCACTAGGAATAAGTAGCATAGCCACAGGCACCATCTCAACCATTGGACAAGGTTTATTTATTTATTTATTTATTTATTTATTTATACCGTCCTTCCTCCAAAGAGCTCAGGGCGGTGTATACTGCTGCTCCCCTCCTTTTGTCCTCACAACAACCCTGTGAGGTAGGTGAGGCTGAGAGAAAGTGACTGGCCCAAGGTCACCCAGGAAGCTTCATGGCTAAGGGGGGATTTGAACCGGATCTTCCAGGTCTAAGTCCACTTCCCAAACCACTACACCACCCTGGCTCTCAACAATGTTGAGGACACTACACAAAGCACACAGCACCCCTCCAGCTCCACAGGTGTCACAGTGGCATCAGCAGCACATGGACAAAAGCAAAGAACTGCTAGGCACTCCTCTATCCAAGTTGCCCCTCATCTCACTCACATAAATACATTCAAGGAATATCTTTTGAGCAGAGCACAGGAAGGTATCTCCCTTGGAGGAGGGTGAAACAAAGGCACAAGCTCCTCCATGGCAAGGGATCAAGCCCTGGGGGCATGTGAGTGATGTCTAAGCTACGTCAGCACTCCATTTTTCCAATGTTACGTTGGCATCCATGGTGCATCTGTTGGCAGGTGGGCTTCTCCATGTTGCTCTGGCGGATGTGGAGATAACATTGATGTCTCTCAAGGAGAGGATTGGGAAAAGAGGCAACTAAGGGGTGAATGGGAGCTAGCCTGCATGTATCATGGAAACAGGTTATGAAATTCCAATGGCTTCTGTACTTAAGGAAAAAGTAGCTTTAGGGATGGCAATTTGGAATGGAGAAGCAGCTGGTATGGGAAAGGTTCTTAATCCTTTTATGTTTATCCTTTCCCTTATGCACATGGTGTTCATCAATGGAGTCAATAGACGGCACCTGTTTTCCCCTTTAACAGAATATAAACCTCATAGGGAAAATAACTGGAGAATCACAAAAGTTGCTTAATTGTCCAGTGACCTGTGAGACTGCTTCAGGATGTATCAGTAGTCAATGGTTTTAAAAAATAGCAGTGGAAGGTGCACAGAAGGGATGCATACAGTATAAGTGGCTGCTTTAAAGACATGAATCCTTTTCCTTAGGATTCCTTAAATCCTTAAAGACATGAAAGCCAAAGGAATCCTTTCTGCCAAAAGCGTGCGCCCATAGAACCAATTGGAAGAAAATGACTGGGAATGCCTCAACCCATTATTGCCCTGTTTCCTGTACCCTGCAGGGCAAATTGTTCTGACTCAGCAAGGTTGTATTTTGTGTGTCTAAGGATTTCAGTGATGCTGGTTCATTCATATAAGCTTAATGTGACTTAGCAAATCCATATCCGCACCGTCTTTATTTATTTAGTGTTTCTGTACCACTGTTGCCAAAGTGGTACTCAGAGCTGTGTAGGGCATACAGCTAATACTGTTCAGGGGATTTCCCAAGCGCCTTTCCTCTTCAGGAACAGTCTGGCTGTTATTATGTGACAAGCCACCGATGAAGAATACGGAATAGGTGAAACAACAGTTTGAGTTAAGTCCATCAGTCAAGCAGCATTCCAAACTGTAGCATTCCAAAGTCAAGCAGCATTCCAAACTGTAGCCCTAAGCTTGTATCTGAAGATTTGAAAACTTGCAGCGTTTATAACCCCAGGGCCAGTTCAGACATGCAAAGTCTTACCTACATGATATGACTGCCCCAGCTGTTCCTCTGGCACATTTGCATGCAGAATGTCACATGTGAACTTGACCGTCTCGAGATACACAGTTTTTCTGTGGCAAATGCGCAATTGTGGCAGCCTGCTGCTTCAACCGCTGCCATCACAGGAATCACATTCAGATAGGTCTGGTTCACACATGCATGTACTGTACATCATTTGTTTATGATTATGCTTGATGACTAGCCTCTGAATGTGTGGCCATTGAAAAGCATTGTGTTTCCAGTGATAAGTAGAAGGGCCTGATATTATCCAAATTTGCAGCACCCATTCAGCCTTGATGCAGTCCCGAGGTAAGAGAACAAACATTCTCTTACCTTGAGGAGGCCTCCATGACTGCCCCCCAACCTCAGGATGCAGTGCATGCCCCATTGGTATGGCTGCATTTGCAATGACATGTTGGATAGGATTGGGCCTTGAAAGTTCCAACTGTGATTGCTTATTTGCATGTACAACTCTTACTTGATGTTGCAGTCATCAGGGTATGACCAGCTCAGGCACTGGCCAAGGAACCACAACCATCAGAAGGTCTGTCTGGCCAGGCTGACCTGTGAGCCTTCAGTATCGGTGGTTGTAATAGTGTCCAATGCACCATCAGAGTCCCATGCAGGACTTTGTTTCAGGGCTCTCAGCAACCCACTGCCAGCACTGTATCAGGAATGTATATTGTGCTCATCTGCATCACCTGCAGAATCTTTTGAATGTCTGAACCAAAGTAGTTAAAGAAATATTATTTTGCCTATTTTAAGTATCTATGCCAGCATTTTTCAAACTGTGGGTCAGAACCCACTAGGGGGGTCACAAGTCAATTTCAAGTGGGTCTCCATTCATTTCTATTTTCAATGTATTAGACTTGATGCTACCATGCTATGTGACTGCATTTGGGGAAATGTTACAGATCTATACTTTTAATAGGCTACTAGGTACATACTTTTAACAATGATAGTCAGTAGGACTTACTCCTGGGTAAGTGTGGGTAGGATTACAGCCTTTGGGATGTTTGGGGAGTTTTTTTTTAAAAAAACAGATCAGCAACTGCTTGGGAGGGTCAGGAGCATTCTTTATTTTGAATAAATTTTTAAACCTATACTTACTGTAAACTTTTATTTAATTTGAATTTGTTGTATGGGAGGTGTTAAAAATTTTCCTGCCTGATGATGTAACTTCCAGCCATGACATCACTTCCAGATTAATGACATCACTTCTGGTGGGTCCTGACAGATTGTCATTCTAAAAAGTGAGTCCCAGTGCTAAAAAGTTTGAGAACCACTGCTCTGTACCAAGGTGATTAGAGGATAGTTATTGCCAGTGGCCCATTTTTCAAAGCTGAATCAATGAATGTCGTGGACTCTATAACTAGTTTATAAAATTATTTTTTTTAACAGAGTATCAAGGAAAAAGAGAGGCCTCAACTGACAAACTCTTTAGGACTGCATATTAGGATGATATGAATTTAGTCTGATTTATTTTACTGAGACTAGCCCTCCTGTTTTAACCATCTATGCCAGCATTTGTATTTAATTTTTGAGCTTCTATAATTATCCCAGCAATTCAAGGCAGGTAACAACATGCTATTGAAAGTAACATTGCATGCCTGAGAGAAAAGTTAAAATGTGCAAAGGAGTGCACGTGCAGAGTAGGGCCCTTAATATTTCTTCATGACCACCCCAACTGGTTGCCCAGGACATCAGCAAGACAAAAGAGGGCTGGGTCTCTCCTATGTTCCAGTCACACTTTCACACTCGGGTGAACTTTTCTCTGTAGCCATTGCCTTTGTCTGGCTCTTATTGGCAGCTCTCTAAGCCATACTCATCTCCTACTGGATCCAACTTCATACTCATAAGAAGGCCCTTGTCCTCAAGTCAGTATTAACTCCCATGCAGACTGTAGTCTTTGCTTCTGGCTGGGGATGCTTCAGGTTGTAGTGCTGGTAACATTGTTCTCCTTTCCTCCCAGCTTGGCTGCCGGGAAGAGCTGGTGGTCCACTGCTTCCATGACCAGGCTACTATTGCCCTCCTCTTCCAGCATGGAGTCTGTTCCTCTGTCCAAGGCCTCAGTACAGTGGGATCCCTCCATTTTCTCCTCCCACCTTAAACTGTGCCTTAACTTCATGGACTTGAGCTGCTTCTTGTCTGTGCTCAAGACAAAACTAGTTGTTATAATGGAATTAGATGAAACAAGGGAAACAGGTTTGGGAGCACCATGTCTCCCTTGTGTCTCCCTCCCTAATACTAATGGTGGGGGTGGGTTAGGCACTTCCAGGGAAACTCAGTGGGCAAGACACACACACACACACACACACACAGAAAGCCATCCTTAATAGATTGTTTTTCTCATCTGCGTTCTGAAACTAGAAGCAGTTCTGATTATTGACTAACAGCCCAATCCTATGCATGTCTACACAGAAGTAAGTTCCATTAGAGTCAATGGGACTTACTCCCAGGAAAGTGTGGATAGGATTGGGCTGGAAGGGCCCAATCCTATTCACCTTTCTAGCACTGTGCAGCCGCAATGCAACCTCAATGTAAGGGAACATATGTTTCCATATCTTGAAGAGGCCTCTATGACTGCCCTACCACCACAAGATATGGCGCGTATCCCATTGGCATGGCTGCACCGGCATTGGAAAATTGGATAGGATTGGCCCCTAATTCACTTGTTTGTTGTAATACTGCTAGATGCATTGTTAAACTGATGCTGAGGATCCCTGACTGATTTTATATTGCATGTTTTAAATTTTTATATATTGTATGTTTTCATATTATATGTTTATAATATGTAAAATTTTATATTTTCTGTAAAATATGTATATTTTATGTTATAAACATTTTGTAAGCCATTTTGTAAGGCATTTCCCTTGGCAAAGTGGGATAAAAATTGTTTGTCTAAAATAAACAAACAAACCCCACCTTTTTTCCAAAGAGTTCAGTGTGATACATATTGTTCTTCATCCCCTCTTTGTCCTTACAAGAATCCTGAGAAATAGGTTAAGCAGAGAGAGAGAGAGAGAGAGAGAGAGAGAGAGAGAGAGACTGGCCAAAGGTGACTCTGAACTTTATGTTTGAGTGAAGATTTGAGCTTGTGGGGAACAAAACAGCCCGTCACTGTGGATTTTCAGGGGAGAATAAATGTGTACAGAAGAGGTTAGACATCCCTTCTTCCTGTAAACTAATCCTTCCCTCAAAGTGCCCCCATCCTTGCATTATCTCAGTAAATGCTTTGGGAAATTGCATTTGCTGAAATAATATCTAGTTCAACCTGCAGGTTAGTCCTCTGGGGAACCTCCGGAGACATGGAGGGAGTTCCCTAAATATGGAGCACAGGTGTTTTAGTTCATAGGCATGGGTCCACATCTACCAGTCATATTGGCAAGAATGTCACAGCAATAATATAACACCACCAGGTGTGCAAATAGTGACTCACTTTGCACCTTGACATGTGCGAACACATCATGTCATTATTGTAATACATATGCAATTCCTTCTAGAATGTGTGTGGCATCTCTGGACTTGCATCCATCTTTTTTTTTTTTTCCTGCATAAAAGATGGTGGCCCAGACTATGAGCTGGAATGTCCAGGGTCAAATGTTAACCTCAGCCAGAAATTCACTGACTGGGTGGCTTTAGGTGATCTCATCCACCTATCTGAAATATGGAGATGGCCCTAGTGGCCTGCTTTACAATGCTGTTGTCAGAATGACTGAGACATACACAGGAAGCACTTTGAGCATTTGAAATGTGCTATATAGTATCATCACTGTGTGTCTTCCTTTTGAAAGCAGGTGTGGATTATATTGCCTTTCCCATGTCACACTTCCATACCAGGTGCTGAACACTTCTTAGGATCAGAGCATGAGTTATCTTAACCCCAAGTCATCCAGTATAACTGGTTTGCGTTGAAAGGAATCCCCACCATGAAGAAATCAGAAAGCCACCAGCTTCCTGAGTCTTGAATGACATGCATTATTCTCAGCAGATCCACAGTGGGCTGAGCTTAGCTTGCCAGACACATTCTGTGACTTATTCCTCAGCCACTAGCTGCTCTTACTCAGCAGCTGTTACAGACTGCCCCATCGAGGTGAGCAACATCCTTCAAGGAAGAGCTGCTAGTGCTACGTGACCTAAATATGGGTTGTGGCAACCCGGCAATTGTGCATTGCTACACACTGCACATGGGATAGAATCTAACTTTCAGGCAAGACATGCAGAGCTCAGCACAGCATACCAGAGGTTGCAAACAGTGTGTGCCCTTCCCCCGCTGCCGCTATATTGTAGAAAATATTGTGGGGGATAGGAAGGAAGTTGGTGCTTGACAAGATGAAACTGAAACATTGCACTTACTCTGAATGTGTACTTTTGAGTTAGCATTTTTAGACAGTTTAGATGATTTTCTAAACAAATACCCCTCATACAGAGGTACTTTTACATTCAGGCAAGGTGAGGCAGTCAGTCTTGACTCAAGCAGTCAATTTTGCGTTCCATTCATTTATTGGTTAAAAAAAGTGTATTTCACTTTTCCCACAATTTGTGGCACAAAATGGCTTATAATACAATCATTCAAAACAGTGCCAGTTGCTGGGGTCCTGGGGCAAAGCTCTGCACCCACCCCCTCAGTACTCCTGACCATCCACTAATGGCATACTCTGCACTACATAAGAACATAAGAACAGCCCCACTGGATCAGGCCATAGGCCCATCTAGTCCAGCTTCCTGTATCTCACAGCGGCCCACCAAATGCCCCAGGGAGCACACCAGATAACCTCATCCTGGTGCCCTCCCTTGCATCTGGCATTCTGACATAACCCATTTCTAAAATCAGGAGGTTGCGCATACACATCATGGCTTGTACCCTGTAATGGATTTTTCCTCCAGAAACTTGTCCAATCCCCTTTTAAAGGTGTCTAGGCTAGACGCCATCACCACATCCTGTGGCAAGGAGTTCCACAGACCGACCACACGCTGAGTAAAGAAATATTTTCTTTTGTCTGTCCTAACCCGCAAATCCATAGCCACCTAACTACCATATCCACCAGTATTGAAGGTTCAGTTCATGGGTTGGCCTGGCTGGGTGTGCTCTCCAATGGATTTGAACCCTCAGCCATGTCAACCCCTGATACCATTCCTGATTAAAAGCATACATACCATTAAGGGTGCCAGACTGGACAATGTAGCTTGACCTATGCAGAGTACACCAGATGGTTGTATCTGGTTTAGTGCATAAGTCTGTTTCCATGTAGAGTTCTGGTGCAAATCCCATTCATTTCTATGGGGCTTGCACAATGGAATCTGCCTCTTGTTAATTAGTTCTGATTGAGTTTTCTGCTTCAGGCATCAAACTGGTGTGGGCTCACAGCATCTTACTACTTTTGAACCAACATCTTGGGAGGGAGTGGAGTGAAGGCACCTAAACTTTGAAACAAACGCATGTGCAAACACTTCCCTAAGATCAATTCAGGGCTTGCAGGTGGCAAAATTCCTCTCCTAACAGCATCAAAAATTTTTTAAGGATAAACAATGAATCAGATAGATTAATGCAGCTTGCCAAAAGACAAGGAAGGAACTGTTTGTGGAGAGTACTGCACATATAGCACTGTGTATGTATGTTTGTCTCTGGGTGTGAGGGCTGGAGAGGAATATCTTTTTATGGAGCTCTAGCAAAGCAAGGGGGGAGCTGTTGCATGGGATTTGAAAGGTTTAGCTGCAGTCCAAAGGCCTTGTGATCATGCAGAAGATCTGCATGCATAGGTGACACCAGAGAGGGTTGGAGGCACCCCCCACAAGTAGCTAACCCCTTCCTGCTCCCCTATTCCTGGACCCTTGTGGTAATTCGAAATGAAGTCACTTTTCACATATCTGGAGTGCCTCTCTCTCTCTCTGTGGGGCCAAGTTTGCTCCTATAGAAGTCCACACAGCTCCTTCCCTGCCTTCCTTCCCCCACCCCATCACCTCTGTCTGCATGCAACATGGGGTTCTTCCAGCTGTTCCTCCCTTCTCCAAACACCTCTAAGTTTGACAAGGGCAGGAACTGCTCAGCTCTGGGAGGTGTTGGAAATAAAAAACTGGAAGACCCCCAGGTGTGCATGTCCTATGGCTGATGTTAAGCATCTGTCTGGGGCTCTGCTTTGAGGGTGACATCTATCTAGGAAAGATTGCATGCCCTCTTGCTTTCAGGCTAGTTAATCCGGCTCAGTTCACCATCATTCTCCCCATGATCTTAAAGGCAATTGGAGAAACCCCCATTCTATTCTACCCCACTGGGATACACTGCAAAGAATGAGAGTGAAGGGGATGGACACGTCCCCAGCCTTTAACCACTCTGTACCAAAAAAAAGGTGGCCAAAATACACAGGATTATTACTAACCCTTATTGAGATTTATCCCAAGACATCTATATAAAGAATCAAGTTCAAAGCAGGTCGAGAGCTGGGTGGCAAGGCTGGGAGGCAAAGTGTGCAGGTATTGGCTGCCCTAGAAAAACCCACTCTTGTTTTGAAAGGCATCAGATCTTGAGTCTTTCCTCCTTTCTGCTCCTGCAGGATTCTTTGCCAAGCTCTAAATTGGCAGCCAGCTGCGGCAGCTGAAAGGAAACCAGGTTCTTTGCACATATCACGTTAAAGCATCACGTTTTTCATTCATATATATAGATATATGAAAAACGTGATGCTTTAACATGATATGTGCAAAGAACCTGGTTTCCTTTATATATATACGAATATATATAAATATATGTATATATGGTGGAATATATTCCTTTTACAGTTTTGATACAGTGGATCATATAGTGGATCATACAGTGGATCATATATATATATATATATATGGATCATATATCCATATATATATATATATATATATCCATATATATCCATATATATATATATATATATTCCTTTTACAGTGGTTTTATTTTTTTAAGCCTCAACCTCTTTTGATCTCTCAGGGGAAGCTGGGAGGAGGTGGGAGGGAGAGAGAGGAACAAAAAGCAAAGTCACTCCATAGGAATGCACCAGCCACAGACAAGCAGACGGAGCACTGTCACTAGAAACTACAACTCCCAGCAACCCCTTGCGCCCCCGCACTGAAGCCCAGTGCAATGTGCCTGCTGTTGCTGCAGCAGGAGCAGAAAGTGTGTCACTGGGGCACGAGGCTCTCCCTCGGAGTCACATGGTGGATGCTCCAGTGCCGCGTGCGGGCGTCTGCGCAGCTGCAGGCGGAGAGGAGACCGGAGTGAGTGAGACCTGGCAGAGTAGCATCTTGCAGGCGAAGGGAGAGGCAGCAGCAGAGGGAAGCTCCGGGGGCTGGAGGGAGACACTTCGCATGCCCAGCTCTCTGCGTCTTCTGTGCACTCTGGGTTGCATTGCAGAATCCCCATTGGAAAAGGCAGATCCCCACTGCCAGCGGACCGGTCCTTTGCTTGGCTGCACAACTTTGGGGGGACAGGAAGGAGACCGAGGAGGAGAAGGGGGCAGCCACCTGCTTCCCCTCCCTCCCTCCCCGCCAACCGAATCCAGGCTCCCAGCATCACCAGCCCTGAATGCCAGCGCGCTGCTGAATAGGATGGCAGCCCTGGATACGAACAACAACGCCCCAGGTAAGCCCCTGCCTCTCGTGCTTTGCTTGATGGATTGATTCTCCAGGCTGATGTCCCTTCTCGCGTGGCTGGGGTGCATCCAGCTCCCCTCCAGCCCTGCATCACGCTTGCTCCAGAACTCTCCTTTCATTGTGTCCCCCTGAGCTCAGAGTTTCCACCCTGCTCTCCAAGCCTGTTAGTGGGGTGTCTGCCTTTCAGCTGGAGATGCAGGAGGCGAGGGAAGGGGGCAAGTGTTTCCAGGCAAGTGATCTCCCCCCCCCCCAAGCAGCAGAAGGGCTGATCTGGGGGTGCGAAGTTTGCTTCTTGAAACGTTACCCTGGGGCCCCTTCCTAGCCACACCTTCCTGGGAGTAAGCCCCATTGACTCTAATGGCACTTGCTTCTGAGTAGGCATGCATAGGATGGGTCTGTTGGGCACTTTCTGATCTCCTGGAAGGCAGATCGATGTTGGGTTTCAAAATGGAAAGCGACCCTGATTCCCACCCCCATCCCCAACCCAGCTGGGGCAGACCCTGGGCATGCAGTGCCATTCTGAGAAGGGCCATTCATTTGAATGGCACTGCCTCCCATTGTAAACGTAAACGTGTCTTAGGACCGTGGCCTGAGGGCGATTCCTTGCCTTCTCTGGAAGTCTGGGGAGAGGAGGAGGCCAGGGGAAGATGGGTGTCAGTTTCAGGGAAAGAGGTCACTCTCTTCTCCCTGCGGGGGGAGGAGGGAGTGGAGTGGAGTCAAGTGTCTGGGCTGCTGGCAGCCTCAGGTGACGCCCTGTCCTGTCATTGGAGGAGGTAGGGGGCAGAATTGGGGGTCAGGAGGGGTATTCTCACTGCTGGGTCTCCCCACAGGTCGTGGGGAGGGGGGTATGTAAGACTCATCGGGGTCTTCCCCCACCCCAGTGTTTCCCCTGGTGCCTTCCTGGGATCTTGCCCCCCCCATGCCTTGGTTACCAGGAATTTCTCTCCCGCGCAGCACGGCCACCCCCTTTGGAATCCCCCCTTCCTGGGATTCCCTCCTCGAAGCTTTCCCTGTGCACTGACTCACGTGTCCTGTTGCCTGGCTCAGCCACGTGCAAGGTTTGTTTTCCCTGCCGGCCCCGCCCCTCCCCGCCTCCCATTGGCCGGTCCCCGCTCTGTCATCTCATCATAGGCTCGCCTCCCTCCCTCCCAGGCGCGTCACCGTCCAGGAAGCGCGAACGTTCTGAGGCCTCCCTGGTGGGTGGAGCTGGAGGGAATGGGCCGTCCCTAGCGAGGGGGCGGGTTTGGAACCCAAGAGGTGGGCGAAGGGGCGGGGCAACGCGTGATAGGCGGACTTGGAGAGGGGGCCACGTGCGAGAGGAACACGTGGGAGTCAAAGCGGCTGACCTACCAACTTTACTACTTCTTCTCTGGCCATGTGGATCCTAGTGGGAAGGAATTGTAGTGTTGGGAGGGGGTGTAAAAAAACTGGAGGGGGGGTCACTTGAGTGCCAATTGGGGGAGTGGGCAATTACCCACCTTCACCATCCTCGGCCCTGGCAGACCACCAAAGCCTGGACCACTTGCTCCACCCTGTTAGATGACTTCTCTAGCTCAGCCTTGGGCAGGTGCCTTAGGAACAAGATCACCCACTTTGGATTGCAAAAACCCCTGCAGATTGCCCCCCAGTGCCTCTGAGCATGTACAGAGTACTTTTCACCCAAGTGTAATGTGGAGAGAGCAAAAGATGGGAGGGCGTTCTTCCCTTTGAGCATGTTCAGAGTGCCTCTTGTTTGTGCTCAGAACAATCTTAAACACAAACAAAAACATGGATCTCGTTCTAACACACTATCTTTACCTTGTGGTTGAAGGCAACTAAAAGAAACGTGCACATTGAGCATGCACATTGTGTGCCTGCAGAGCAGAGCCATTTTAATGAATTCTATAATAAAGCATAAAAGCAGAAGTAATACATTTTTTTTATTTGTACTGACCCAGTGGTTCTCAAACTGTGGGTTGCGAACCAGTTTTTGGTGGGTCACGAGGCCTCCTGGGCGAGTGTTCTGTGGCTTCTGGGTTCATGATTCAATGCGATTGAGTGGGCTGGGTGCCCGCTGTGGTTCTGCAAGGCATTCTGGGGTGCTACCCTGCCGATGAAGCTTTGAAATGTTCAGGTCTGCTGACTGACTTGGCAATATGACATTGAAATTATTTCTTTATATAAATTATTTATAATTTATTTATATAAATTACAGTATATATTATAGTACCATTGAATGAAATTGCGTGGGAGATACGTCTCCAGTGATAACAGGAATTTGGTGAGGTACAAATTGGAGTAGAGGTGGAGTTTGCTGAGTAGGGGAATTGTCTGGGAATGAAGAATGAGGTGACTGAATCTGATCTGCACATCAGATGAGAAGTCTCCAAAAAGCAGTTTGTCCTCGCTGTTGTACAGCCCAGCTCTATGTGTAGGATTGCAAGATTTGTGTTTCTTATATGGAGTTTCCTATCTCTTTTGTGGACATGGTGCGTGTGTGTTTGTGTGCCTTCTTAAGTGGGAACTCACAACTTGGTTAGGTGTTGTTGGGCTTGTATTGGTTTCAGAATCTTCATTCTGGGAGATTATGTTGGTATGGTTATGTTGGTATGGTATGTTGGAGACTGAACTACTCTGATGATGGCTAGGTTCTCTTGTGGGTTCCTTGTTGGGTTTGCATTTGCGCCTCGCCATAGGAGGATTGTTTCTCCTCTATTAACTTATTGAATACAAGTTGCTTTATCTGGCTCAGTCTCTGTAATTCCCACAGCGTAGTTATGCTTGGACCTGGGAGATTTGCCTCATGCTGTGATCAATGCCACCTTTCCTGCAGACTCCCACTGAGTTCACTTGCCTCAGCTGTGCTTTTGTAGGATGAGCCGATGAGCAACATGTGGCCCTATGGCAAAGATCACGTGTGGCCAGGGCCTCCACGTGTGTCTCCTGACACTCCCAGAGTCCTTGTCTCTAGGAGACTGATTTCTGGCGACACACATGCAGCCAATAGCCTAGACACGCCTTTACTTGTCTTCAAACCCGTTTGGAAGCTCTCCAACTTGGTCCGCAAACACTTCCAGCCTTGCTTGTGCTTTCTAGCAAGCTTTTTTTATTCGCTGTGACCCAGTTGGGCCAATCATCTCTGCGACACAATCTATATTTAATAACTCATGCTGGCTTGGAGACTCCAAAATGTGCCGACCGTCCTCCACTGGGATTCCCTGCCCCACCCTTCACACCCTGCCCTGCTTGGCTTCCAAATGCTGATTCTCAGCTTTTTGGAGGACGACAAGAAAATGGGAGTGTTGTGAAGTGGTTTTTCAGGAGAGGCCACGAGAGTGAGCAGAGCAAAAACAAAGGCACCAGTGCCAGAGGGATTACTAACAAGGTCACATGCAAAGGCCATGTTCAGAATCCAGACAGGATGATCACGCCTGCCTTAACAGCCAGATACTTGGCTGGGCTCCAGGCCTCTGCAGCCCAAGAGGCACTTGGTTCAAATCAAGGTGCATGCTTGAATTATCTGCCTCCTCCTTTGTCCCTGATTGCTGTGCATTTGCCCAGCAGGAGAAAGGACAACACCTTTGAGAGCTACCAGAGTAATATAGTGTCACCTGGTATTTGAAATATCCTGGGGAATGTTGCATTCACCCTGCGTAGGCTGACTAGGTTCAGAATTGGAGCAGCAGAGTTATTCCTAGCCCATCTATTGGTGATGAAGACCTTTCCTGAGTTGCAGCAGTGCGTATTAGCTTTGCTTAACATCTTGCAAGAGATCAGATGCGGTTAGACACAGTGGTCCTGGACACCTAAATTATGGCACTTCTGGGTTGTCTCAGACTTCCTAGAGAAGACTAGGATTAATGACTAGATTTTTTTTTGTACTTCCACCCCTATGACAGCTCTGCTACTGAACTTGAGATTCATTCTGACTGTGCAGTTCTGCCAAAGTCAACCTCTGTGCAAAAGAGTGAGGCAGTACTTTTGATAATTATGAGGATGACTTGATGGGCAGTACCTCCTTCAAGAGTTTTACCTAAGTAGGTTGTTGGACTCCTACATTTAAGAGCGCCATCAGCTACTACGTTGTTCTCTACAGTTGTAACACCAAAGAACAGGAAGAGAAAAGGTTTTTTTGTCTCCCTGCATACCTGCGTAACTCAAATGTTCTCTACCCTGACCACTAAGAAAGAAGACATATGCAAGCAGACTGCCTTGTTGTTGTACAGTGTGCAACGTGGAACACAGACTCCTGCTATGTAGAGATTGTGTGATCTGCCAAACTGGAGCTGGGAAGGACTGAGTTAGCGCCAGGGAGCATGCTGTCAGAATGCCAGAGCTCTGTGAAAGTGGCACGTGCGTCTAAAACATGGGCTCCGTCTTCCAGTCCTGACGAATGTCTTCCAGTCTCTGTCTTCCAGTCCTCTTTGTCACAGAAGAAGAGGAAGATTGCTTGTGTCTGGTTTTTGTAGCACTCCCTAAGCAAGCAATCCCAGGTTCTTGGATCACATGTGAGGATAGTCATTAGCTTGTGGTAACCAAGAGAGAGAGGCTCTGACTTGTTAAAGGTCTGCCTGGGCATTGAGCATGGCTCTTCCATGTGACCTTGTTTATAATCCCTTTGGCACCAGAGGCTTTGTTTTCCTTTGCTTGAGGCCTCTCCTGCAGCACTTGCCCCCTGGCAGGTGTCCCAGATACAAAGCTTGGAGTGCTTTTATCTCCAGGTTGGACTATGCCAGCAGCCAGTCCCAGTTTAACAGTCCTCTCACCTGCTGGGGAGTGATTTTTTTAAAAATTTATTTCCTTCCACCTGTTTTTCAGTGGTCTCTTGGCTACCTGCCCTTCTCTCTGCTAACTAACTCAGTGATTTTTTTCCCCCCCCTTCACAGTCCTGAAATGTAGGTCAGCAACTGAAAACAGAAAGTGACTGAGAATGCAACTAAAGAATTTTGGCACAAGGAGTTCAACACTTGCACCCCAGGATAATGAAATAGGAATGGTCTTTACAGACCTTTATAAGGTGTGTGCTGGGAAGAAACAGCCCACCCTCCTTGTTGCTCCCACACACACTCTGCTGCTTTGTGTTTGTTTTTCTATCATTTTACTCCCAAATTGGTTTATCTTAATCTCTCCCCCCCCCCTTCTGCACGTGTCCTATGAGAGAGATTCTGTGTGCCCAGTTTGGGCCTGTTCTTTCTTTTCACTTATCCTCATATGACTGTGAGAACACACATGTTCACAATGAGAACTGAACTGCATAGAAGTAAATGCCAGTTCTTCTAGCTTCCTTGTGTGATGGGGCATTCACACAAGCAGCTACCCCTTGAATGTAGTGAATGGTATATAGGAAAGAAATGGACATGTACTATATGGGGGCAAAATCCTTTCTTCAGGAATATTGAAGGGCTGCTTTGTATTTGGTGATTAGCACAATAACTGCGAAGCCTCCATGTTCAGATGCAGCCTACCTCTGAATACCAGAAAGTAGAGACCAGGAACAAAGGAAGGCTATTGGCTTCAGGCTCTGCAGCTGAGACTCTCAGGGCATATCTGACTGGCCACTGTAGGAAATTTAAGTGCAGGACAAGCTGGAGCTTGGTCTGATTGATCACACAACAATTCTGTTGCCCTTAAGTTTCTCCTGATTCTTTAGACTGAATGGGCGGCAAAAGGGCAAGTGGATAGGTTCCCAGGAGGGGACGGAATTGACAGTAGTCCCTAGTCTTTATTTGTTTGTTTGTTTTTTGTTTTGCTTGCTTGCTTGCTTACTGGGGTTGTGGCACAAAAAAGGTTGAGGACCACTTGTCTAGATCATGGCAAGCTGCCCTAAAAATTCATGTTGGGATTTATTTGGAAACCAGAACATTAGTGTACACAATATTCTGATTGTCTCCCTGAGTTACAGATGTCAGAGTTGTGGATGGCTGCATCAGTGCTTTCATGCTGGTGCAGTACATCCTTTGGTGGTTTTGTGTAGGCACTATGGTGCTAGGCCAACAAGAATGGCATGTTTCGAGCTATATGCATTTCAACTTATGCCCCTAAACTCTATGTGTGCCGGGTACTTAATATACTGTGCATCAATATAGTGCTGGTTTTATGCTGGCTTCTTTTACAGTGTGCTTATGGCACAAAATGTGGGGGGGGGGGGAGGACAGGAGATATTATTTTCAACAGCAAGGGCTAGCAACTTACCTTGCTCCAAGACAACTAAGATTTTCAAGATCCTAACTTGACCTCTTGAAAGATTTCCAAACAATCAAACACAGACAGCTGGGTGTTTTTATGTGTCTATATTAAAGAACTGTGAAATGCTCTGTGGTGAGGCAGACAACCAAACAACTTTTTTCCCCCACAGGTGGCGTGATCAGCTATGTGGGCTCCACTGGGTCTTCACCAAGCCGCACCAGCCCTATCTCTCTCTGTGGCAGTGACAGTTCCAATGGCAGTTGCCAGCTGCCCCCACAAAGCAGCTTCCCTAGCTACTTTCCACCCTCACCCACTGGATCTCTGGTGCAGGACTCCGGACGTCTGTATGGGAGTAGTTCAACCGGGATACGTGAGGATGCCTCCCCTTCTTCCTCCTCCTCATCGTCGTCCTCTTCCTACAGCTCTGGAGGCTCTCCAGGGGGGTTGCAGGTGGCCTTGGATGACGGGAGACGCATCTCCCCCACTAAAAGCAGCAGCAGCAGTATCACAAGTGAGTGAGGGGCTGAACAGCAGGGCATTGGTGGGGGTGCTGTTAGGGGATGCTCTGGTGGACACAGGCTAGAAGCTGTAGAAAGGACAGTGGGACTCCTGATTGCAGCTGCTCTTTAGGTAGTTGGTTTTGAGTACCAGATCCAGGGGTGTTTCCCCAGATTAGCTTTGCTGTTTTATCATTGCAGTTCCTCCATGCTTCTTTGAAGCTTGTTGTTTACTCCACTGTTTGCAAAGCCTCTCCCCCCCCCCTTCCCTAAGAGTGGCCCAGGAGGGAAAGAGGCCACTGAAAGCTATAAAGCCAGGAATCTAATTTTTGGACATGGAGTTGCATAGTCACCTTCTCTGTCTCTCTCCTCCCTCTCAGAGCTCAATGGGATGGTACTTCTGTGTAAAGTCTGCGGAGATGTTGCATCTGGGTTCCACTATGGTGTCCACGCATGTGAAGGCTGCAAGGTAACTGGGGCATGTGTGAAACGTTAACCTGTGGTTGACAGATGCTGCAGGGGCCTTGCCCAGGGCCATCCCAAGCCATTTTGGTCCCTGAGGCTGAAAGTTTAGATGCACCCTTTCACCATGCTAATTAGCATGTGACATCAATCATGCCTATGTGCCCTGTGGGTCAGGTCTGTCTCCCACTTCTTGATAATTCTCAGAATTTGCTGTATGACCCCTTCTTCTGGTAAAAGAGCCCTTAGGCCTGATGGCTACAGATCAGCATCTGAGTACCCTAAGTCCTGGCTTGTGATTCCTTCTGGGAGTAACTGGTTGAAAAGGCTCTTAACTTGCTCTCCTCTCTGTTCAGGGTTTCTTCCGGCGCAGCATTCAGCAAAACATCCAATACAAAAAGTGCCTGAAGAACGAGACCTGCAACATTGTCCGCATCAACCGGAATCGCTGCCAGCAGTGTCGCTTCAAGAAGTGCCTGGCAGTTGGCATGTCCCGTGATGGTGAGCTCCTGCCACACCAGGCATTGAAGAGTTGGGAGGCTGATGGTTTTTGTGGGCTAAGGGTGCAGTGTAGGGAGATATGGGAACTTATTTGTTCTCATCTCCTTGAGTTGAAAGGATCATGTCCATGAGTGCTGAAATGGAGTAAGCTTTTGGAATGGAAGCAAGCCTGTCATATTCTTTTTGTGATTTATTTTTAAACAATCCTATCTTTCCCAGTTCATCAATCCTACTGATCCCACACCTAGTCTCCCTTGTACCATTCATTAGCTCTTGCTGCTCTCATTCTTCCAGCAATTTCCATCCCATAATCTCCCCACGAGGCCACCATGTGGCAGTCCTACCAGTTTTCCCCTTTCCAACATCTGCCATTTTGAAAGGGCCTGAGAAGAATGCAGGAAACTATACAACTGTGGTTCCAACTTATCTGGATCATGATGTCCCCACAGCTTCCTCTTTCTGGTAAAGCTGAGCACCGCCATCTTGGATCTGACAAGATCCCAGATAGTGGTACCAGGGGAACAGGTAGGAAGGGCCACCAGGGACATCCTGTGGGGCCTCATGAGTGTGCTGCAGTATCTTAGGTGTTGTGACACACACTCTGGGAATCCCTGCTACAGTGTGAAAAGGATTGGACTTTCCCATGGTCTTCAAATGCTCTGTAAAGAAATAATTCTGTACTGTAGCCAATACAGATGCTTCACACTTTCTCCTCTTTTCTTCCCCGTCTTCCTCACAGCTGTACGTTTTGGCCGCATTCCCAAGCGTGAGAAGCAGAGAATGTTGGCTGAGATGCAGAGCGCCATGAACAACATGGCTAATAACCAGCTGAATGTGCAGTGCCCACCTGAGAGCTTACCAGCAGGACACCCACAGCCTGCCACTCCACTGCTGTGCCATCAGCCCCAGCTGGCACCCTGCTCCCCACCCCACCACAGCACGTCGCCACCCCAGCCATCCTCTTGCTTCTCCCAGTTCTCCCAGCAGCTGACGCCCCCACGTTCCCCAAGCCCTGGCGACGTTATGGAAGATGTCATCTTGCAAGTGGCCAAGGCCCACAAGGAGATTTTTGTTTATGCCCATGACAAACTGACCACGGGACCCCCACCACCCACAGGCAGTGACAACAACTCTCTCCATTGGGAGAACAACTGGCTAACCAATAACTATCACAGCAATGGGCTCTGTCATCAAAATGGTAACTGGAATGCTGGCTCCATCCCTCACAATACCTGTCACCAGAACAACATCAATGGGCACAGGTTTTGTCCCTCCGGCTATCCCTCTGGGGAGATGGATACCTCCACTCGACAGGGCTGCCCGCGGCAAGGCGAGCCCAGAGATATACTCTTGGTAAGTGTTGTATTCCTACAGCATCAAACTGTGTGTCTCTCATTTCCTTGCCATGGTTTTATCTAGTCTAGTTTTTCCGAAAACCAGAAATGACGCTTTTAATGCCTTATAAGGCATTTGGAGGCCTGGGGGAAGCCCTCAGTGCCCTCCCAATGCCTCATAAGGCATTAATGTCACTACTGGTTTTTCTGAAAAACTGAAAGTCGTGTTTTTGCTTCTAAGGCTTAGTCTGAGCCCAGCAGAAATCACAGAGCTCCCCCCCTCCGAAGAGTGGGGGGTGTTTGCTCATATCTGCAGTTTCACTTAACCACCGGGCAGAGGGAGGTTCCAGAATGGAACCTCTGTGGATATGGCGGCACGCCTATATGCCAATTTATGAGGCATCTTTTTTATAAAACAGCATAAGGCATACATCATTGAGTAGGAAATCCTTGCTTTCTAGACCAAGCCCCTGCAGGGTGGGGGGTGGGGAGGAAGACCAGAGAATCTGCCTCTGTGCTTGCCTTGTATTGGCAGTAACAGCAGGATTGTTCTTACAAGTATGAGTTATAGAAATCCATCAAAAAGATTCTCATGCTCCAGAACAAGGATTCCTTCCTCTGGCAATCCTAACCAACTTCTGAGCACTGACATAAGGGCAACGCAGCTGAGGTAAGGGAACAAACATTCACTTATCCTGAGGAGGCCTCCATGACTGTCGCCCAACTGCAGGATGCAGCACATGCCCGATTGGCTCAGTTATGTCAGTGCTGGAAAGCTGGTTAGGTTTTGGGCCTAAGACAACAGTACCAACAGTCAAACTTGGCTAGAAAAGCCTGTTTAAAAGTTTGAACTTAACTACAGTGTTTCAGCTTCTCAAACAGTTGAGGCAGCTCTTCACATCCTGAATATCCAAATCAATCTCTTTTTAGTCAGAGTAGTACCACTTATCATAGATGGGTTATGGAAGTGAGCACATGAAGCTTGGCCCTACTGTTGTTGCTGTGGAGAGGGAAATCAACCCTGGATCAATTGGATGGGGATGCACACTGCATTACTGACTGCTGTGATGTAGTTAGTACTTTGTAAAACAAACCCCAAAACATTGAAAGCTGGGGCTGAGAGAGCTTTTCAGTATTCAATTAGGTGTGCTGTTGTTCCAGTGACCTTTCACTTATCTAACACGACTTTCCATTTTTCCATCCCAACAGGCATGCCCTATGAATGGTCACCCCCATGGTCGCAGTGGCCGTACGGTCCAAGAGATTTGGGAGGATTTTTCGCTGAGCTTCACGCCTGCTGTGCGAGAGGTTGTGGAGTTTGCAAAACACATCCCTGGTTTTCGGGAGCTTTCACAACATGACCAAGTCTCCCTGCTCAAAGCTGGCACATTTGAGGTAGGAGCCATTTACGTTTCTAGTCACAAATGGCCAATTTTTTTTTCTATAAAAAGGGGCTATAACGGGGGGTGGAATACTTAATATTACAATATCGGCTCTGGAAAACATGTACAGTGCATGAAAGGTGCAAATAATATTTTTGGAAAAACTTTTAAAAATTGGAATAGATGTGCCATTTTAGTTCTTTCTGAACTGGAATGTGACTTCAAAAAAAGGTGATGTTTCCAAGTTAATTTCTATTTGTGGGAGAACCTCTTTACTTGGAGACCAACACAGAAGGTATTTGATTAGGCTGCATGAACTTGAAGCTTTCTGTCTCCTGACTAGGGGCACCCCCTCTTTTCTTCCTCTTCTTCAGGTGCTGATGGTTCGGTTTGCTTCCCTCTTCAACGTCAAAGAGCAAACGGTGACGTTCATGAGTCGTACCAAGTATAGCCTAGAAGAACTGTGGGGGATGGGCATGGGTGACCTGCTCACCTCCATGTTTGAGTTCAGCGAGAAGCTTGGTGCCTTGGAACTCTCCGAAGAGGAGCTGGGCCTTTTCACAGCTGTAGTGCTGATCTCTGCAGGTAGGTGTCTTTGGGTGAGGAGTGGTGGGAATCTTGGCCATGGAGTATGGATAACTTGTTCTTGCCTTGTCGGAGTTCTCCACAGCCATATCTTACCCAGTTGTTTTGCCCTTATATCTTCTTCGCTCCTTGTCCAAATTCTATGCAGTTTTGCCCCTCCAATACTATGCTCTCAGTCAGTTAAGCATCTCCTTACCCCCTTCAACGACTCCACCTACTTCCCTTGGTGCCCCCTCATGCTTGGAATTGTCTGCCAGGCACTGGAAGTCTGCCTATCATCCTGCTTCAAATCTTTTCCGGAAAGCCTCTGGCTTAATGCCTTGGTCTGCACATTCCCAACTACTGTGTAGCCCAAATATGTCTAACTGTAGTTACTCATATTCTCCCCTGCTACCTTGGCCCCTACTATTCCTTCTCTTGTCTTCCTACATGTTGAAATTTAAGAATGTAAGCTCCTTGGGACAGGGATCTGGGCTTCATAAAATATTCTGAAAAGCGCATGTATACCAATGAGCTACAGAAATGGTTGTTAGACTTCTGAGAGACTGGGATCTGGACTCTGGACTGATTTCATTTTACTTCTGGGTGATCTTCCCAAAAGGCAGCAGATTAGAATGTTGTATAATAGAGCAATAGACTGGAATCCAGCTGGCTCTCTGTAAGCCATGGTCTTTTGTACCAGATGTGCTGGTGTTGGCACAAGACATCATAGATCTTGTGTGGCTGGATGGGTGGATATTTTGATAAAGGGAGTGTATACCTGAATGTCACCTTTTCAGTATATGATGCTTACTGCCTGCCCCTCTCTTACATAGATCGCTCTGGCATTGAGAACGCAGCATCCGTAGAGCAACTGCAAGAGATGCTGATCCGTGCCCTGCGGGCTCTCATCCTCAAGAACCACCCCCAGGAGACTTCCCGCTTCACCAAACTGCTACTGAAGCTTCCTGACCTGCGCACTCTTAACAATATGCACTCCGAGAAACTGCTGTCCTTCCGCATTGACGCTCAGTAGAAGAGAGAGCGGGTGCACCAACTACTGCCCACTTTCCTGTGCTGCCCTCCTGTGTTGCACTAACCAGACTGTTTTCTGGGCCTGGACCCAGTTATTTATACTGGTGTAGCAGCTGCTGCCCCCACCTACCCAGAAGCAAGCGGCCTAGCCGCCCTCTGTAAATATATCTATGTATATTGGAGTTTTGTGAATAGTATGGCGCTCTTCCCTGCCATGGCAACAGCCACGGGGGAATAATATATTGAAAGCAAACTGCCTGTATTGGCCTCTTGACTTGTTTTGCCTACAATCCCTGCTTGCTCTTTCTTGAGGTGGGGTGTCCTCTGCACCTGTCAGAAAGGCAGAACCTGTTGAAACTTTCTGTGTGCAGGCTTCATTCACCTTGCAAAGGGTTCACACTTCTAGAATGTGTGAATCTAGGATTCACACCCCAGAATGAGTAAGTGGCAACTACCTTGTCCCATTGATTTTTCCTGGGACTTAAGTAGGGCTAAGGAAATTGGTCTCAAACTCTTTCAACTGGCGTCTCCCTTGATTTACTGAGCCGTGGGCTATGGCTCCCCATTAGGGCTATATCCTATACATTGTACAGGGTGGTGGTTTTTTTGCAAGGATTCTATTGCACCCCTGGCTGGTTTCCACAGCTCCTTACTGGAGACAGAAGAAGGAGTGTTCATTCTACATGTAGATTTTCCATCCTCTTCCAGCTTGGTGACGGAAACCCCAACCAACAGCAGCTTAATTTTCACTGCCGAGGCCCTGGATCTGCCATTCCACTAGCTCACCTGCCACCCCAAAACCAGGAGACCTCTCGGTTATGCACTGCCCTCCTCTGGAAGGGACCTCAGTGAGTAAGAGGATACAGGGGGCATAGATGGAAACTGAAAACTGAGGTTCCTAGAACTATTTCCTGTGGTTTTAAAAAAAGAAAAGGTTTTAATCATGTACTCTTCCCCCCTCCCCCACTATCACATTTAAAGAAAAGGATAATCCACTCATCAGAAATGAAACACCAAAAGCCAGTTGGGGCTGTGAGGGTATTTTTTAAGGGTAGGTTTGTTTGTTTTTTTAATCATATATTTATTACATAAATATATAGTAAAATAGACCAGCGACAATTACCATAAAAATATCTTTCTTTAAAATCCTGACCAAAAACACAAAAAAGGGTTATTTTTTTCCCCCGCCCCAAACTTTTCAGGTTTTTTATTTTTTCAAAATCGCACGTCACAGACAAATTGTGATTGTCGTAGTTTTTACATCAGCAGCTTCCTGCTTTTCCCAGATGCAAAAAGGGGGGAGGGTGATAAAGGTGAGGGGGACCATTTCCCCACCTGGCTTGTCCCTCCCTTTGACCCCCCCCCACCGATTCCCCTTCTGAAACACACTGAAAACCCCCATGCCCCAGACATACATTCACTAACTCCCTGCTCACAGTTTCTTTCCCTGCTCTGGACTGCGAGGGAAAAAACCACAATGCATAGTATATGGGGGGTTATGGGGGTGCCCCCTTATTGGAATTTCCCTTCCCTCCCTAACCCTTCTAGTCTGGATCCAAAGCTGTAACCCCTTGAGTAATACCCTCACAGAACTAAGGTCAGGTGGGGGGTGGAGGTGCAGAAGAGATCAGTGTGTGTGGGGGGGTATCATCTGCAGAAACTATATGAGGTATGTACTTGGCAAAGGAATACTGAGACATGGTGCAGGTCAAGAGTGTCCCTCCCTCCCCCTTCCAAACAGGCTGATGTGGGGGAAAAAACTTGGCTTCTACCCACAAATTGTCACAGTCATTTAGTGCCCCACATAGGTGTGGTGGGAGACTGGGATGGTGGGGCATTATGCCCTGAAGGAGCAAGACCTCCTGCTACCAGCTGTGAAGGCCCTGGGCCTCTCCAGACAGGTTGGATACCAACCCAATGGAGATACATCTTGGTGCACCCATTTGTTTTCTGTTAGATAGGAGAGAAGATTGGCATGATGGTGGGAGCAGTGCCTAAGGAGGCAGTGTTTTCTGGGTCTAAAGGGAGGGAATCACCCTGTGCTCTTCCCCTTTTCTTAAGGCTGTGTGAACACAGGTGTGTGTGCACACACCCCCTGCCCCAGCAGTTACTAGAATTTAATTTCACAGTGCCCTCTATAGGAAGATTGGTACACGACAGTAACGCTTCAGAGGAAACTCCCCCTCTACAGCCTTGCATATACCCCTAATATGAACTCAAATGCACAGATTCCACCCCCCCCCCCAATAAAGTATGTGTGCAAAAGCTTTCTAGTTCCCCTTCAAGCATGGGTGATTGGAGAAGAATCACAGCCGAAGGCTACACGGGTGGGCCCTGTGGAAACATTTGCCCTTTTTAATGAATTTGAGGAAGGATAGAGTTTGCCCAGATTTGACATGCATAACTGGTAGAAAGGATTTCTTTGGCTAAGGTGCCACAACTCCAAGGTTTGAATAGCCCCTGCAAAGGGACTCGTAGGGGTAAGGACTGGTTCACACCAACATGATCATTGCTTCATCTGTAACTGGGAATCAATGCCATTGAGAAAGTTTGAATGGATATCAAGTGATGTGAGTTCTAGCTGTAGCAGTAATCTGAGACAACTCAGTCACTCATACGCAGAAGCCTTCAGTGATGAACCTGTGTGTTAATCCCATCTTTGTCAAAAGCTTCCTGTTGCCCAAAGGAGGTGCTAACTCCCCTCCCTTTTACGTAAAAGCTCAAGGCTTAGAGCTTGAGGGGATCCTGCTCCCAAAGAACAGAGCAACTAGTTAGCCAAGGATATCCAGTTATTCAAGGGGGCAAAGGTAGTCAAAATAAATTAGCCAAATGAATCCAGGCCTGCTGGGTAGATTAACCATAGCAAGGCCAACCTTACAGTTGCACCATCCAGTGTTAAGCTGTACATATCCTCTTGTAACTGGGCAGGACAGACTGCATTAAGGGAATCCCACTCACTAACGAAGGGAAGGAGGAATAAGGGGGAACTCCAATTAACTACAAAACAGATGGTGGCTCTCTCTCTTTTCCTCTTACTACAATTTTGTAGGGATTACAGGCAGTAGGTTGTGCATGTGTGTGCGTGGGGCATGAGGTTGTGTAAAGTGCACAGGTAGCTTTATGTTTGTGTGCATAGGGAAGCCGTGCATATTAGTAACACACGGTTGATAGAACTATGCTTATATATATATACACACACTATGGGTGCCATTGTGCAGGACTTTCTGTGAAAGCCCCACCAAAACGATGGGGCTTGTACAGGAGAACTTCCCACTCACCTGTGCCCCATATATACACACCAATATACATTTACGCACTGGGGTTTCACTCCACGGTAGATCATGACCATTTTTCTCATGCCTTTCAACCCTGCCCACAATATAGAAATTCTATTTCCCTAAAGTTGAATATGCCTGATGAGCAACTTGAGAAGACCAAGGTTGCCTTGTAAGGAGACTTCATTATTTGGTATAAGGCAATGAGGAATTAATACCTGCCTGTCCCCTTCCTGATCTTCAGGGGTGTCCTCTAAATGCTTTGCAAGCTTGTTAACATGAGAGCAAACAGGCTTCCGCACATGCCTCCCTAGACATAGAGATCTTTGCCTAGACTGTAGCTATATACAAATATTTACAAGAATTACAAATACATAACAGACTGTACACTGCTTGGTGTATGAAAGTACCCCCTGCTGGCTGGTTAAGGAATAGTGTTAAGGCCTCCAGAAAGAAGGGTGTGTGTGTGGAGTGGGGGGGAGGTAAGTGGAGACAGGGACAAGATGGGGCTGAGTTGGAGCTGGAATGGGGAGTGTTTCAGCCCCTCAGACAAGGTGGCGAGCAATGGGATCAGGGAGAACCGGCAGGACAAGTTGGCAGGAGTGTTTTAGGCAGAAATTGAGAGGATGTATTGCCAGTCTGTGCTCAGACAGGATAGTAAATGCAAAAAACAAACCCCAACAACCCCAAAACAAACAAAAAACCACACACCCACAGATATGGACCCACACATGAAAGCGGTCACATGCATATTTGAGCGTTCAAATATGTACAACCCTAGTTCTGCTACAGATCTATAAGTGGACCCAGACATTGTCCAAGAGCTCCAAATGTATGATCAGAACATACCACATTGGTGCATTCACTCAGCCAGTCAAAACATGTAGCAAGCATCTACGGCCCAAGGCGTGAGGGTGCACACCCTGCCCCAGATATGCGGGGGATGGGAAACAGGCACATCAGGACAGGTGGGCAGCTGGAAGCAGAAAGATGCTCATGGATACATACTCTGGAATGGAGCCTGTTCCCACCACAGAGGGATAAAGTTCATACTAGACAAGTTCATACTCCAACAGGCAATTAAAACACAATAAAAAACAAGTTTGCCTGCTTCAACACACACACACACACGCACGCACGCACGCACGCACCCCTGAGGTGAGCAACACTGCATACACACAACACGCCCACAGCTTGAGTATTTTTACACATACACACAGTTAAACTCAACAGTGCATAAAACTAGTTACACACAATCTGGGTTCATACTACCCACAAATGCAAACCCTCCTCGCACATACGCACCACAGAGTCAGAGTGATGTTCCTAGACAGACAAAAAACACAAAATGTCGTGTGTGTGGCTGGCCTTTGTTGGTCCTGCATAGTCTGCTCAAAACTGGTGGCCTCTGCAGGACCCCCTCATGGCACTAAGATGCCTATTCTGTTGCCTTGCCCAGATCACGAAGAATGGCACTGGTGGTGATGGTGGTAGGGAGACAGCCGCTGGCCTCCGCTGTAGCACGTTCACAGAGTGCACACATTGCAAGGATGTGTGTGGCAGTAGTCTTTGGTATGCCCTGCCCTTTTAACCGCAGTGGTACTGGTTGAAGTCATAGGCCGCTACCTGCCAGAACCAGGTCTCACCTGTTGGGAGGACTAGAGAACCACTTGGGACATAGCGGGCAGAGACAGAGTGGAGGAGACGGGCTTCTTCTTTCAGATGAACTTAAAGAGGTAGATTGGGGATAAGTTGCTGAAAATAATGGCTGCTTGGCGCTTGCTTTCCTGCATTTATTGAGGGTCTAGGCTTGGCCACCAAGGATGCAGATTAATTACTCCTCAATACGCTTTCATCTTTTCAGGGTGGTTAAGAAACCACGAAAGGACAGACAGTTCCAGTCTTCCAGTATATGCTTACCAGCCAAATGTCTCGCTCATGTGCCAAGGGTATGACAAAAGAAATGCATTTCATCCCTTATGTGCCCTTCAAGGAGAAAGGGGCATTAGCCTCCCTCCCTCCCTCCGGGGCTGACTCAGAAGATCTTGTGCATATGTACACATGCACACGCGTACACACACCCATGCTGTAGTGCTACCTGTTAGGTGTTCAGATGTAATGGATGAAAGGGCAGCTCAGTTTCTAAAAGCTGTAGTGAAGAGAGGATTTGAGCAGGACATGCAGGGTGGAGAAAAGCTGTGGCTGCCAATATTTTCTATGTCAGACAAGAAGACCCATCTGAAAGGCCTGGCTTGTGCTAAAGCCCCAGTTTCAGGAGTCCTGTGTGGTTGATTTTGTTGTGGTAAATAAAAACAGCAGCAGCCACAAAGCTCCCAAGTTTAAAATGTAACACAAAACAAGGGCAGGTGTTTGCAAGCGGAGCACACTCCAGTTTCTCACCAGATGTTGAAAAATTAAAGGCTGAGAAGAAACTAGAGCTTTTTCAGCGTGGAAGGCGGTTTGGAAAAAAAAAAGATTGCTGCTCAGGGCATAACATTAACGATTGATTAAAAACAGGTATTTTGTTTCCTTTCAAAAACCTTTCTGATCAAAGGTGACATTAGGACAAGCTCCTGCATGCACACTCCCCAGGAAGCAAAACTTCCATCAAACCACTTTCAGTTCTCTTGAAAACTAAGGTCCATCTCCAGACTAAGGGGTGTTTTACACACGCATGACGGTCTCTCAATGACTGGAAGGTAGATGGGTCAGCTAACTCAGCAAAAAGCATCAGGCACCTAGAGGGAGATGTTTTGGAAACTCTGCCTGCGGTGACCCATTCACACATACAAGCCATCACTTGATGTGAGCATGTACATGTGTGAATGAGGCCTAGAATTGAACTGGGGAAAGTCTTCTGTTTTCTTAGCAACACCACAGCTTTGATAATGAGGGCAGGAGAGAATATAATCAGCATCGCCAGAACGTGCTGTGGGTAAATGTTAACTAAAACTAAAGCCCACATACCTTCCAGTAACTCAGAATGCTGGGCAAGATGGGATTCTGGGCTGTCAGCCAATCAGAATGCTACTGCTATATTACTGCAGTACTTTGAGGGCATAAAAATCCTGTTAGATTGAACGATAAAACAACACCCCACACAGGAACTGCCAGCATGCCTTCCTCTGTTCTAAAGCAGGCCAGAGACATTCAGTATTTAACTGAAGTTTCTGACCAAGCTTCTGAGATCTGTGTAGGAATTTCTGGAGCAGTTCTCAAGTGTTTGGGGCTGGAATACTAACTACTGCAGTAACACAGGCAGATAACTTTAAAAAAAAAATTGAATGAGTTGGGGAGGAGCCACAGCTCACTGGCAGAACACATGGCTTGTGTGGAGATGATGCCCACGTTCAATCCCCAGTTAAAAAGCTCTTAGGGAGCAAGGGTGAGTGCGTCTTCCTGACCAAGACCTTGCAGAGTCACTGACAGTTGGAGTGAGCAGTGCCAGAGGAAACGACTTGGTAGAAGGCAGATTCATAGGCTTGTATGAATGCATTACAAGACTGAGGACACAACAGGATCCTCCAGTGGGTGGACTGAACGAAAGGGCTGACTGGTGCAATTTATAAACTGATGCTCCTCCTCCTGAACAGTGATTCAATTCATGGGAAATGGTTGCCTGTGCCGAGAACCATCCCTGACTAGACAGCCGGCTCTTCTCCGCCACCCCATTTGTCCTGTTCGGTGGCAGGAAGATTTGGAAGGAGGGGAGGCTGGCCCCACCTGGAGCTGTGCCACAGGCTGAGTCTAAGAAGCACATCAGGGAGGGGGTGGGAGAAGTGTCCAGAGAACTTTCATTTTGCTGCTCTGGGACTTTCTTGCATAGTAGAAAAGCAGCAATTTAAAAGAGGAGCAACGCGGGGAATTACATGCATGTGTGAAGTGGAAGGAAGTTTTTGTTTCCTGTAGTTTCAAGGAAGGAAGGAGAGGTGACTGTGTGTGTATGTATACATGAGAACACATTCATACATGATAACAGTTTGTAGCCTTGAAACGCCTGCTAAAGCACAACACTTAAGACAGCTGATGCTCCAGTCTGAAATCAAGCAAAGTGTTTTCCTACAGGAAAAGTTTGTTGCTCAGTAGCAGAGCACAGCCTTGCACGAAGAGTGTCCCCAGGCTCCACCACTGCTGCCTCCAGTGAAAGGACCCTGCATCTTTTACCCTGCAGGTGAGAAGATGCTAGAAAGAGGCAAGTGGAAACATGAAGCCACTGCTTCAATTTGTTTTCCGTTAGTAAACCAACTGCTAGAAAAACTCTTCACAGCTGCCTTACATGTACCGGGTTCAGTGGTGTAGCTAATGATTGTGTAGCCCGATGCCAAGCTCAAAATGATGCCCCGGAAGTGATGTCACAACCGGAAGTGACGTCACACCCAGGCTTTTAAAAAAGTGAAAATTGGGGGGAAATCTGCCTCTTCCCCCAGAAGCTCACCACCCACTTGTTCTGCCGCGACCCTCCAGTCAGTGGCATAGCTAATGCATCTACCTGCTACCTGGAGTTAAAGAAGATTTTGTAGGCCCCCCCCACAACAAAATATAATTTAATTAAGTAAATTAAAAGTGTGCTCCTTATTGGTTAGAAACACTGTGCTGGGCTGAAGAGGGACAGTTATTCTTCCCCTGCTAAATATAAGAGGAGTACCACTTGAAAAAGTGCCTCTTTACCCAGTTAGCAGGGTAACTGTATTATGATATAGGAAATAAGAGTGGACTCATATTAAAACCTTATTGGTTCCATGCTGTATCATATAATGTCTCACTGGCTCTCAGAAAAATCACTCTCGTAGGTCAGTTTTGAGTTAAGAAAATCCACTTTCTGTTTCATGAGGCAGTTGTGTTTTCATTTTCTGGTTAATTGGCCATAACTTTTGATAGAATACAGATATTCCAATGAGATTTGTTTCACTGCATTCTGCATTAAATTACTTTTCCAATGATATATAACATGATGGTATTATTCGTGTATACCAATTTTTCTCACAATTTTGCCCACTAGTGTCAAGCTCAGCTTGTTTATTTATTTATTTATATAGGTATTTATATACCGCCTTTCTTTGGTCGTCAGATTTCTCCTCAGACTTTAATCCAAGGTGGTTTACATAGGCAGGCTGTTCTAAACCCCCGTAGGGATTTTTACAATTGAATAGTTCTAGTCTTTCATAGAACTCCTCATTCCAGCTGGATTCCTTCCCCGTCTGGCCTCTCTCTGGCCCTTCGCCTACCACGCTCCACTTGACAGCAACCACTTGTTGCCCCCTAAAGTCTGATGCCTGGTGCAACTGCTACCCCCTGCACCTCCTTAGCCACTGACTGGGTTTCCAGATAGGAAGGGTGGCAAAGACCTTTGCCAGTGAAAGTAGCCAACATGAGGCTAGCTGAGTCAATGGTCCATATGAAGGCAGCTTCTTATGTTAAGATGATGAACTCTTGGCTCATTATTCAGAAACTGCAAAGATCTTGCTTGCCTTTCCCGTCAAAGCCTTTAAGAGCAAGGATCAAAGCTTAGCAGCTTGAACCTATCTTTGTTTACCCAGAAGTCTCACTGTTTTCACTGGAACTGACGGCTGGAGAAGTGTATATAGGACTGCAGCACAAATTGCATAAATGGTAGCTTGGGACACACACACACATACACACTTCTTGGTTCATTCTGCAGCACAAGTTTTAATGCAAGAAGGGGAGTATGTTTTAAGTGTGAAAATGTTTCTGTAACGTTTGCTTAGAAAAGGGCTGCAGGGACAGGATGGGTTGGGGTCAAAACAGGTTTTTAAAATGAGCAGATTTAAATAAGGGCAGAGCAGAGCAACTGGGTCTTCCATAAGAGGGGCAGAGTTAAGTTGATCCAAGTGAGCAGGCTGGTTCTCAGTGTTTTGTCTGGAAAGGCTCGACTGAGCATGG